>NW_024426663.1:51043686-51361768 GCF_017311325.1 Ursus maritimus
CACACACACACACACACACACACACACACACACACACACACACACACAGTGGGTAAGCTGATTAACCGTGCAGCATGATGATTACTCACTAATCATAAAGTGGTTGTGGATCATCATAAAGGTCTTTGTCCCTGTTGCTGTGACATTCAGGAGGCCGAGGAGGAGGAGAAAGACGACGGGTGGGCCTTGCCGTCTCGGGCGGCAGAGGTGGAGGATGGAGGAGAGGACGCAGGAGAGGCGGGCGCACGCAGTGTAACTTGATGGAAATACCTCGTAATGTCTGCCCGACCTTTTTGCTTTTTCCTTTCTCCAAAAGGGACCCTTTGTAACACCAATCCATCTTCCACCATCTGCTTTAGTTTCCGTGCTTATATCAGCGAAACGTCTCTGTCATAAAAGTGGTCAAAGCAGTCTCGAATAATCAGAAGGCCTCTTCCAGATTGTCTCCCGTCCGTTTGTTTTCTGGCCCTGCTTCTTCTGTGTCGTCTTCCTCACTGTCTGGTTCATAAGCACTCATCTCCAGCAGGTCATCGTTAGTTACTCTGCTGCGGTGTCTGTTAGCTCTCGAGCCTCTACAGGGTCCATACCCTGAAACCCTTCATCCCCACCTTTTTTTTCTTTTCCATATCAACCATGTCTTTCATGATTTCATCCCTAATGGGCTTTCTCGTAAATACTGTGAAGTCCCGCACAACAGTATCTGGACACAGTTTGCTCCAGCAGGAGTTGATTGTTTCGAGCTTGATGTAACAACGATGCCATCTTCAGTGGGGTCATCCAGACTTTCGTGGTGCTCTCTCTGTCAGGGTTCTCTTCCATAGTGTTGCATAGAGTACCTTGTGTAATCACTCGCAGAAGTCCTTATGGCCCCCTGATCTGGAGGCTGAATTAGAGACACTGCGTCTGGGGTAGGTGCACCACTTTGGCATCTTTGGGGTTGTGGGTGAGCAGGGCCATCATCCAATATCGAAAGAACTTTAAAAGGCTGTTCCCTTACTAGCAAGGTACTTTCTGACTACCGGGACAAAGCATCAATGGAACTTGTCCAGAAAAAGGGTTCCCATCCAGGCCTTCTTGTTGCACAACCAGAGGTCTGGTGGCTGGTGTTTTTCTTCTCCCTTCAAAGGCTTGGGGCTTAGCAGCTTTACAGATAAGAGCAGCTCTGATCATAAACCCCACTGCATTTGTACCAAACAGTAAAGTTGGCCTGTCCCTTCCTGCCTTAAATCCTGTGCTCACTTCTCTTCCTTACTAATAAATTTCCTTTTTGGCATTTTTTTCCAAAATAGGATACTCTTGTCTGCAATAAAAACCTATTCAGGCATACACCCTTTCTTCTCATTGATTTTCTTAATGGCATTTGGGAATGTGTCGGCTGCCTCTTGGTCGGCATAAGCTGCTTCTCCTGTTCTCTTGACATTTTTTAAGCCAAACCTCTTTCTAAAATTATCAAACCATCCTTTGCTGGCATTAAATTTTCTAGTTTTAAATCCTTCACTTCCCTTTTGCTTTAAGTTGTCATATAATGACTTTGCTTTTTCTGGAATCCTATTAGGGTCCCTAGGTGTGCATTTCTTGTAACAATCCTGACTCCACGTAAAAGCTGCATTTTGACATGAAATAAAAAGGTATTTCACAGAACGTGCAAGTAGCTGCAGTGACAGTGCCACGAATTTCCTTCCTTTTTTTTTTTTAATTTTTATTATTTATTTTTTTCCTGTGGTCCTTACGCTGAACTCATGTATATTGAAATGGTGGGCAACCACAGCTGCAGACCTCCATCTGCAGTACCTGTCAAGCAGGCCAACTTCTTCTTACAATGTCATGACTTTTCTCTGCTTCCTGGGAGCACTTCCTGCAGCCCTAGTGGTACTTTGTGTGGGTTCCATGATGTTTTTCAAGCTTTACAGTACTGCACAACACACGGTGAAAAATACATGAGAACCACAAGACATTACTTTGTACCGTGATATGCAGTTTACTGGAGGTGAACCTCTCGCATAGCAATGATTAGCGCCACATGGTGTTTTAGGCGGATAATAGCAACAGGAGGTGGCTGTGAAACTATTGCAGTACGGTGGGTATTAAAGTTAATTTTATGCAGTTCTGATTTAATACTGTATCTTTACATGTGTTCGCATTTTTCTTGACTGTTAATGGCACCATGTACTGTCTGTAAGTCCATGTGTGCATAAGTTTTAATAAGTTTGAACTTTATACAATTTGTGTATATTTTATGGTAGTAAATGGTAAAATAAACTAGTATTTACATATGTTCTCTGCATTTAGGACATGCATTTTTCTTAATTGTTGTGAAATTTGTAAGATAAGCAGTTCATCTCCAAGGGTCTTCAAATTGTTGCAAATCTCCAAAAACTTTTCCACATACTTAGTGAAAAAAATTCGCGTATAAAGGGCCCTGTGCAATTCAAGCCCTTGTTGATGCTGTATTCGCTACTATGACAGGTTCTTATTAAGATCATGTTGTTGTTGCTGTCCTCCCTGGTTATTTGCCATCATGTATCTAACAGAATGATGGATGTTAGAACTTAAAGAATCCTGAGGAAATTATCGGGTTGAGCATCCTGCCGTCTGAAATGTAAGTGTCTTTATCTATGAATAACAGAAGAGGGAGCTTGAAGTCCAGGGACACTAAATGGGTTGTTGATGGTTAGTTACCCAGTGAGTTGGTGGTAGGACATCTGAAATCTCTCTTGTTGCCCATTTCTAGTTGGGGCAGGGGGTGGTCTCCTTGGCACTAGAATGCCGTGCTATTCTAAACAGCATGAGGAACCACTGTGTTATTAAAATTTCTGTCTTACCATCTTCCCTTCCCTAGATGCTATCTTGCATTTACACTTTATGAAATTTAATGTATGATTTAGAGGTCACTTTGGCACCTAGGTTGCACATAATTTTCTAATTTTCTGTAATAGTTTTGTTGGTCATCTTCTATTGCCTTTGAGTTTCCCAGAAGAGCTTATTCTGTGTACCAAGAGACCTCTGTATATGTTATCTTGTTTCCTTCAACCTCCTTCTCACGCTTACCTTTCCAGCTCTTAGCATTGATGCCATCTTCTCCAGGTAGACTTCCCTGATTCCTCTCTCTAGGCCCTTCCATTCCATATTCTCCCATGGTAGCATGAATCATAGTGTATTATAATTGCCCATTTCCTTATATGTCTCCTACAATGGACCATAGAAGCCTTATGAAAACATAATTTGTGGCTGTGTTATAATTATAATCCTAAGTACATAGCGCATTTCCTTGGTCCTGGCTAAGAACTCAATCTTCCTTCCTTAGGATTTTCAGATTCCATCTGCAAACATTTTGGAGCATCTCCTTTTGATGGTTTTTGCTAACATTTTCTCTTACTGCCATGAAGCCTTTTGATGGCTTTTCCAACTTCTAAAAGTTGATTCTTCAAATGTGTATCCATAGGGAATGTTACCCATTGTCATCGAAGTGAAGAGCAGCACTAGAATCCAGGGAAGAAGCTCCTCAGCAAGAGGTCTGAGACTGTAGATGGTCATTCTCACAGCGCTGCCACTGGCCTTGGACAGCTGTCCGTCTGAGCCTGTTTCCTTATCCTTAAAGTGGGGATAATAACAGAACCCAATCTCAAAGATGTCACGAAGATGAAAATAACAAAAATAATTCCTATACAGCAGTTGGTTCAGTGTGTGACACATATTAAGTGAAAGTCAGCAACAATTAATTGTAAATTAAATTAGGTACATTAATTAACAGATTAGGTGAGGTAACGAAAAGGAAAGAAATTGTTATTCTTGAAACATACTATGTTTCAGGACTTCTTCTCCCCCCCCCCCCATGAAACACCTGCATGGCACCTTTTTGTTATTCATACTGTTTTGACTGTGGCTGTTCTGGATTCCTGTTAAAGGCCTGAGAGACCAGTTTGTCATTTTGAACACGGCGTCAGTGGAACAGCGTATGACTCAACAATCGCGTCATCCTGGACAGGCATCAGATGGGTGTGAGCCAGGACACGATGTAATGAAAGGCATTCGTTTCTCCCCTCTTCCTGCTTTGTATTTTCTTTGCCACAAAATCTATTCATATCAAGCCCACAGAAGTAACATTTCAGTTCAATTCATAATAAAAATTGAGGGCATTTGCATATATTATGTCGTATGCACTGAATAATTCTGTATTCAGTCTCAGTGTATTTGAAATGGATCTTTTCTTTCTGCTTTAATAATGAAAGAATAATAATTGTCTAAGAATATTTAAGAACAGGCTTATATTAAATATTTAATGTCCTTTTACTATGAACCTTCTGATAGTAAAACAAAATAACTAGAGGCAAAAACTAAGGGATATGATGCCTGTGTTCATTTAAAAGAGTTCTGGCGATGAGAAGACTTGTCCTCTCACACTGGGAAGGCAAGATCCTTAGGGCAGTTGTGAGCAGTGTATATGGATGACTCTGAAAGACCGATGGTGGATGCAGTTCTTTCTCCTTCAGTCTTTTTTCCCTAGCATTCTGATTGCTGAGTGATTTACTTCTCTGTTCATCTCTTCTCAGACTCACTAGTGTTCTAATGACTTTGCTTAAGTAAAGCATCTCCTTTTGCTGTAAGCCATCAGGACATTTACTTTTAATTTTTAAAAGTACTCAAATAAGAACCTCATAAATCAAAGAATACCTATAATTCTGAGTTAACACATCCAACCAAGCCTTTGGCAAAAAGAACTATCCTTTAAGTTGTTTGGCTTTCCTGTAACATTCTGTTATTCAGGGCCGCCTGGATGGCTCAGTCGTTAAGCATTTGCCTTCAGCTCAGGTCCTGGGATCAAGCCCCAAGCCCCGCATTGGGATCCCCCCTCAGCGGGGAGCCTGCTTCTCCCTCTCCCCCTGCTTGTGTTCCCTCTCTTGCTGTCTCTGTCAACAAATAAATAAAATCTTTTAAAAAAATTCCATTATTCACTTGCTGATTGTTAGGAGCAGTGGCTTGTTTAATATATTTCAGGCTTTTGGGGCACTTGGATTGCTCAGTTGGTTAAGCATTCGACTCTTGGTTTTGGTTCAGGTCATGATCTCGGGGTCCTGGGATCGAGCCCCATGTCAGGCTCTGTGTTCTGCATGGGGTCTGCTGGAGATCCCATCTATCTCTCTCTCAAATAAAAAAATAAAATATTTTGTGTGTGTGTATGTGTGTGTGTGTGTGTGTGTGTATATATATATATATATATATATATTTGTATTTCAGGCTCTTGACTAAACCAAGTAATACAGGTTATTATTTTGAAACTGCAAGAGCTTATAAAAACATCTGAAAGAAGTGTTTGTGTATGCCCACAGACTGAAGAATTGTTCCAGTTTTAATGGATGAGCTGCCTTCATTATATATATTTAATGTCTGGTACTCAAAAATACATGATAAAGGCATGACAGCATCTTTCAAGATATTTAGCCGTCACCCAGAGGGCAGAGCCAAAGTTTAGGATCTTCTCTCTCTTTGCAATTTCATGTAAATTTTTAGAATCGCTTGTTAATTTCTGTACACAGGAAAAAGCCTGGTGGGATTATGATTGGTAATGCATAGAATTTGCAGGCCAATCAGTCAGAAACACTGTCCATCTCTTCATTTAGTTAGATCTTCTTTACTTAGTTTCAGCAGTGTTTTCTGGTGTCCCCTTAGAGCTCTTGCATACCTAACCCTCCCACCCCCAGACCTTTTATTCCTGTCGTTTTGTTTTTATACATTTTATTTATTAGAGACAGAGCATGAGGGGAGGGGCAGAGGGGGAACAGGCTCCCCGCTGAGCAGGGTGACTGACATGGGGCTCATCCCAGGACCCCAGGATCATGATCTGAGCCAAAGGCAGAAACTTAACTGATTGAGCCACCCAGGCGCCCCATTCCTGTTTTATTTGTAAATGTGTTTGTGTTTTGCGGCTATCATAAATGATATTAATTTCATTTTTGAATTGTTTGTTGCAGTATATAGAGAGAAGGTAGATTTTTGACTATTGTGCCCTGTGACCATGCTAAATTAATTGATTCTATTTCTTTTTTTTTTTTTTTTTTTTTTTTTTTTTTTTTTTGTAATATCTGTCTGATCCTTTCTCACGGTCGTCTCCTTCTTGGACTTCACATGCACGTGAGGCCATTTGATACTGTCTTTTAGGTCCATAAGGCACTCTTAATGTTCCTTCAGTCTTTCCTTCCTCTCTGTTATTCAGACCACATGAATTTCATTGATACTGGATATATAACAGCTCACTTAATCTTCCTTTTTTTTTTTTTAAGACACCTCTGCCCTCAACCGTGTCTGGAATCCTTGTCCAGAGCCCTTGTGTTTTGCTCTTCACAGAGAAAGGTCTCTAGTCTTCTGCCTCGAAGAAGGGGACAGATAGCGTGAAAGGAAGCACAGCTTCTGGTTATCAAAAACAGAGATCAAAAGAAACAACAGAAGAATCCACCTTGAAGGAGATAGAAAATATGCAGAGAGAAGGAACTTCCCTAAAATCTACTGTTTACATGCTTGGAGATAAGAAAAATACTGCATTCATCAAATAAGAGTCAAGTGTTTAAAAAAAGGAATTTTCAGGGAATAAAACCAAACTTAAAATTAAATTAAAAAGGTTATAGTATAAATGAAAAGAAGGGTTGGGAGGTAAAAGTAAGAAAATAAGCCAGAAATCAAGAGCAGAGAGACAAAGAGCTGGAAAAACAGGAGAGAAAATAAGAAAGGGGACCAGTCTAGGAGTTTTGAGGAAAAAAAATGCAGACAAGAAATCATCAGTGACTGGAGTAGGGGAGGTAACACAGGGATTAAGTTATCTGCTTCTTTCCTATTGGCTTCTTTAGAAATCAGAATTTTTTTTTTACTATGAAATGAAGCAGATAAGAACAAACACAAATACACAATTTAATGAATAATTATAAAGCGAGCACTCGGGTAACCAGACCAGGGCCTGCGCCTTGGGCGGCTCTGGTGGGACCTTCCAAGATGACAGTTCCACTCGGCTCCCCCTCGTCAGAGGTGACCACTATCCTCACAGGTAGATTAATTATATTCCGGCTTCTCTTACCATGTGTGTATACGTCCCTCAACACCGTAGCTTAGTTCACATGTTTTGAACTTAAATAAACAGTATGCATTATTTTGTGTCATGTTGCTCCCCCTCTACACGGTAAAATTCGTCCATGTTAGGATATGTAACTGCAGTTCATGGCTGTATACAGTTGTACCACTGCTGATACGTCCTTCCCATTGTTTTGAGCGCTTGACCCATTTCTGGTTGTGGTATTTTGTCCTCATCCTTACACATTTCACTGTATATACACGTGAATCTCTTCTTGAATATAAGTTTCTGGAAGTAGATGTCAGGTGGCGGAGGTCCTGGATCACAGGATGTTCCTGCCTCCCCTTTTACCGCATCATACCACACTGTCTTCCAAAGCGAAGTGCTCTCCAAACTCAGACCCATCATAGTGTCACATGGTGAAGTTTTGCCAGTCTGGTAGGTGGGTGTGTAATGGTGGTTTTAATTTGCATGTCCCTGAATCCTACTGAAGCTAAATAACTTCTCATATGTGTATTGGCCATTTGAAGTTCCTAGTTTGTAAAGCATCTGTATAATATTTTGTCCATTTTGCTAGTGGGTTTCCTGTCCTTTTATCTGAAACCTACATTTGTCTAAATGTGTAAGTATTGTCAGAGCACAGGTGGTGAGGGTGCTTTCCCTTAGATTTTAGCCTAAATCCTTATCATTTTGTCAGTGTGTTGGTGCTTTTAAGGAGGTTTTTTTCAGTTCCACTTTTTAGCTAACATTTAAATTTTGACAGTCATGTTGGCCCCCATAACCTGGCCTGTCATTTCTATAAAAAGAAACTTGTAAATGTTCTTAAACAGACTTCGAAGCAGTCTCCCTGATTCTGACCGCTGCCTTTGTCCTCAGTTTCTGAGCCTTTTGAAAATCGTCATATTAGGTTGCTTCTTAGCTTCCTCCCCACCCCCCTAACTTAATGGACCCAGAATGCCCATTCTGGTGTAAAATGTTGCCGGTATCATCTTTTTTTTTTTTCCCCATTATTGCTGTATAATTGACAAAATACCAGTTCTCTTGTTGTCTTTACTCTTAGAGGTTTATGCCGTTAAAAACAAATGCCATTACTCTCCTTTTACTGAATCCCAGAGGAAGCTGAAATTAAAGCATGTCTTAGAGATGGCACCTTTATCAGAACTACATGTGGCTGGTCATTTTATTTTCAAGCTCACACAACACTCAGAGCGGTAATGTGGCTAAAACAAGTATCACATGAGCAATAATAAGGACTCTGGGCTATTGCATCAGACTCTGAATATTTTAAAATTTTATTTAAAATTTAGGGATTTGTAGGTATGTCCTCAGGGGACTAAATGTTGAAATACTGTCAAAAATAGTCCTCTAAATCAGGAGAAGACCAGCACTCCAATAGGGAAGTAGGCAGTGTTCATCAATTGGTAGTTGACCAGATAGGTTTTTCTCTTAGGAGCAAAAGTGGGGAAATGCCTGTGTCTGCTTTCCTGAAACAAGGGAGGGTGGACAGTTTAACAGAGTGCATGAAAATGCATGTATGTAAAACCGCCTGTTGATTTCCCTTGCCCTTGTGGGATTTTAACTTAAGTATATAGTCAAAGATGGTGGCAAAGGTCTATGCATTGATATTTATTACAGTGGAAAGACAGAAGCAAAGAATGGGCAGTAACGAGGGAGTAGCTAAGATACTGCCGAGTACTTTGCAACCATCAAAGAGTCATGTAATAAGAGAGAACCTATTGACATTTTCTCAGAATGCTGTTAAGGAATGAACAACGAATGAACAGTGCCTCACATATAAAAAGCTGGATACAAAGCAGTCATCTATAATACTATCCCCAAAATAAATATATACATTTTTTTAAAGATAAAAGATATGTATAAAAGTGTTTGCTGGTTTTCTCTGACACATGTATGATGGCTTTACTTTCTCATTTAAACTTATTGGTGCTTTCTAAATTCTCTAACTAAATATTTATTTTATAATTTTAAAAAATAACTTGTAATTGTTTTATTTGCCAGATTACTTTATTATATCCAGTGGTGTATTTCTAAATGACTATAAAGCAATAATCTTGGAGTTGACGATGGATTCAATATAAAGAAGTGAATTAGGACAAAAAAAGGTGGGGTTTTCTGGACGCAGTAATGAGCTTTCCTCGGTGTGTGGTGGTAACAGTTATATTGAGTTTCTTCAGGTGTCTTTTCCCCATGACTGAAAAACGGGGCGGCCCACACCTAGAGCTGCTGTAGCGTGGAGCATCCTAGCAGGGAGAGAAGCACATGGCTTTGTATCCCAAATGAGAGCCTCAGACCCCCAAATTCAGCCCGTGAGGAGTGTCAGCTCCCCGCTCCAGTGGCAGCAGTGTGAGCCCTTGTTCTTTGTCTTGTAAGTTTCCCTTAGTCACTGTTTCTCATTCTTTTCAGGTTTAGGAAAACTACATTTCAGAAATCACAAGTTATACTGTGTTTTATTTCACTGTTTTGGAGCATTGGGAGAAAAATTGGGAGGCACTTGGGTGACTCAGTTGAGTGGCTGACTCTGGATTTCAGCTCAGGTTGTAATCTTGGGGTCCTGGGCTTCAGCCCTGTGTAGGGCTCCGTGCTCAGTGGGGAGTCTGCTTTAGAATTCTCTCTCTCTCTCTCTCATAAGTAAACTTAAAAAAAAAATTCAAACAGGGCTGTTTTCAGCTATTTGTGTGTGCCCTTTTGTCCCCCTTTTTTGGGAGGGGGCTCACATTTTTTCCTCCAGGTAACTAGGCAGGCTTTTGCCAACCACCTCCATTTAATTTTGAGAGAATTGCTCTTACATCTTGCTCTCTCTTAATTCTTACCATCTGGGTGTCATGGTTCAGCCTGTGGTTCTTATAGAAAGTACAGGAACCAAAATGAACACTCAGGGTGTCCAAAGTGTCTTAAAATAAGTCTAGAACAGCTCAGCTCATGCACTGATTATCCACCTAACAGCTGACAGTCACATTGTGACGTGCTGTTGACTGCTCTGAAATACATGTCAGCTTTCAGTATTAACGTGGGAGAACCATTTATCACCAGTGAAACACTTAGTCCAGAGGTGTCAGATATTGATGCTATAAATTAATGACGTGTCCTTATAGTATCAATTTTGTGATGTTTTGGCAGATAGATGTTTTGTGTTTTGTTTTGAACTATGGATGAAAATTTTGCCAAACTCGTATTGGTTCCCTTCCTCCCCTGCTCTTCTCAAAAGCCTGCAACTTCTTCGTTGCTTTATTTGTTGAACTATGTTGAATTGTGAAGTTGTTTGAAGTGATGGTTTTGTTGAAAGTAACAAGTCTGAAAACGGCTTTGATATTTTACACTGAGGACTGTATTTTCAGAAGTTCCGTTTCTCTTAGACTTTGGAGCTATCCTTTGACAGGAATGTCAACCCTGGTATTTAGCAGGTCCTGTTTCCTGCATACACAACCAACTGCTTACATAAGAATTCAACTTTAAAATGCTTTCTTAATGGATGACTATACACATTCTTACTCTTCTAAGTAAGGGATCTGGTTTAGTTGAAATAAGGATTTTTGTCACACTTCTGTGAAAACAGAAACTTTGACAGAGCATTTAAGACAGGTTTGAAAGAATACAGTATTGGTTTCATTTTTCAATCTGTAAATTATTTTGTAAATGGAATTAGTATTGTTTGATCATAAATGCTTCAATCTTAAAGCTTCCAGCTTGCAAATTCCCCACCCTCAACAAGAGTTACTATTATCCCTTCTCCAAAAAGTGCTGCTTGTGCCCTTGAAATTTTTACATTCCTAGTATCCACAAAACTTTAAAACAAAAATCACCTCATCACTTGCTTTCGAAGTTTCTTCTCCATCCCCACATAGTTTCTAAAATGTTAGCAGATGCCATTTTATAGAAAAAAAAGAAGTTACTTTTCTAATGAATATTCTAGAATGAACTAGGGTTATCTACACTTAGATGGACTATGAAAAACCAAAGCTCACTTGTTTTTTATTGCTAAATTTAGCAAAAGTGGAACTGCATGATAGTTTATGTCGCTTATCACTGTTTTTATAAAATTTTGTTGAGAAAATCTATGCGGACAAATATTTTAATATTGAATATTTAAATCAGTATACATATACATTACGTACAATACCACAGTTATTTTTTTCCAGTATGTTGTGAATGATTTAATTATATACTTTACCAAGGGATCTTCCCAAAGAAAGGAAAGTTCTGAATTTAAACAATTCACATGTATTTTTTTAAATGTAGTTATAGCCTTTGTATCTGTATCTGGAGGATGCAAGATAAACAGATAATAAATGGCCATTGGTGAAAAGTACTGATTCTAGATCTAGGATAACTGTTATTTTGGGCCTCATTGGACCTTAACTTTCTGTGAAATAGGAGCTCTTACATTTTCATATTCTCATTTAATCTACCATATAATTAGCCAAAAATGTATTATTGGTGTGTGCTAAAAATTTAAAAAGTAGTAGACTTGGAATCTTGAATTCAAACCTAGACTTTGCCTTTCTGTAGTATTTTATAGGGCCCTGGGACTAGTTCTCTACGTTTCTGAGTCTTAATGTCTGCATCTGTAAAATGGGATTAGTGAGATTTTACAGCATATGGATGAAGATTATAGACCATGTAAAAGTGCCTTGCACCTAAAAATGCTAAATAAGGGGTGGCTAAATAAGGGGCAGCTGTTACTATATGAGTCTAGTTGAACGTATAGTTACAGTACCTTAGTGCTCTTAAATTGAATAACTACAACTTTTTTCGGCTCATCAGCCTTTTCGACATCGGTTGACATGTTAATTTACACCCCTGATATTTTCTAGTCAAAAATAAAAACCTTCCATCTGTAAAACTGGTAGCATGGCTAGATAGCACCTTTCTAGCTAAGGCTGTGTAATAAAAGTTCACTTTACTAAAGCTAAGTGTTAACGCATTTGTCAAAAAAGTAGAATACCTATTATTAATATCATTACGTATCCTCAGCAGAATACTTTGGTGGAGCAGTGTATTCTGACCAAATGAAATGTATCTCAAAAAAGTCTAAGGTCTACTTGTTATTTAAGCATATTTCTTAAAAACTCTTCTAAAAAGGTAAGAATCGTATTATAAATATACAAAACACTCCTATTTGTTTTTTCATTTTTGGTGCATGGTTGCCATGTAATTTAGTGTGTAATGCTACTGTGACGTCATCTTAATCATTTGTAATGTGAATACACTAATTTAGGTCGACACAACTAGACAAAAAAAAAGGAGGTGATATAGGTACTTTCATACCTTTTTAAAAAACTGAATTATAGTTAGAATACAATATTGTTAGTTTTAAGCACACAACATAGTGATGAATTGTTTATATACCTTATTAACTGATCACCAAGATAAATCTAGCTACCATCTGTCACCACACAGAGTTGTTACAGTATTAAGTATATTGCCTATGTTGTACATTTCATTCCCCTATCTTATTTATAACTTGAATTTTGTATCTTCTAATCGCCTTCCCGTATTTTGCCCATCTGCCCATTTCCCTCCTCTCTGGCAACCATCAGATTGTTCTCTGTATATATGAGTCTGTTTCTGTTTTGTTTGTTCATTCTGTTTTTTAGATTCCATATATAAATGAAATCATATAGTATTTGTCTTTTCTTTTTTCACTTAGCATAATACCCTCTAGGTTCATCCATGCTGTCACCAGTGGCAAGGTTCCATTCTTTTGTATGGCTAATATTCCGCCATATAAACATACACCACAGCTTCTTTATCCATTCATCATCACTGGACACTTAAGTTGCTCCCATATTTTGGCTATTGGGAATAATGCTGCAGTGAACATGGGGGTGTATATATATCTTTTTGAATTAGTGTTTTCATTTTTTTCTAGATACTCAGAAGGGATATGGCTTGATTATATGGTAGTTGTATTTTTAATCTTTTGAGAAACCTCCATACTAGTTTCCACAGTATCTACACCAGTTTGCATTCCTGCCAATAGTGCATAACCGTTCTCTTTTCTCTACATTCTCGCCAACACTTATTTCTTGTCTTTTTAGTACTAGCCAAACTGACAGGTGTAAGGCAGGATCTCATTGTGGTTTTGACGTGTTTGTATGATGATGAGTGATGTTGAGCATCTTTTTATGTGTCTGTTGGCCTTCTGGATTTCTTCTTTGGAAAAATGCCTATTCATGTCCTCTGAATCCATTTTAAATTGGATTGTTTGTGGGTTGTCATATCAGGGGTATCATTTACAAATACCTTCTCTTATTCGGTAGGTTGTCTTTTTGTTTTGTTTTTTTGTTTCCTTCACTGTGCAAAAGCTTTTTAATTTCACGTATTCCCATTTGTTCATGTCTGCTTTGGTTCCGCATGCCTGAGGAGACAGATCCAAAGAAATACTGCTCAGATGCCCAAGAACTTACTGCTTATGTTTTCTTCTATGAATTTTATGGTTTCTGGTCTTAAGTCTTTAATCCATTTTGAGTTTATTTTTGTGTATAAGAAAGTGATCCAGTTTCATTGTTTTGCCTGTTGTTCACTTTTCCCAATACCATTTATTAAAGAGATTATCTTTTCTCCTTGCCTTTGTCATAAATGAAATGACTGTATAAGCATGGGTTTATTTCTGGGCTATTCTGTTCCATTAATCTGCGTGTTGGGTTTTTTGGCAGGACCAAACTGTTTTAATTACTACAGCCTTGTAGTATACTTTGAAATCAGGCAGCAGGGTACCTCCAGCTTTGTTCTTTCTCAAGGTTGCTTTAGCTCTTTGGGGTCTTCTGTGGTTCCATACAAATTTTAGGATTATTTGGTTCTAGTTCTGTGAAAAATGCTCTTGGTATTTTGATAGGGACTGCACTGCGTCTGTAGGTTGCCCTTGTGTAGTAAGGACATCTTAACAGTGTTCATTCTTCTAATCCGTAAGCGTGATATATCTTCCCGTTTATTCATCTTCAGTTTCTTTCATCAACATCTTACGGTTTTCAGCATACAGGTCTTTCACCTTCTTGGTTAAATTTCTTCCTAGGTAACTTACTCATTTCGATGCAGTTATCAGTGGGACTGTTTTCTTAAGAGAAGTGTATAGAAATGCAACTGGTTTATGTATATTCTGTATCCTACAACTTTACTGAATTCATTTATTGTAAGTTCTAATTAGCTTTTTGGTGTACCCTCTAGGATTTTCTATATATAGTATCATGTTGTCTGCAAATAGTTTTACTTCTTTTCCAGTTTGGATTTTTTTTTATTTATTTTTTCTCATTTGATTGCTGTGCTGCTAGGATCTCCAATACTATGTGGAATAAAAGTGGCAAGAGTGGACACCCTTGTCTTGTTCCTGATCTTAAGAGGGAAAGCTTCCAGCTTGTCACCATTGATTATGATGATGTTAACTCTGGGTTTGTCATGTATGGCCTTTTACATTGAGGTAGTTTTCTCTCTACTCACTTTTTTGAGAGTTTTTATCATAAGTGTTGAATTTTATCAAACGGTTTTTCTGCAACTTCGGAGATAATCAAATGATTTTTAGTCTTTTGTTGTTGTTGTTAATGTGGTATATCACATTGACTGATTTGCAGATACTGAAACCATCTTTGCATTCCTGGAGTAAATCCCACTTGGTCATGGTATAAGGTCCTTTCATAAGGTCCTTTTATGGTATAAGGTCCTATTATGGAATTTGGTTTGCTAATATTTTGTTGGGGATTTTTGCATCAGCGTTCATCTGGGATAACTAGCCTATAATTTTCCTTTTTTGTGGTGTCTCTGGTTTTTGGTATCAACGTAATGCTGGCCTCAGAGAATGAGTTTGGAAGCGTTTCTTCCTTTTCAGTTTTGTGTATGAGTTTGAGAATAAGTATTAACTCTACTTTAAATATTTAGTAAAATTCACCTGGGTCACCATCTGTCCCTAGACTTTCGTTTGAGTCAATAATCAAAAAACTCCCAACAATTGTGTTACTAATAATTGGTCCATTCAGGTTTATTTCTTCTTGATTGGATCTTGGAAGATTGTTCCTAGGAACTTATCATTTCTTCTAGGTTGTCCCATTTGTTGGCAAACAGCTGTAGAAGTCTCACAGGATCCTTTGTATTTTTATGTACTGGTGGTAACTTTTCCTCTTTCATTTCTGATTTTTATTCACTTAGGTGTGTGTGCGCACTCTCTCTCTGATGACTCTGGCTTGCTTATCAGTTTTACCTTTTCAAAGAACCAACAATTAGTTTCACTGATTTTTTCTACTGTTTTTTGATCCCTGTTTCATTTATTTCCACTGTGATCTTTATTATTTTCTTCCTTCTACTTAGTTTTTTGTTTTTACTTTTTTTCTCATTAAATTTTTTTTATTATGATACGTTAGTCACTATACATTATATCAGTAGCTTTTGATACAGTGTTCCGTGATTCACTGTTTGCATATAACACCCAGTGCTCCATGCAATACGGGCTTTCCTTAATACCCTTCCCCAGGCTTTCCCATCCTCCCATCCACCTCCTCTCTAACCCTCAGTTCTACTTACTTTGGACTTCATTCTTTTTTTTTTTTCCTTTTATGTGTAAAGTTAGATTGTTCATTTGAGATTTTTCTTATGTCTTGAGGTAGGCCAATCTTGGTAGAAACTTTGTAGATCTGGTTTTGCTGTAACCGAACATTTTGGACTGTTCTGTTGCCATTTTCATGTGTCTCGAACTATTTTTTATTTCCTCTTGGATTTCTTTGTTGACCCATTGGTTGTTGAGTAGCCTGTTGTTCAGCCACCATGGGTTTGTGGTTTTCTTCCAATTTTCATCTTATAACTGATTTCTAATTTCATACCACTATGAAAAGATGCTTGTTTTGATTCATTCTTTTCAGATTTATTGAGATCTATCTCAACAGAGATTGAGGATATTCCATATGAAATTGAAAATAATGCGTATTCCTCTGGTTTGAGATGGAGTGTTGCGTCCATGTCTGTTAAATCCATCTGTTCTCCTGTGTCATTTAAGGCCAATGTTTCCTTACTGATTTTCTGTCTCGGTGATCTATTCATTGATGTAAGTGAGGTGTTAAAGTCCCTTACTATTACTGGATTACTGCCAATTTTCTCCCTTTGTCTATTAATAATTGCTTTGTGTCTTTAAATGCCCCTCTGTTGGATGCATAGATCCTTAGAAGTGTTATATCTGCTTATGGGACTGATCCCTTTGTGATGTGATCTCCTTCTTTGTCTCTTGTTACACCCTTTCTTTTTGTGTGATACAAGAATCGCTTCCATGGCTTTCTTTTATATTTGCATGGAATATTTTTTTCCATCCCTTCCTTTTCAGTCTATGTGTGTCTTTATATCTGAAGCTAGCCTCTTGTAGGCAGCATATAAATGGGTCTTTTTAAAAATCCATTCAGCTACCATGTGTTTTGGTTGGGGCATTTAGTCCATTTAAGGTAGTGATGGCTAGATTTGTATCTATTGCCACTCAGTTCATTGTTTCTAGTTGTTTTGGTAGTTCTCTGTTCCTTTTTTCTTCTCTTGCTCTTTTCCTTGTGATTTGGTGACTTCCCTTAGTGTTATATCTGATTTCCTGCCTCCTTATTTTTTGTGCACCTCTGTATACAGCAGTCTCTTTTAGGTTGATGGTCACTTAAGTTCAAGCATGTTCAAAAACCACTACCTTTTTATCCCCCTTTTACGTTTTGGAGGTCCTATTTTAGATCTTATTATTTTGTGTCTTCCTTAACTGAGTACTGCAGGTCTAGATGATTTTACTGTTCTTGTCTGTTAACCTTTATACTAGCCATGTAGGTGGTTGGTCCCCTACCTAAGTTTACCTTTACCAGTCAGAGCGTTGTTTTCATAATTTCCTTATTTCTAAAGTCCCTTTAACATTTTTTGTAAGGCCGGTTGGATGTTGATGAACGTCTTTAGTTTTTGTTTGTTTGGAAAACTCCTTATTTTGCCTTAAATTTGGAATGATAATCTTGCCAGGTAGAAAGAGTATTCTTGGTTGTGTTTTCCATACCACTCTCTTCCAGCCTGTAAAGTTTCTGCTGAAAAATCTGCTCATAGATTTATAGGGATTCCCTTTTATGGAACAAGTTTTCTCTTGTCACTTTGAAGATCTTCTATAATGTGTACGAGTCTCTTTGGCTCCACCTTATTTTGGATTCTCTGTTTCCTGGGCTTGTATGTTTCTTTCACCAGGTTAGGGACGTTTTCAGCCATTATTTCCTCAAATAGGTTTTGTCTCATTTCTCCACTCCTTCTAAGACCCCTACAATGCAAATGTTAGTACGCTTGATGTTGTCCCAGAGGATAGTCTTAAACTTTGCTCAGGATTTTTAATTTTTTTCTATGTTGTTTCGATTGGGTGATTTCCACTAACCTTTCTTCCAGGATCACTGATCTCTTCTTTTGCATCGTCTCATCTGCTGTTGATTCCTTCTGGTATATTTTTCACTTCAGTTATTGTATTCTTCAGCTCTGGTGTGGTTTTTTTTTTTATATTTTTTGTTTGTTGAATTCTCACTATGTTTATCCATTTATCTCCTGAGTTCAGTTAGTATTTTCATAAGCATTGCTTAGAATTCCTTATCTGGTAGGTTGCTTAGCTCTGTTTCATTTACGGCTTTTTTTCCCCCTGAGGTACTGTATTGTTGTTTCATTTGCAACATACTCTGTCTCCTCATTTTGCCTAACTCTCTCTCTGTGGTAGTAGATCAGTTACAACTATTAGTCTTGAAGGAGTAGCTTTCTGCAGGAGGTGCCCTGTGGGGTCCAGTAGCCTAAAATGCCCTGGTCACCTGACCCCGGGGCCCAAGGAGTAACCCCTGGGTGGGCTGTGTATACCCCCGTTGTGGTGGGTCCCGATTCGTATGGACTCACAGCCGTGTGTGGGGCTGGCTGCAATGCCCAATTGCAACAGTACGGCCAGGTCAGTGGGCAGGGCAGGCCTCCTGCACAGCTGGCTGCAACTCTTGTAGTTGTTCCAGTTTGCTGGGCTGGCACCCCAGGGCAGGGTGCTTGGCAGGGGCTGTGGTGCCTGCAGGACAGGTCGGGCAGTAAGCCACTTGTGAGGGGCTCCAGGTTGGCTGTATGAGGCAAGCTCACAGGAAAACACTGAGGCCAGGTATGGTATTAGCACAATAGAGAGGACGTGTTAGAAATGGTGCCATTGGTGCTAGGCCAGCAAGGTATAGGTGGCAAGTACAAAATGGTGCCCGCTGGGGCCACTGTCCCTGAGGAGTGCTCCTGAGTGCTCCCTGCCCCTCTGGCACACACCCCAACATCAGTGAATACACTTCCTTCATGTGTAAGGCAGGTGCTTTTCAAACTGCTGCCTCTGCCCTGGGCCTCCACACAAGTGAGAATGTGTGCACGCCCTGTAAGAGTGCAGTCCCCATTTCCTGCTGCCCTCTGGCTCTCTTGGCTAAAAGCCCTGTTGCTTTTCAGAGCCTGTCATTATTGGTGCCATTCACCTGCGTAGTGGAACCTGATGTGGGGCTCAGACTCCTCCTTCCTCAGTGAGGGTGTCTGTGGTTGTGCTCTCTCTCCCACTTGTGGGCCTCCCCAGCAGGCGTGGGGGTCCTGACCAAACTGTGTCTCTGCCCTTCGCGCACATCTCATTTGGGCTCTTTAACAGCCTTAGTTGCATATGATCTTTCCTGCTCATCTTAGTTCTTTCTGAGATAGCTGTTCCACTCGTAGTTGCAGATTTTTGTGTGTCCATGCAAGGAGGTAAGCCCAGGATCCCCCTATTCCTCCCACCTCTCAAATCTCTTAATTATAGGCAATTTCTGTTCTATTGTGATACTGATGAGAAAAAGCAGAAATTATTTTTAACGTTTAACTTCCCCTCAAGACTATCTACTTGGTGACTCACACAAGATTTTAAAAACTCTGTCGAGCTTGAATGGATATTACCTTATAGGTCCCTGCCAGGCGACATGGTTACGAAGGTAAGAAACAAAGGTTCTGGAATAAGGCAGTGTTGAATTCAGATCCAGGTTGTGCTCATGTGACTTTGGGCAAACAAATGGCCTGTCATTGGTGAAATGGACTAGTAGGAACGATTATTTGAGGTAATATACCTATTAAAGTACCTAGCTTTGTGGAACTTGGCATATAGAATTAAAATATCCGTCGTCTGGCTTAAAATATGAGCATTACACTATGATGGGAATGTTTTGTTTCACCTCCTAAAAACCGTTTGTCTTAAAATCTTCATCTGCCTGCCTGTATTACAGATGTCCACTAAGTAACTTCTATATCGTTTTAAACATTTCTTTCTTTCTTTGGTCCTCTTTGAGAGACAAGTTCCCCATTCTTTTCACTGTTTATTCAATCTTTAGAATTCTTCCTTTGAATTGTTACAATAGATATTTAGAAACCAGGGTGTGAAGTAAGAACATCACCAAAACCCGAGGGAAATGTATACAGCAAAAACAAAAAAACCATACAACAAAACACACCAAAAAAACACTCTCATCTGGTAGACTGGCATGATAGAGAAACCAAGAAATTTTCACACTAATATAAAAATCTGAGAAAGGAAGAACCAATCCTTGGCTTTGGACTGAGGTAAGGAAGGAAGCGTGTGCCCATAGATCAAGTTGGGGTTGGTTCTGAGGGTTTCTATTCCTTCCTTTATACTAATATAAATATGAATCAGGACACAGGTGCTCTGAATTTGTTTGATTTTACAACCGTCTTTGTAGGGATTTAGGAATTGTGCTAATTGTGCAGAATGAGATGAGCATTTGTGTATAGGTCACTTGAAAATTTAGTCCAACAATATAGACTGCTGCACTATTTTAAGGCAACAGTTTTTATCTGTTTGACCTGTTTGAGGCAACTGTTACTTGCGCAGAAATCTTGATTTGCAGATCCTGGTTGGAAGGGAATTGGCTACCTTTTGTTGTGTATCACTGAGAAGTCAGACCTCAGCCTACAAAGTAGAAGGCCTTCATACCTCAATTTGAAGACACAGGCCTACTTCAGCTTCTTAGTTTTGCCACTCTGTCTTTGTAAAGAAGTGGAGTATTGGTTAAGAACACTGTTTTTGTTGGCAGGAAGACCTGAGTTTGAATCCTGGCTTTGCTAGTTTTACTGTGTCACCTTAGGCAAGCCACCTTCTCTAAACCTCGAAAACAGAACTCATCTCATAGGTTTGTGGAACACAGTAAAGGGGATAATGTACATAAAGAAAGACCTTCCACAGTAGCTCCTAGTAGTCGCGAGGTGATACCTATATCCTGGTTATAATCTCAAACATCTACCCATGTTAGCTGCCTTGTATTCTTTTGCAGAACAGATAAAGATGTAATGTCTAAATAAAGTAACTACAATAACATCTACGGGACCACCGTACAAGATGCTGGTAATATAAACAGGCCTAACCCATGGCCCTTACCCAAGAGGAATTAGTGATAGAAACCTCCACCTCCATCAAAAGGTATCCTAGGATCAGCTATGTAAAGTGCTGCATCGCAGTGTTTAAGGAAGTCTAGAGGTTGTCATGGAACCGAAAAGCCAGGGTGGACACTCCAGGCTAGGGGAACAGTTCTTAGCACAATACAATACTCCCAAGAAACATGAGCACATAGTAGTCACTTCATAAATATTTATAGAATCCAGGATCCCTAAGTGATAAACCAAATGGTTAGTGTAGAGGGATGGGAAGACTTAAAATTGGAGAAAGAAGAGCTAGAATGTGGGCCCTTTTGGGCTTGAACTCTATATAGTGGAGGAATCCCGGAGAGTTTATTAAAAGACGCCTGATGGACAAAAGCAGTTTTAGCAGTGTGGGGAAGGAATGGAAGGAGAAGCAGTGGGAGTCAGGAGTTCTTAGTATAAACCATCATCGTGGCTAAGGCAAGAGACGGAAGGCATGCATTGAGATGGCTGCAGTCACGGTGGACAAGAAGGAAAATGTATGTGACCATGCCACAGGGGGTAATAAAAAAGACTGGAAAGGGGGTTGAAATGGACAAAATTTCTGCATTTAAGCCCAAGTTACTAAGCATAGTGAAAGGAATTCAAGTCCTTCTAAGTATAGAATAAGATACTTAGAAATACGTTCCTTTTGTAGTTGGGGTAGAAAGGAGCGGTGTTTGGTTTCCTTACCACCTTCATTCAAGTGTTTCACAGCAATTATATTACAAATTACAATAAACGTTCAAAATTCCAGAATTCAAAAATGGTTGATTTCAAACTAATGTAAAATGAAGTCAAACACAAACCGTCAGTGTAACACAATTCGAAATTAAACTACAAACCCAAAATAGACCCTAGCTGATAAAGTCTACTTAATCTTGCAAAGGGACATATATGACTGAAACCCAAGATGACTCCCGCAGATACTGGGACCAGCCTAAACTCAAGCAGACGGTGTGGTCGCAGATAATTATTTCACAATGGCCTTCAGCTGTGGACCCGATATCTAGCTTAACCAACTTGATTGGCACCTGACTCCCTAAAAATAAAATCCAAACTACATATATACATTGGTCTATGAGAAAAACCAAATCATGAAAAGATGGGAAAAAACATTACAGGTGAGATGTGAGCTCAAAAACACAGCTCCAGTTTCAACCTTCGACACACAGTGTGATGGAAAAGGTAGTAAGTGTCCCACTGTGTCACACCTACTCTTGAATTCTTTGAAGAGATCACATTCCTCATTCCGTATGTACCAGGCCGTTATTATCCCTGTGTGCTCCTAAGAATCGAGAACACACATCCTCACTCCACAACATCATTACCGGTTAAAAGTCATGTCCGCCGATGCAGGGAACAGAGCTGAGGACGTGCAGCCTATGGTTTCAGGTTACCTAACAAACACAGTGACCAGACTGAGGACTGATCCTTCCAAAGAGAAAGAATTACATTTCTTCTGTGAAACATGTAGATAAAGTGACCATATTCTCTCTTTGTATAAATACACAGGAGCAGAGAAGCTTCTTGCAGACCCAAATGTATTCTTCTCTACCTATACCCCCACCCCACCCCCACCTTGGGAAATAAGGGCAAGCTCTTGGAGTTTACTGATGGAAGACATTCATTTTACAGACAGCAACTAAGCCCAGCAATGCTAAATCACAGGCCATTGGTGTCTCAAAGGTGTGAAAAAGGCATTACCTTCTTCATGCACCCTTTACTGAAAATGCTCCAGGCTTAATACAGTACAGTGTCTGGTGCTCTAATCTTCTCCCCAAGATGAGTGCAGTAAATGATGCATAGTTTGGGGGAACTGTCTTAATATACACCTGAAGTTAAAACCAGTATTTCTCTATAAACGCAAAGCTAAGAGAATCATCAGTGTTTCTTCTCGCTAAACAAAATGTGTACCGGTTAAAACCATGTCAGAGAAATACTGTGAAGGCCTTCCACCAGACTGTTTTTCTGTTTGACTTGAAAACTAGTCCATAGCTTATTATCAAACAAATCAGTAATCCGTTAGCTAATGCAGGGATAAATGGGCAGTCAGAAAATGTAATCACCTGGTGTGTGCAACGGAGTATTTACATTCTTCCTAATGAAAAAAGAGAAGAAAAATGCAGGTGACTTTGGTGTGTAAAAAACACCTTTTAGGGCGAGAGCTCGAGGGACAAATAAATTAATCACTAGACCTGGATAGTCCCTGATGCCACTTCTGTTTTCAATCTCTTTTTGGACTTATCTTGAATCAAAGAATATTTAAGGCTGCCTCAGTAGGGCACTTGCTCTACTTAACGATAGTTAAAAGGTTTTAAAATATGTTTCTGGTGCATGTTGAAATTTTTTTTCCCTCTATGTTGCTGAAAGTTTTATGGCAAAGGGTTCTTACCCTCAGCATTATTGACACTGGAAGCTGGGTAATTCTTTGTTGTGGACGATTGTCCTGGGCACTGTGGGATGCTGAGCAGCTCTCTGATCTTTCCTCACTAGATGTCAGTGTCATTTCCCCGCTTGTGACCATCAGAAATGTCTCCACCCATTGCCAAGTGTTCCCCCCCCCCCCACGCCTTCCCCGGGGAGCAAAACTGCTCCCAAATGAGAACCACTGGTTTATGGTATTTGGATAAAAACTGGTAAGCCTATGAGAGAACATGACACCTGCTCCATGTGTAGCTGGTAAAAATTAATCCAGTTGTAGTAGCTTTATTTTCAGGATTTTCCGCCCATGGTAACGAATACTCGTTTTCTGAGGTCATATTGTTTTTTTTTTTTCCAAATAAAAAGTGCTGATTTAATTCACTTAACCTGAAGGCTAAACCATCACCACTATTTGGGTTTGTAATGTTTATCATCCGTGTTCCTATGTCTTTGGGGAGAAAGCCTGTAACTTAGTAAGCAATACTGGATCATTCTGCCAGGTACATTACAGTCCCCATTTAGAAAGAGGGCAATTGAGATCGAGAGAGATTAAAAGGTCACCAAACTACTACATTGCAGTTAGGTTATGAAGTCTAGCCTGCCTGACTTTGAGTCCCCACTATTCTCTGTAACAGCAATTCTCCCTATGTAGTGCACGGGACCCCTGGGAGTCCCCAAGATCTTTTCAGAAATACATTCGAGATAATACACAGTCTCTATTTGCCTTTCTCACTGTGTTGGCATTTGCACTGACGGTACAAAAGCAATGATGAGTAAGTCTGCCGGCATCCTGGGGCACAGTAGTCATTGTGCGCACTCACAGTTCAAGAATATCCTGGGGGAAGCAAAATATTACTAAGTCTTTTAAATCTCCACTTTTGACAATGTCCTTTTACTGTCCATCTGTGTGACAGAATGGGAAGATGCGTAAAGCTTATTATGCACTTAGGCTTGTGTCAAAGAGGAGTAGGTGTAAGACTGTTTATGTTGTGCGGTGAACAGCCACCTTTTTCGTGGCAGACCATGAATAAACTATGGTGTTTAGCCTGCGCGCTTGGTAGAGGTTTTCTCAGAAATGATTGAAGTGAGGTTATCAGTTCACGGAAGACAACAGTATTTGTTGCTGGTCCCTAAAAATTCGAGCTCTCAAACAAAATCTAGAACTTTTCTATCTGCCACTGTGAACTTGACAGATGTGACTCTTACATTGTTTAATGAACTGTGTCAACATTTGGAAAATCTGCCGAACTCAGTGAAACAATATTTTCCAAATGACTAATGCATGACAGGACGAAATCATGCATGGGGGTAAAAGATCCATTCAAAGTGCGAGACAGCCCCGTGGATGTTAATGTAACAGCGTTACAAAAATTTCGCTGATAGGGTTTCACACTGCGCACTGTAGCACTAACCTCTAAAACAACCAAAAAGGCATATTTGGGGGTAGAATCACAAAGAATATCTACAATTACCTGAACTTCATAAGCTCCCGGAGGACCATTAATCCTCCCCTGGCTCACAGGGAAGGATGTTTACAGCACTTTTCTTTACCTATAGTCCTCCAGGTAGTCTCATGTCACAGGAGGCACATAAAGAACATTCACCATGTTTCAAGGTTCATTATTTCAGTGATGCATTTCACCCACAATACGACTTACAGATATGCTATGACCTCTGTATCGTCACAGGGCCTGCTATTCAGGGGTGGTGAACGTGGGCTAAATGAAAGGATCTAATTTACCCGCACATTTTACGTGCTCCTCAAGATGTGATTAGTTCTCACAATCCGTCCATGAGCCTCCTCTCGTCACTTGTTTTTCTTGCAGGAGAACTCAAGAGAAAAACCCAGCTTTGCATGTGTTTTGTTTTTGTTTTTGTTTTCCTTTCTCTCAACTCTAATGTAAACCCCATGGCCTCAGGAATAAGCTGGTGTTGAGCACACACTCCACTGTAAATGGGCAACAGCATCTGAGGATCCACTTGGAACAAGGCACTTTGTTTCTAGGAGTTTTCACTGAAAAGAAAGCACGGTGGATAGAGTCAGTCCATAAGAGCAGCTCTTAGCATCTTCAGAACGTTTGGCACAGCTGTCAGCACACGCTGATCAAAGACCCTGGACATGTTAGGTTTTCCATTCAAAGGGGTGTGAGGCACACTCGGATTCTTACGTGCTTTTGATTTCTTTCTGTCCCGTATTTGCCATGTATCCCTATTAAATGATGGCGAGTCCGTGTGGTTTGCTGTCGTGCTAGCCCTTCGTTGGACTGCAGCCTTTCAGTATCAGAGGGTCACCCTTGGAGTTGTGTGCCATGTTTCCCAGTGATGTTCACTACAGGCCATCCTCGTCTTCATTTTTGTGTGACAAAAACGGACTTCCTCCACTGATGTCTGTGGTACACTTGGCAGTGTTCCACGTGCTCCGTGCTTACGTGAGGTAGCATAGAAGGACTGAGGGGAGGCCAGGAGGCTGACCGGAATTACAGATCCCTAGCTACACGTGCATCGGTGCATTCGCTCATTTCATTTTCCCTTTCCCTGTTGCCGTCGGTCGCTCGTGCTTCAGCGGCCTATTTTGCATAGGCTCTAATTTATAAGCTAGAATTTGGGAACACCATCCTGGGTTTTAGGCTTTATACTACTTTCCACTTACATAATACTTACATAATGCTTTTTCATAAAATCTCTAGTTTTCCTGAAACAGCAAAGAAGGAACATCTACAGAGTGGTTGCTCAATGCAGGAACAAGGTGCTAGATTTTGTATTCTCCTGTTTTCACATCACACACATGTAGACAGGTGATGTCCTTCCCAGTCTGCTTGTGGAAACTGAGGCTCAAAGCAGTAGCCACCAGCCCAGGGTCACACAGGCTTTTCTGTGCTAGGGCAGGGATCTGAAGCATGTCGGTTTAACTGCAAACAAACAAACAGGCCCCCGATCACCGGGCTGCTCAGAGGCGACAAGGTTGTATTCATGAAGTGTTTTACAAAGTACAGGCACACCTCGTTGTAGGGCACTCTGCTTTATTGCTCTTAGGGTTGGCACAGAGCGTCAGTTTGTAAAAAATACAAAGTCAAGCAAGCCTTTCAGTGCTGTGTCACATTTTAGTAATTCTCTCGCTATTTCAGATGTTTTCTTTATTGTAGTTGTTATGGTGGCCTGTGAATGATGACTCGCTGAGAACTCAGATGATGGTTAGCATTTTTTAGCAATGAAGTATTTGTAAATTAAGGTATATACATTGTTTTTGTAGACATAAAGCTCTTGCACACCTTAATAGACTACAAAATCGTATAACTTTTATATGCCCTGGGAAACCGAAACAGTCATTTGACTTGCTTTCTTGCGATACTCACTTGCCTGCTGTCGCCTGCTGTCTGTGGTCCGGAACTGAACCTGCAGCATCACTGAGCTATGTCTCTACTACAAAGAACTATGTAAAAAAAAAAAAAAAAAATTTTTTTTTAAATACATACACATGTGTGTTTTTGTGTAATGTATACAAATACATATAATTGGCTGAGGAAACATTACAGAAGTAACCTTTCAAATCTTTAAATATTACACTCGTTTTCCATAAACAACTGGTTGGTCCCTAAAAATAGCTGTCAGATGACAGAGATGGGCTGAGCAGGAATAGGAGCATCTTCAGGACTTAAGCCAAGGAAGTTTTTGCTTCCCTAACACATTGCTGTGTTCACTCACTCTAAGACCTTCCCACTTCTCTGTCAGACTCTGGCCCAGAGCAGCCACTCTGCATTAGTCACAAGTTTCCATTCATCCAGGGCGGCTCACGCCAGACCTACAGCAGAGTCATTTCAGGTGATTGTCTCCCACTGTAGGCGGTCAGCATGTGCTTCGTCCACTCTCCCAAACCCAGCAAGGAATCAATACCTTGTGATAGAGAAGTCTCCAGAAGTTCCTGACAGTGTTCAGAGAACATCACGGAACCCTGAGGCCTATTCCCAGAACCAGGGTGGTGGGAACACTGTCTGTTTGACAGAAGCCTCTTCGACAGACAGAGGATCGGCCAGGTGTAGTGGCTTCATTTGCGGAGAGAATTAAGGGGAGCTTTGGGGCTTGTAGAAAATCTCCAAAACAAATGAGGAGTAGAGGATCTTCTTCAAACACCAGAACAGCACTCATTGTGGTGAGCAGTCTGCAAAAAAGGAAAAACGAGAAGCAGATTCCCCCTTTCCTCCTTTTTCTTAAGCCGTACCTTCAGAAAGTATGGAGTGCGGAGGGCAGAACAACGGCCCCCCTGCCAAAGCCCAGCGCTCTTTCTGCTCTCACCGCGAGCCAGACGCAAGGCTGAGAATCCCGCTCCTGCATCTCTCCTCTGGAAGCCATATGTTCAGCCCAGACGACCCTGGGAATGAGAGATGTTGGCCCAAACTTGACTACTGTAAAAAGCTGCAGTTCTCGTGGAGGGAATTGGGGGGGGGGGGAGCCTGTCCTGAGTCGTGACTGAATTTAGAAAGATGCCTAAATGAGATCTTAAAAATCAAAAATTAAATTGACGTCCTAAGCAATTAAAGGGGGAGGAGGCATCTTTCTGAAGTGACCGATACATACTGTGTCTGGCCCACGGTGGTAGATGCAGGCTATCCAGTGAGCCGGACTCAACTGCACACTTAAAAATGGTGACTGATACCATACGCACAGGACACTTTCATAAAGGGGACGATGAATATAAACAAACCCTCCGCAACTAACAATTCCAGTTTCTGAGTGAAGCTCGTTTTGACCATTCTTCTTAGGGAAGTGACCTCACTCTTAATTAATTTTCTCAAGAAGAATCAGACATTACTTGAAATATATGTAGGTGGGCAGCTGTAGCGCCTGCTAGCCAATGAAGCCAGTGTGAACATGCGTGCTGGGGAGTGAGGAGGTAAGACAAGTGGATTTTGATATTTCTTGGGCAGTCATGACAGTTAGTTAAATCATGTCCCTGCTTTCTTCCTTCTTTAGCCCTGGAATGAGACCAGATGTCAGCTCTCCTCCATCCAGCTCCTCCGCGGCAACGGGACCACCTCCCAAACTCTGCCTTGTGTGCTCTGACGAAGCCTCAGGGTGTCATTACGGGGTCTTGACTTGTGGGAGCTGCAAAGTATTCTTCAAAAGAGCGGTGGAAGGTAGTGTGTGTTTTGAAGAGTTTTATTTTTCCTCTATTGGGTTCTTGTCTCTCAAGGTAGATTTTGAAGTTTCTGTTATATGCAAACCCCACTCAGGCTGGACGTGAGGAAAGGCAGGTGGGGGGGAGGGGTTGGGTCTTAGGCCTTCTGGCAGGAAAGAGATTTTAAAAACCAACACAGGCGGAACTAGAAAAAATAGAACAGTATAAATTGAGGGGCGGGAGTCTGGTCAGAGAACCAAAGGTAACAACTACGAAAGGGCTGTCGTGTGAAATGATGTTGTTAGGGTCGGGCAGTAACATCATGTTCACTGTACCAGAATCATGGGCTTTAACTCCCAGCAAGTAGGTTCTAAAACCACCATTCCAGTGTGACAGAAATGAGTGACAGTAAGAACTAAGAGAGGGAAAGTCTCCGGATGGGGTTTTTTTTTTTTTTTTTTTCCTATTGAGCCAGGAATCTTATTCAGCGTAAGAGCTGGTCCCTGTGCTCTGTCTGGTCACCGTCTACTTGAAGTGAAGGAGGAGTTAACAGTTTCCAGGAACGGAGGTTAAAAAAGGAGAAGCAAGTGACAAACTGCCTAAGGAGGTTAAGAAATAAATAAGGTATTTCAGAGGAGCTGATTTCACTAAATTATTATATTAATATAAACTTTACCCTTGTTGTGGATTCAGCCCGACAGGGGCAATAACATCAACTCCTTTAAGAAAGAGAAATTCATTCCGTTAGTATTGGAAGTTACTCAAATTATTTATTTCATCTTACCAGTGAACTGTCTTGGGAAAAGATCATGTACTTCAGTTCCCTGTAAAACAGGTTGAAGGTAGTGTGGCCCGAATGCATTACCTAAAGCTCTGATTATATTAATTTTTAAAGAAGTATAATTATCTATCCATTCACAGTATGAGGAGGATTATTAGAGTTCTGTTTGCATATCCTTAAGAGTCAGATGAGTCATTTTCTTTTGTTTGGATTAGTTTGTAATACCTGAGCCAACTATAAAATTACTCCTGCTACCCCACACAGAGCACAGGGATGCAGGCTTTGCCCAGGTCAGGGGTCACACAGAGCGCCCAGCCCTCCCGGGTACAGTTACCACAGACCCGAGAGTGTGAAGCCTGTTCTTGTCCTCACGTTGGCTACTTCAGCACTTCATTAACTCATGAGTTATTTCTGTGATATAAATGCAGTGATAGCAGTAATAAGATTACACTAACGTTGACAAATTGATTTCTGAAAGTGAAATTCAGAATGAGACCGTGGAACCTTAGAAGAAAGAATGGGTATTTCAAAAAATATTTTAGTCAAAATGGAGGAAAAACGGGGCTATAAATTCAAATGCTTACAGGGACCAAGTGTATTCTGGCAAGAGAAGACATTTGGAGCAAGGAAGGCAGGCATTGATGTTCGAGAGGGCAAGCTTACCTAAAGCATCCAGTACCCTTTAAAAACAAACGCTAAACATCCCTCCCCCGTGAAATACCACTGGAGGACATATGCCCTCTGGGCTTAACCCCTGCTTTAAAATTAAATTCTTATAGTTGCTTTTAGGTACAAATTTCATAGAATATTAGCTGTACCATTTCCAAATGTTTATGTAACGTTTAAGTCTGATGGCTCGATTATGTAATTGATTAGTGGGAGAAGGTTTAACTGTGGAGTCTGTTAAGTAAATCCTATTTGGATTTTCATTTTCTCGCATGTCCCTTCCAGCTCCTAAATTCTGTAATCTTTCTTTTGATAACCTAGCACGTAGCAGTTTTACTTTTCCTGTCTAGACATCATGGAAATGTGTTAAAGCCCAGGTACATATTTTGGAGCACTTTCTTAGGTAGTTACAGAGATGCAGTTTGTAAGATCTGCATTACACCTGGCACTCAATTTTCAGCACCTGTTGGAAATAATAGTTACCCCCACCCTCAGATTGGCATAAGGTAAATACCCAAACATACAGCTGGTGTTAAGAAATTTGCACAAGTTTTACTTATTATCTAAATCCTTGATCTGGGCTGAATGGCTATTTTGAAGTTTTTAACTCAATATTCTGGGATTCGCCTTTCTGCACACAAAAGAAAACTCTGGGTAGCTTCACTTCTTTCCATGTATGCTGGTTCACTGATAACCTCCCCCGACCCGAGTCCCTCTGACTTACATCCCCTTTTGCACAGAAGTACGTGTAAGCTTTGTTGGTGGGTCATAATGGCGGTAGGCATCCAGTACCCTCACTGTACCATGAACCCAGTACTATGTTTTATGTTTGTCACACCATTCAACTAAGGGCTCCGTGAGCTCACAGAGGCTGCAGTGATCCTACTTGATAGTCGAGGAAACTGAGGCTGAGATGTAAGAAGCAGCACTGGCATCCCAGCACAGCTGTCTCCAAACAGGCTGTTAACCTCTGTGCTACACTGACCCTCTGAGAGTAGACAACCAAAGTTTTCTCATCTGAGAGTTCATATCATCGAGTGAGATACAGAGCTGAAAGCAGTGCAAGGGAGTTATTTACCAGCTAGCATTTATGGAGTGCTCACAACGTGTAGCTGCTGCTTGTAAGAGTCTTCTACACAACTGCCTTCAGCCCTTGCAGAAGCCCAGCTAGCTAGGTGCGAATGTTCCAGCTTTGCAGATGGGGAAATAGGGGTCAGAAAATGTAATAAACATTACTGAGATCACATAGCTGGGAAACAGAGCTGCAGTTCAGATCAAGGGCTTCCTGGCCCTCACGAGGGCACGTCTACCACACCACACAGTTTTTGAGAGCAGGTAAAGAAAGAAGCTGAAGCTCACAGACTGTACATTGGATGTTTCAAATAGGGTAAACCAAGTGCAGAAACCCCCAGAACATGCCCTTTTTTTGGACCACTGTTTTTTGGGTTTTTTTTTGTTTGTTTTTAACTTAAAAACAACTATTTTACTCTCCATACTGCGTTAGTTATCTATTGCTGTGTAACAAATGAGGCCAAAAATTAGTGGCTTAAAACAGCAGGCACTGATTGTGTCCTGCAGTTTCTGAGTCAGGAATTTGAAAGGAAGTGAGTAGCAGGGCAGTCCTGGGCCCCTCACGAAGTCATATTCAGACTTGTAGGTTGGGGGTGCAGTCATCCAGACTGGAGCCCGAGGATCCACTTCCAAACCTGTCAACACTGCTTTTGTCAGGGAGCTTCGGATTCAGCTAGGGCTGCTCTCAACCGAGCAGCTGGCCTCCCCCAGAACAAATGATTCACAGTAGAGAGTAGACTATGGAAGTAATCATGTCCTTATGACTTAATCTCAGATGTGACATACTGTGACTTCAGCCACATTTTATTGGTCGCACAAGAGTGTGAATACAAAGAGGCAGAGACCACTGGGGGCCATCCTGGAGGCTGGCTACCAAACCAACCATAAATAGAAACCAGAATTACTTGCCAAAAATAGGTATTAACCATAAAAATAAATACAATGCAAACAAAACAATGTTAAAAAAAATCACAGCTGTCTTGAAGTCTTTTCTCCTCCCATCTCCTATCAGGTAGAAGAGGAATTTACAAAGTGGCAGAAGACATAGGAACTCCAAACTAAAATGACTCACTGTCTTATCAGAAGGAGTGACCATTAGTGATGCATGCCCATGTCTTGTAAAATAGTGCCCACTAGCTGAAACTCCTCCTTTTATAGATAAGACACAGACTTGCCCAGCTTCACGCTAATAACCAGGACTGATTTTAACTTACAGTGTCCCCCTAATCCAGTAGCTCAGATCCTGTAGGACAGTGATGTGAGGCGATGTTTATGGGGTAGAATTTCTTTATATTTTAACTGCTCCAACTATGGATGCGTCCATTGTTTCTCCTTTTGCTTTAAGAAGGTTAGAATCACTGGATTAGTGCTTCCATTTCATGTCACCCAGAGAAGTCATGAAACGTACACAACACAGAAAGGAATGGAAATAGCTGGTACAGACTTTGGCCTTGGAGGGCAGCTCTGGAACAAAGCTCAACTGTAGGCCACTAGTCAACTAGGTGGCCTACTCCTCACACAGACTAGAACCTGATACAGTTAACCATGTGCCCAAAACACATGCTTAATAGCATGGTGATGTATCCTAAAGACGTGAACAGAGTTTGTTTCCATCCAAGTCTTAGGCTATCCCGTGCAGAGAAGATCCTGACCCAGAAACTGGAATGAGGTATATTCAACCTAGTGAGTTGATAATGGTGATTTTTCTCTTTTCTCTGAAGGTGATTTCTTCGTGAGAAGAAATTTGGTAGCCAGCCTCCAAATACCATCCCCTCTAGCGTGAGGTTCACGGACTCTGAGTGGTCCAGTGTTTGTGTAGCTGCACTGGTCTTGTGCAGGAGGGTCCTTTCAGAGTTTTTGTCAGGCCAGCAGATCCTCAGAGTTCCCTTCAATAACCAGATTAAAAGAAAACTACAGGAATGTGCATTTTGCAGCGGCTAAGGGTACAGAGACTTTAAGTCTTTGCCTGTCAAATTTTTTTGCTAGGTGAAAACTGCACTTCTGCCTCTTACCACATTACTAAATCCTAGGTGCCAAAAGATTTTAGACAGACAGCAACAGTTGTAAATATTTGGGGTCAGTGGTCAGACATTCTCACATTGTAAAAGCATGTGAATGAATGAACAAGTATCAGTCAGATCCACGTACTAGTTAGTTGGCCAGCGGTGTGATATCCCTAACTAGTTGCTGGCAGCCTTCCCCTTCAAGATGAATTGTGGCACCTGTCACAGAGCGGAGGGGGGAGCACACTGGATTTGCAGGTGGTGGCCTAATGCTGAATCAGAGGCCTTTTCCATGTGGGACTCAGACTATTTGGAAAGCAGTTTCTTCTTTGTTTAACCCTCCTTAGCATTAAGTGAGAAGTCATAATGAAGGAGGGCTTACAGACATCCTCAGTAGCTGTTAAACTGTGCTTGAAACAGTTTCTCCCTGTATCTGGAATGAGGTGGCCATGGAAGGCGGTGCCTGGGAAGGGGCAAGAGGATGGTGGGTTGTGAAGGGTTCTGCTTCCCCATCGGGGAGGTGTTCAGTTTGGGAAAACTAGATGGTACACCGAGCACTGGTACACTTTTCTCTATGTATATACTGCAGTGCTTTTCATGAACTACGATTATTTGTTGAACAGAAAAAGATTTTTTTAAGGTGAACTCGCAACTCTGTAAGGGCCATGTAAGTAAGCGAGTGTGCTGTACCTTTCTTAATCACTGCCCGTGGTCAACCCAAATGAGAAACGCAGCAAGTCTCTCCATAAAAATTTCCTTTAAAACCTGAGAAATTTTGACAGCACCTTTGTTTTCCATCTAGGACAGCACAATTATCTTTGTGCTGGAAGAAATGATTGTATCATTGATAAGATTCGAAGAAAAAACTGTCCAGCATGCCGCTATCGAAAATGTCTTCAAGCTGGAATGAACTTGGAAGGTAATGTAAATGCCTGAAAGGAATGGTCTTTGCATACATATAAAAATGCATTATTTTCCTTTTTAAAATGAAAGCAAAAGTAAGAATTTAGTTATTACAATATATGTGCTTGACTAACGTAATTTTATATGATTGCTTTGTAAACTAGGAGTTTTTTAATGAATATTTCATATCCTGTTTGTTTTCTCACTAGCTCTTGATGGCGCACACAGCCTTCATTATAGCCAGACTGTATACTAAGAAAGTCAACTACGTAACAATGACTTCAAAGCAACATTACTCATAGCTTTTTCTCCTCCCTTTCTGCAGCTTCCAAACTCTTCCCTAGAGTTGAAAATGATTCTCTGTCAGATGTATTTACCTGTCCCTTTTCCTCTCATTCACCTTTTACCTGGCTCTATAGCTGCAGAAATGCAGATGGACGACACATCTGCCCGGGGAAGTAACTCCTCAAGGAGGTACTGGGATGGGTTTGCCTTTGCCCTCCAAGTAAAGAAGAAACCTGACACTAGTTAGAACTTTTGCCTTTCATACCCCTGTTTCTCTAACAAGTTGTATAATTAACCTTGATCTCATCATTTAAAAACTTTGGAAATTCTGCTATAGTTGAGAATGCGAGGTCCACGAAGGTAGCAGTGGTGCTGGAAGAACCCACACACTTTGTCCTTAGTAGCACTTTCCCTCTCCAGAACCCACTAAGGAGGCAGGCCGGAAACAGGCAGCGAATCAGACAGTGCCTGCAGTTAAGGAGCGTACTGTCTACTGAGGTTGCAGAGTCTGTCACCGGACAGCACGGTGGGCTGCAGAACGGGCCAGAGCCCCGGGAGCACGAGTAGGGGCATCTCGTTCTGTCCTGGGAAGCTGGGAAAGCTCCCTTGACAGAAGAAACACTGACTTTGAAATCTAGAAAAGCTGAGGAGAAGGAGTTAGGTAAAATAAAATAAAGGCAGAGACACCATCAGATTTGTACTTTAGAAAGACTCATCTTGTCTAGAGAGACCGGTGGACCGACCCTAGAGGTAATCCAGAGAACACATCGTGATGTAGGAGGGAGAAGAGCAAGTGTATGGTTCTTCTGGTAGAAGGGAGACGGGCGCTGGTGCCATCTGGCATGCACTGTGTGTGGACCTGTTTTCAACTATTAAATAGATTGCTGGGTTTGACTGTGAAGAGTCTCATTCCCCAATTTCACAGACAGATGAAGTGCGCCATGTCGAAGCCGGTCGTGATACACCAGTCACTTAACCCGATGTTTTCTAAGTGTGACTAGGTTGCTTAAACTTGACTGCAAAGTACCAAACACGTTACGCACTGATTTAAAGAAAGTGATAGCAGCCCATGTTCTTGTAGGTGTTATGGAAGCCACAGAGATGAATGCCATTTTCACGTAGTTCATTTTCAAGGGCCACAAGGATAGTTGTTTTGTTCTTTTTATTTCTGCCCTGATCTTACTTTCTTTTTGCTGCTCTCTAACCACTTAAATATACTTTATTTTCTTTATATAAAATTTCTCCTCCCTCTTACAACTCTGCAACAACCGCAGTGCCCTCCCTCACTAGAAGACAACCAGGACAGCTAGAGACCGCTCAGTTTCTGTGTTAACAAAATACCGTCACTGCCCTTTCCAATCAGATCTTTAAATAAGCATACAGTTGAGACGGAGGTACAGTTTCTCAAAACACTATTAAAAAGAAAAAAACATACACTGTATGCTTTTATAAGATGTCAATATAACATAAGAGAATAGTGGGGACACTAGCATTTGTTAAGAGCTACTTTGTGCTAGTCTCTATCCTTTTTTCTACTCACAGAGGTTATTTGAGATCCTTACACATTAGTAAGAACACTTTGGAGCAGGGCCAGATTAACCTCTACCCACTTCTCTACTCCAGAGTTCTGGTTTGTTACTTAAGAATGTATCAGATACTAGGTAGGACGTATGATACATGGTAACATAGTTTTATTAAAAAAAACTGAAAGGCTAAAATCTAAATTTATAGAGGTTTTCTTATGTGGTTTTTAATGTGAAAGCCTCATTTTTGTTTTCAATTATTCCTGTATATATAAAACCGTTATTTGGAGTAGGTATGTGTCTATGCCAGAAATGTTTGGCAGAGCATAATAGAGTGGATCCTTGAACAAATGCAGGTTTGAACTGTGCAGGTCCACTTAAAATGGAATTTTTAAATGTATTTTCTCTTTCCTTAGGATTTTCCTAATGAAATCTTTTCTCTGGTTCCTTTATTGTAGGAATGCAGTTTATAACAAACAATGTACAAAATTATGTGTAGAGTAAATCAACTGTTGTGTTGTTGATAAGGCTTCCGGTCAACAGTAGGCCACCAGTGACCTTTTTGGAGATTCGAAACTTACATGGAGATTTTTGACTGCATGGGGTTTGGTGCCCTTAACCCCACGTTTTCAAGGCTCAACTGTATTGAAGAACAAGATAGAGGAGTCAAGTGTTTCCTTTTGTTAGTATTTTTTTTAACCGTAATCTTTAGAAACATTCCCTTTCAGGACTGCCCCAAAATAACGTTGCAGAACAAGTCAGCTCTTCTCAGAGCTGATTCCTGATTCTCTCCATAAATGTACCTTAGTATCAGAAATGGTATTGGTGCAAGAGCATCCAAATATACCAAGTAATTCTCCAGATTTATTTTAAGGCAGCTTTTCTCAATGCTTCAAGTGCCTGGCAATTGAGTACAGATAAGTTTTTTAAGGGTAATCCTCAATGTTTTACTTCATTTTAGGGTGTATTGTAATCATTCCAAATTACAGCTTTATTTTTGGTATAAAGAATCACGTGGAACTTAAAGGCAGGGAGGTTTTTGACATCAGATTTCATACTGAATATTTTTAAGTTTTAAACTAAATAAGATTTTTTTATTAAGAAAGGAGGGGAATGATCACAGACTCAAGAACACTTCTGTAGAAATCAGATGCTGACAATCTCTATGCTCCAAGGAGTCAGGAACTCGATATCAAATAAAACCTTAGGTGCTTAAAAATAGTGATTGCTGAACTAATTCAGTTAACAACTTCTTACTCAAGTTCTGTGAAAATGTACCAGTACACATTCTAGTCAGTATTTTGAGCTTTATTCAAAAGCATTAGTTCTCTCACTTAGGGCTATCGATAAATTGTAAGAAATTAATTCTATACTAAATACAGAAGATTTTTGAAAATCCACCAGCCTATCACTATCCTTTACCCTATTCTCATGTGGAGTATAGGCGTTAACGTGAACAGAGGTCTTTATGGTACTATTTCAGGGCATTGATTTGGGACATGCATGTTCTCTTTTACCTTCTCAAAGAAGTACTTGCCACGATTTTGAAATGTACCTTTGGTGTTTAAAGTATTGCCTTATGTTACGTGTAGTAGCACTTCCTTTTTTAAAGTTGATCACTCCTCCCTCCAGCTGTACTATCTACATTCAAAATACTCTAAAGGCATATTCTACCACCAGTGGAGGTAATGATAGCTCTATAGCACTTACCGGGTGCCACCAACTGTTCTAAGCCTTTTACGTATTTTAACTGATTTAATTCTCAGCCACCCTCTGAGCAAGGTACCAGTATTACCCTCACCGTACAGAAGAGGGAAACTAAGGCCCAGGGAGTAACTGGGAGATCCCACCGACTGCGTGACAGAGCCAGGGTTTAAATTCAAACATGCTGGCTTCAGATTTATGCTCATTACTACCACACCATACTGTGTTTTCAGCAGAGCATGGTAAAATAAAAATAGCTCTGTCATGATCCTTTTTCTGTGTTTTGAAATGTTACATGAGAATTCTTCAATTTCTCACTATCATATTCAAAACAGTGCACAATAATGGGACCATTCTATCATTTTAAGGACAAAGAATCTAACAATTATTTTTAAAGGTGATGACTATTTTTGTCTTAGCAAAATGGGTTGTATAAGTGAGGCAGATGATACATTTCTTCTTTCATATAAATTCTGTTCATTGGATCTATTTGTGTGTGAGGCCAATATTACCTTGATCCCCAAACCAGGCAAAGACCCCAACAAAAAGAAGAATTACAGACCGATTTCCCTCATGAATATGGACGCCAAAATTCTCAACAAGATCCTTGCTAATAAATAGAATCCGACAGTACATTAAAAGGATTATCCACCATGACCAAGTGCGATTCATCCCTGGGATGCAAGGGTGGTTCAACATTCACAAATCTATCAGTGTCACAGATTTTATCAACAAGAAAAAAGCCAAAAATCATATGATTCTCTCAATAGATGCAGAAAAAGCATTTGACAAAATACAGCATCCTTTCCTGATTAAAACACTTCAGAGTGTAGGGATATCTCATAAAATCTCATAAAAACCATCTATGAAAAGCCTACAGCAAATATCATTCTCAACAGGGAAAAGCTGGAAGCCTTTCCCTTAAGATCAGGAACACGACAAGGATGCCCACTCTCGCCACTATTATTCAACATAGTACTAGAAGTCCTTGCAACAGCAATCAGACAACAAAAAGGGATAAAATATATCCAAATAGGCAAAGAAGAAGTCAAAATGTCTCTCTTCGCAGATGACATGATAAAACCCAAAAGAATCCACGCCCAAACTATTAGAAGTTATAGAGCAATTCAGTAACGTGGCGGGATACAAAATCAATGCTCAGAAATCAGTTGCATTTCTATACACGAACAATGAGACTGAAGAAAGAGAAATTAGGGAATCCATCCCATTTACAATAGCACCAAAAACCATAACGTTACCTTGGAATTGACGTAAAGGATCTATATTCTATAAACTATAAATCGATGGAAACAGAAAAGGCCACGAATCGCCAAGGAACTGTTGAAAAGGAAAAACAAAGCTGGGGGCATCACAATGCCGGATTTCGAGCTGTACTACAAAGCTGTGATCACACAGACAGCATGGTACTGGCACAAAAACAGACACATAGGCCAATGGAACAAAATAGAGAACCCAGAAATGGACCCTCGGCTCTTTGGGCAACGAATCTTCAATAAAGCAGGAAAAAACATCCAGTGGAAAAAAGACAGTCTCTTCAATAAATGGTGCTGGGAAAATTGCATAAGAATGAAACTTGACCACTGTCTCACACCATACACAAACATAAACTCCAAATGGATGAAAGACCTCGATGTGAGACAGGAATCCATCAGAATCCTAGAGGAGAACATAGGCAACAACCTCTACGACATCGGCCAAAGCAACCTTTTTTCATGACACATCCCCAAAGGCAAGAGAAACAAAAGATAAAATGAATTTATGGGACTTCATCAAGATTAAAAGTTTCTGCACAGCCAAGGAAACAGTCAAAAAAACTAAGAGGCAGCCCACGGAATGGGAGAAGATATTTGCAAATGACACTACAGATAAAAGACTGGTATCCAAGATCTACAAAGAACTTCTCAAACTCAATACACAAGAAATAAATAAACAAATCATAAAATGGGCGGAAGATATGAACAGACACTTTTCCAATGAGGACATACAAATGGCTAACAGACACATGAAAAAATGTTCAAAATCATTAGCCATCAAGGAAATTCAAATCAAAACCATACTAAGATACCACCTTACGCCAGTTAGAATGGCAAAAATGGACAAGGCAAGAAACAACAATTGTTGGAGAGGATGTGGAGAAAGGGGATCCCTCCTACATTGTTGGTGGGAATGCAAATTGGTACAGCCACTCTGGAACACAGTGTGGAGGTCCCTTAAGAAGTTAAAAAATGAGCTACTTTATGATCCAGCCATTGCACTACTGGGTATTTACCCCAAAGATACAGACGTAGTGAAGAGAAGGGCCATATGCACCCCAACGTTCATAGCAGCATTGTCCACAATAGCTAAATCGAGGAAGGAGCCGAGATGCCCTTCAACAAGTGACTGGATTAAGAAGCTGTGGTCCATATATACAATGGAATATTACTCAGCTATCAGAAAGAACGATTTCTCAACATTTGCTGCAACATGGACGGCACTGGAGGAGATAATGCTAAGTGAAATAAGTCAAGCAGAGAAAGACAATTATCATATGGTTTCACTCATTTATGGAACATAACTAGGAAGATCGGTAGGAGAAGAAAGGGGGGTAATCAGAAGGGGGAACGAAGCATGAGAGACTATGGACTCTGAGAAACCAACTGAGGGCTTCAGAGGGGAGGGGGTGGGGGAATGGGATAGGCCGGTGATGGGTAGTAAGGAGGGCACATATTGCATGGTGCACTGGGTGTTATACGCAACTAATGAATCATCGAACTTTACATCAAAAAATAAAAAATTAAAAAAAGTACTCTGTGTTGCCTTCAGCAGCATATGGAGTTAAAAAGAAGCATTCTCATTTGTACCTTCAAGAGTATGAATCTGTATTGTAATTTGATTACACTGTTCTATACTAAGAGTTAGAAGATAGCTTTACTTTGAAAAAGGGTGCTTTAGGTTTATGGAATCATCAATATAAATCTCTTACAAAAGGGAAATTTCCTACTGATAATACATGAACAAATGTAAAGTTCTTTCTTCATCTCCCCAAATGTTTCTAGACCCATGTAATATCCCTCATGTAAACGTAAAAACTGGACATTTCTGCTGTTGGAGTTACTGCTTCTAGCCTGGGATCTGCAATGTCATTGCAATACTTCTTGAGAAGAAGGGGACTCTGTGCAAAGTTATCAGCAGTATAACTCTCTTCCTTATTATCAGAATTTAGGTTAACCCTAAGCCCCAGTTTCTAGTCTGCTATTACAAGCTTGGATTCTTTCTTTCAAATGCTAGTGAAAGTGCTGCCTTATTGAACCAATGAAAATTTCAACTTTGAGACAAATTATTTGATGGAAGAACCTCTAGAAGTGCTTTGTTTAAATTGCTTTAGCATTATATTAAAAGACAGTTTTATATAAAGGATAACCAATGAAGAATCACCTGGCTTCACTCACTAATGGGTTCCTCTTGACTCTCTTGCCTTCTCTTCCTCCATGTCACTTTATAACTGATAGTTTCAGAAATTAAAATAACTTCTTGAAGAAACTCTGCAACGCAGACCATCCCCTTATAACTCATTTTTGTGTATATATGTTTTTTTTTTTAACATCCACAGCTCGAAAAACAAAGAAAAAGATAAAAGGAATTCAGCAGGCCACTCCAGGAGTGTCACAAGAAACTTCTGAAAACCCTGCTAACAAAACAATAGTTCCTGCAACATTACCACAGCTCACCCCTACCCTGGTGTCCCTGCTGGAGGTCATTGAACCTGAGGTGTTATACGCAGGGTATGACAGCTCTGTCCCAGATTCCACTTGGCGGATCATGACCACACTTAACATGTTAGGTGGGCGGCAAGTGATTGCGGCAGTGAAATGGGCCAAGGCGATACCAGGTAAGACTCGGAAGGTACAGGGCTTTGTATTGTCTTCAGTAGTGGCACTCTGGCTCTGTCATCCGAGTCCCACGAGCTGCCCTGTTTTCTCCTCCTCAGTTCTGGGGTCCCACCAGGGCAGAGGCCAGAAAGCGTGGGAGTGGAGAGTTTGTAATAAAACCCAGACGCTGCTCTCTGCTTTCCAGATGGTTGCTCAGAGCAGAGTGATTTGAGGTCGGACGAGGTCCTATCAAAACTAGAGTCACGGGACTTAGAATTCCTTTTGCACCCAAATCTAGGGCAAGAACACGTAGAATATTTTTCAGAACTCCATTTGTTTTCCTTTAGTGTTGTATCACTTTTAAAACTCAGAGTAAAATTGGTAAAAATCAGGTATGGTGACACTTTGTCAGCAGGTACTAAACTCTAAACTAGATGAAATGATATATGTTGAACGTAAATCTGAGCTAATCTCATTTTTAAGAGCATTTGACACTGAAGTCCCACTATTGGAACTTGATGTGGAACAGCAGAGGTCCACGTTGATGTCAGCCCAGACTTTACGGCTGCAGGACATTTGACAAGCTTATGTTCACACCGATAGAGAAGAGACAGAGCAAGAATGAAGTACCCTGACCTCCTGTCGTCCCTACTCTGTCAAGAGGGAAAGAGGTGTAACTATCAAGGGACACTTTTAAAACTAAATTCATTGAGTAATATACCAATACCAAGTCAGGACTCTTTTTGCTTAAATAGGGAAAAAATGACAGTTTTATTACATTGGATGCTTATTAAAAAGCACTTGTGGGCTTTGATCTGAACATGTCAGATGACAGAGGAGAACTGTGCCCCCTCCGTGCTTCACTTCCTCTGTCAGAGGTCCCCCCAAACAAGGCTAAAGCCCTATCTGATCTGTGGCGGGTCCCAGAGAGATGGTCTTCTCTTCAGCAACTAGAATGTTTCCTCAATCCTCTCCTTCTCTTAATTCAGGATTCAGGAACTTACACCTGGATGACCAAATGACCCTACTGCAATATTCATGGATGTTCCTCATGGCATTTGCCCTGGGCTGGAGATCATATAGACAATCAAGTGGAAGCTTGCTGTGTTTTGCTCCTGATCTGATTATTAATGAGTAAGTTATCTGTGAGTCCTTTTTTAACCTGCTGATGTCTTCCTGATGGATTGCTATTATGATCATTCAGCACTGAATCAATTCTATCAGGTTTCTTAAAACTGGGCAAATTTGAAATAGAATTGTTTATCAATGCTTACTGGCAGGCCAAATGGACATGGGGCATTATTATTACTGTCCCAGGACATAGTGAAGGGTATACTTTTTAAAGATTTATTTATCCATTTTAGAGAGTGAGTGAGCAGGGGGAGTGTCAGAGGGAGAGGGAGAGAGAGCATCCCAGGCAGACTCCCTGCCTAGTGCAGAGCCCAACGCAGGACTCCATCCCAGGACCCTGAGATCATGAGAGATCATGACCTGAGCCAATATCAAGAGTCAGACACTTAACCTACTGAGCCACCAGGTGCCCCTGGAGGGTACTTTTTAATACAGTTGGGGTCAACTCTGGGGTCAGTTGATCTCACTTTGAATAGGGATGACTACAGATGAGGACATCTTGGCTGACGGGGTGGAAGGGACAGACCCTGAGACAAAAGGATCCTCATTGCATGGCACGGCCTACTCAGTGTTTTTTACTTGGACAGTTTTTTTAATCGGGAGAGAACCAATCAAATTTTCAGATTTTATAAATGAGCTATTCTTTTGTCTGCCAGGCCTCTGCTTCCATCTGTGAAGTATTTGAGGCGTCCCTTCCCCTGACCTCATTGCAGTTGTTTCCTGACTAGTTTTGTGCCTCCTGTCCTCCATTGTGTTAACAATTTTTTTTCTTACAAAAATACAGTTTGATCCCATCATTTACCTCCCCAACACACAGATGTCCTCGCTGTCTCCACCCTGCCCACCGGGTGCATACTCAGCATGGTTTCTGGCTTCCCCAAACCTGGCCTCTTTTTCTCTCTCACTGTTCTCTTTTATGGACGCAGCATTCCCAACTCAGAGGATCTGCTCCTCAAGCATCTCGACTCAGTACCTTGTAAGACCTCTCTGCTGTAAATCTCCAGCTCTTAAACCACTTTTCTACCTTATATTACAATTTTCTGTGCCTACTAACTTATCTCCTTTGTGAGAATGAAACCAAGGAGTTCTCACCCTCTCACACACATACCCATGGTCAGAGAAGAGTAAGAAATGAAGAAGAGTTAGTTGTGAGCACTGGGGTGCTTTTGACCAGAGGGCAAAAGAATCGATGAAACCCTAAATCCCATTGTTAGAACAGTCCCATTGCATCCTCTATGAGTCGATCCATGCTGAGTAGTTTGTGTTTAGAACTGGATGCCGTATTAAAATTTAGAGTGACAAATTTAATTATGTCCAGAATGGCAAAGAGTATGGAAATTTATATAAGTCAACAAACGGGATGTTCGGAGGAAAGAGAAAGGCACAGTTGGAAGCAAGGAGGACAGCCTACAGAGATACTTTTATGTGCTGGGTGTGCTAGGCCCTAAAACAATGGATAGGAGTTCCAGAAAAGCATCTCTTGGAGCAGTGTTAAATGGAAGGGCCTGCCTTATCATGTGGTAAGCTCATATTATTTTAAGCGTTTTAATAGAGACTGGATGATCTAGCTCCAGATATTCTTAAAGACATTCTTAGGCATTGTGAAAGAAGCTGCAAGTACTGGGGTAATTCTAGCTTCACAACACATCTTTATGCTGCTACGAGGTCATCCCAAGGGCACTTACCTGGCAGGATCAATACAAGCTACCTAAAGCAGAAATTTCACCTTTCTGCTGTCAGGCAAGCTGGCTGCATAAAAACCTAGTCCAGAAATCCTGGCTGAACTGAATCCTGAGTTAACGTTGGTGTTCTTTCTCTATTGGTGATGCTTATTTTCCAGCACAGTATTCTCTTGGTGATATATGAGTCCCTCCCAAGTGCCAGACACTATTTTAGGAGCTTGCGCTGTAATCATGAGCACAACAGACGAGGCCCCTGCTAACATTCCAATGGGGAAATGAAATAAATATCTGAAATTATTTTGGAGAGCCATAATACAATAGTGTGACGGGGGAGGGGGCAGGGAGGAAGGGGTGCAGGCTACTTTAGATTTGGGGCCCACAGAAGACCTCCTGGAGAGCTGAGCACCCAGTAATACAGAAGAACAAGCCGTGTGAAAGGTGGGGGTCTGCAAAGGGTGGAACTCCCCTACGAGCTTAGAAAAGTAGATCGAACAGAAGCCTGTAGGCCAGGAAACAGAGTTGAGATTGTATTCCAGGAGCAAGAAGCAGCCAGTGGAGGCCCTCAAACAGAGGATAACATGATGGAGAATGCATTAGAGGGAACCTAGTAAGCCTGGTACAGAGTAGCAGGGATCAAGCCAGACAAGCTTCTTGGCCGGTATGGCTTACACTCTACCCAGTAACGACCAACCAGTTTCAAATGCTGCCACAAAACCTTGGTTTAACTGAGCAAGTGGTAAGAAGTGTTTAGAATTGACTCCTACGGAAATTAAGAAAGACAATCTGTGGCATGCACAACAGAAAACTAATTTCTCCGGTGTAAACTCAGATTATTCAGTACTCTCTTTAGATCCTGTGGACCCAGGAACAAGTTTACTTTCTCACAGTTCTCACCTATAGGAAATTAGCATTAATAGCAATAATTAGAATTTCCTTTGTAAGTTCATACTTGTGTACTTTGGGGGAAACTAACTCAAACGCTGGTGTTTGTCTTTCACAGGCAGAGAATGTCCCTCCCCTGCATGTATGAGCAATGTAAACACATGCTGTTTGTTTCCTCTGAGTTACAGAGGCTTCAGGTCTCTTACGAAGAGTATCTCTGTATGAAAACCTTACTGCTTCTCTCTTCAGGTTGGTAGAACACCTCTTTGCTTCTAAAATTCACTTCTAAGTATGTCAAAAGTATGAAATGTAAACGTGTAGAAACAGAGGTGTGTTTGTACACACTGCACCAAGTTTACCATTAGATAACAGAGTTTTCACAGAAGTCGAATTTTATAAAGGCATAGCCAGTGATACCAAGATTAGTAAGACAGCTAGGTGCCACGGGGAAAGAGAAAGGTATGTGAGCTCCGCAGGAGCCCGTCTGTCCGGAGTGTGTACAGACCTCCTCCTCCCTGTGACTTTCAGTAACATCATTAGAGGAAAGCTGGAGAAACTGAGCCAACAAGAATGATTTTTGTTTCTTCGCTACACTGTAACTTGGTCGAAAATTAGTTACACGAGGAATATGACTGTGTCCGAGAAATTATGGGAGAAAAATAGGGTGTACAGAAGATGTACCTGATGACTGTTAGAGGACTGGCTGATACAGCACTGCTGCTGCACTGGGGGAACAGAGGTATTCCATCTAGAAAACAGCAGCAAGCATTCATCGAACAATCTTCAAAGTCTAGATGAAGGGACTGGTATATAAACTTGAGTGAGGCTAGTTGTGGCTGACAAAGGCATTACTTGGTAAACCTAGAAAGCTTTTGAAAAACACAAAGTCTCTTGTTAGCAAAAAGGTGGCATTTTCAACAAGCAGTAAAAGGAGGTCTGAACAGTTGGTGTTAGACAAAGTTGATGCCTGAATACTTCTTTCATACACAAATTTGCAATGTTTCAAAAAGTCTTCTTTCCATGAGTAACTCTAGTTTCAAAGCTGCCAAATAACTTGAAGGGATGGATGTTGCATGTATCTATTTCAGCTTTTCCAAGGCACACATATCATTAATGCTTTCATATTACCTTTGTTCTCAGAAAACCTAAAGGAAAAGATCATTGCTAGAGACTTTAAGGTTACCTAACAGCACACTTGTTAAAGAAGTGAGCTTGATGTTATTAAACAGTTCAAATTCTGATCAAATCCAGGTACAGATCAGTGCCAAATACTAACCAATCTTATTTGTAAAAAGTGATTTATGTTTTATACATGCCACACTCACAGTGCTATATGTACTTTTATCACTGCAGAGGATAAACTGAACTAGTATCTATCACTGGTTCCTTAAAGAAAAAAAGCATAGAATCAACAAGGAATAAAATATATGCCATTAGAAGATATAATCAGACTTCTGGTCGGACAGAATACTAGAATAGGTACCCTAACCTCCCACTAAAAAATGCTAGACTAACAGCACACAAGAACCCAAAGAGGTTAGCTGTACTCAGAGGGTCTATTTAATAAGTTTAAAGACAGAGGTTAGAAACCTATGTGAAATTTTTAGCCAGAATACAGTTTTTTACATACATATATATGTACATGTGTGTATCATGTACATAAATGAATGGGATAAGAGGCATGAATGAGGGAGGATGGCTGAAAGAGCGCTTTAAAACTCTTTTTTAAAAAATGATCCCATCGGCGAGCAGCATAGCAAATGATTATCCTAACACATTAGTAACCCATTCACAGTATACCAGTTGAAAAAAAGCTCTGGGCTAAGGTAATCATCAGAGAGAGATTGACAATAAAAGGTGGACAAGAATAGGGAAAGGAATTACACAAAAACGGCTGAAAACTTTCCAGAATTGTTGAAAGACACCAATCCCCCCACCCTGTCCAGGCAGCTCAGTGAATTCCACAAGTAAAATCCAATTGACTGAAAAAAAGATCTTCAAAGGAGAAGCAGTCTAATAACCATATGTCTCCTGTAAGGGAAGCAGGAGTGTAAGGTGGGAGAGGAGGTTCAGAAACGCCCCTAAGGGTCAAGACAACACAGATGTCATCATAAAAGGAAAGACCCCCCCCCCACATCCCCAACACCTAACCACCCTATCAGTAGGGCTCAAGGATAGTAACTGGATTATAACTCCCAGAACTGCAGAGCATGTCCATTTGAGAAGGAGTTCTCAGGGAAACCTAAAAACAACGGGAAAAACAATAAAAACAGGCAGACAGGTTTCAGTTTCTGTTAAACACCTCTACAGCTAACATGAAACAGCCCAGCTCCTAGCCAGATTAACATAAAACCTCATACTAAACGTGTCGTTATTATCTCAGCCCTGATCTATCACTATCCAGGCCTTCAGGAAAAAAAAGATAAGGTATGCAAGCTTAAAGGCAACACAAAACAGTCTGAAGAGGTACAAGCATCAGACCCAGCTCGGCTATGACACAGATGTTATAATGATCAGATAGGTAATTTAACATGATGATTACTATGCTAAGGGCTCTAATGGAAAAAGTAAACAACATGCAAGAACGCATGGATAATGTAAGCAGAGAGGTGGAAACTCTAGGAAAGAAAGAAAAGGAAATGCTAGAGACTAAAAATACTGTAGTGGAAATGAAGAATGCTCATCAGTAGACCAGATGTGGCAGAGTCCCAAACTTAAATGCAAAGAGAAGGATAAAAACAACATGGAACAGAGTAGTCAGAAACTGTGGGGGCCATTACACAACACGTCACATACACGTAATGGGGACATAAGAAATAAAAGGAATGGAAGAAATATATGAAATAATGGCTTGAAAATTTTCCAAAATTAATGTCAGATGCCAAAACATACACCCAGGAAGCTCAAAAAACTCCAAGAAAGATAAATACCAAAAAATCTAAATCTAGGTATATTTTACTCAAACTGGAAAAAGCCAAAGACAAAAAATTTTGAAAGAAGCCAGAGGGGGAAAAAACATCTTACCCATACAGGAACAAAGATAAAAATTCTCATCGGCAACTACACACGCAGGAAGGGAGTCGGGTGAAATATTTAGTGTTATAAAAATCAATCTACAATTATGTATCCAGTGAAATTATCCTTCAAAAGTGAGGGTGAAATAGAGTCTCAAACAAAAACAGAGAATTAGTCATGAGAAGACATGCCCTGCATAAAACGTTTAAGGAAGTTCTTCAGAGGAAATGAAAGTGATGCAGTTCAGAAACGTGGATCTTCAGAAAGGAGAGCATGAGAGGAGGAAACGATGAAGATGAAAATTCATTTTTCTTCTTACATGATCTAATGCCCAACTGTGGAAAGTAATTATAGCAACGGCACACTAGATGATCATAACACACGGACGAAGGAAGTGACTGATGGGAGAGGACCCGCGCGTAGGGCTGGCGGGCACCTCCACCATAGATCGGGCAGAGCAGTCTTGTTTAAAGGAGCTGTAGACGAGTTGTCTGTGTATATGAGGACCTCCAGGGCAAGCACTGAAAACAGCTTAAAAATATGTAATAATAGGGGCGCCTGGGTGGCACAGCAGTTAAGCGTCTGCCTTCGGCTCAGGGCGTGATCCCGGCGTTATGGGATCGAGCCCCACATCAGGCTCCTCCGCTATGAGCCTGCTTCTTCCTCTCCCACTCCCCCTGCTTGTGTTCCCTCTCTCGCTGGCTGTCTCTATCTCTGTCGAATAAATAAGTAAAATCTTTAAAAAATATATGTAATAATAGACTGAGAGGAGAGAATCTAGAATCATAGGAAACACTGAGTAGAAACCAGAGAAGGTCGAGAAGAGGTGAGGATTACAAAAGAACGAACCAGTGCAATGAGTAGAAAACAGTGACAAACACGGTTGCTAGTAACCCAGATAGATCAATCACCTGACATGTGAATGGTCTAAATGTACAGTCGTCTTTTTTTTTAAATGAAGGTGAAAGGAAATTTTGCCACCAGAGAGCCTCAATAAAGTAAGATTAAAGGGTATACTTAGGCTAAGGGAAAGGAGTCCATCTCTAAGAAGGAAAAGAACAGTGTGTGGTAAATATGGAGATATGTTTAAACTAATACTTATTAGTGTTTTGAAGGGTCTAAAAAACAGAATTGAAATAATACACAATAATTACACCTAAACAAGAAGGGTAGTTTGAGTGTTTAAATTTCAGGGACGCCTGGGTGGCTTAGTCAGTTAAGAGTCTGCCTTCAGCTCAGGTCATGATCCCAGGGTCCTGGGACTGAGTCCCTCATCAGGCTCCCTGCTCAGGGGGGAGCCTGCTTCTCCCTTTGCCCGCAACTCCCCCTGGCTTGTGCACTCTAATAAATAAAATCTTTAAAAAAAAATTTCAATAATGATGGCTAAAGATAGAAGTACACAAAGCACCCAACCACCAAGTTGGGGAGTGGGGGTGGCAGCTGAGTCAGACATGGTAAGGAAAAGCAATCCAAGCAAATGAAATGACGGGGAAGAGCATAAACAAATGCATGGTAAGGGGAAGTAACAAATGGTATATGAATAAATTTATCAGCAATTTCATTAAATAGAGAGGAGATAAAAGCTCCAAGGTAAAAAGACCCACAAAAAAATCCAAGACTGTATTTAAAAAAGAAAAAAATCCAACTTTATGCTATTGACATGAGAATATCTAAATAAAGCTACTGAATGGCTGAAGTAAAAAGCCATACAGTAACCCAGTGACGGATAAACTTGCACTATAGGGTGTCAGATGGTAACTGTTTTTCAGTTTTGTATACACAGTGTCATAGCTGCTCAACTCTGATGCTTGTAGAATGAACACAGTTGTCAACAACAGAAAAAGAACACGCATTGGTACGTTCCAATAAAACTTTATTTTCAAACACAGGCTGCTGGTGGGACTAGGCCACTGGTCATGGTTTGCTGACCACTGTTTTAAACCAAAAACAGCTGTGGCAGCTACATTTATTATCAGCACAGACTTCAAAGTGGAAAAACAAAAAACCCAGCTCTTTAAAGATGCTACTTACCAGAAAAGTAATTCTAAGTATACGGCTTAACCACATGAGGCAAAAAATTCATGGAGCTACAAGGATAATTAGGGGTAATTTGGGATAGATGAAATTCTTTTAAACGTAAGCACTGAATAGGGCTTCTCCCATCATTATTTTTAGAATTCGGGTAACAATCAGGAAAAAAATTTACATGTAAACAGTGAAAATATTAAATTTTAATATTTAAGATATTAGCAATAATTAGGTTACCTGTAATATATTAACCCATTTTAACATGGTAGGCTCTTACCACTTCTGATTAAGTAGCCTTCATTTTCACAGTAATACTGACATCTTACAAGTGCCAAGTATTGTTTCATAGGATCAGAATGTTTTCATATGTGTTCCTTGTTCTAACCCTAGTCAAAATCCAGGCAGAGTGATACATCACATTAACAAAATGAAAGGTAAAAATCATATAATCATCTCAACGGGTGCAGAAAAAGCATCTAACAAAATTTAGCATCTATTTATGATAAAAACTTTCAGCAAAATGATTATAGAAGGAACATACCTCAGGCATAATAAACGCCATATATGACAACCGACAGCTATCATCATACTCAATGGTGAAAAGCTGAAAGCTTTCCCTGTAAGAACAGGAATAAGAAGACAAGGATATCCCCTGTCATCACTTTTATTCAACACAGTATTAAGGTTCTAGCCAGAGCAATTAGACAAGAAATAAAAGGCATTCAAATCTAAAAGAACTGTCCCGGCAGATGACATATTATATATAGAAAATCTTAAAGACTCCACAAAAAGACTGTTTCAACAAATAAACAAATTTAGTAACAATGCAGGATACAAAATCAATATGCAAAAATCTGTTGCAGTTCTATACACTCATAATGAACTAGCAGAAAGAGAAGACTATAACTCCATTTACATTTGCATCAAAAATAACAAAATATCTAGGAATAAAGTGTATCCAAGGAGGTGAAAGACCTGTATGCTGAAAACTCTAAGACACTGATGAGAGAAACTGAAGATGACAGAAATAAATGGAAAGATATTCCACATTCATGGATTGGAAGAATATTGTCAAAATGTCCGTATTTCCAAAAACAATCTACACATTCGGTGCAATCCCTGTTAAAATTCCAATGGCATTTTTCACAGAACAAATAATCCTAAATTCTGTATGGAACTGTAAATAAGACCCAGAATAGCCAAAGAAACGTAGAGAAAGAAGAACAAAGCTAACGGCATCACCCTCCCTGGCTTCAAACTTTATTACAAAGCTGTAGTCATAAAAACAATATGGTGCCGGCATAAAAAGAGACACATAGCTCAATGGAGAGATTAGAGAGCACATACATAAACCCAGACATAGATGGCCAATTAATTTACGACAAAGTAGCCCAGCGTGTACAATGGGGAAAGAAAGTCTCTTCAATAAATGATGCAGGGAAAAATGGACAGCCACATGCAAAAGACTGAAAGTGGACCATATCTTATACCATACACAAAAAATAACCCAAAAATGAGTCAAAGACTTGAATGCAAGACTTGAAACTATAAAACACCTAGAAGAAAACAGAGGCAGTAAGCTCCTTAACATCAGCCTTGGCGATGAATTTCTTAATCCGGCACCAAGAGCAAAGGCCAGAAAAGTAAAAATAAAAATCTGGCACCACATCTCACTATAAAGTTTCTGCACACCAAAGAAAATGATCAACGAAATGAAAACGCAACCTACAGAATGGGAGATACTTGCAAATCCTAACCGGCCAACAGGCACATGAAAAGATGTTCATCATACCTAGTGATTAACAGGGAAAGGCAAATCAAAGCCACGTCTCATCTCACATCTCTTAGAATGTCCGTTATCAAAAAGACAAGAAATAAGCGTTGGCGAAGGTATGGAGAAAGTACGCACACTGCTGGTGAGAATGCAAACTGGTGCAGCCACTGTGGAAAACAGTATGGTTTGTTCCTCAACAAGTTAAAAATAGGACTACTACATGACCTCATATTCCATTTCTGGGCATTTGTCCACAGAAAATGAAAACCCTAACTCGAAAAGTGTATGTAGACTCATATTCATGGCATAACTATTCACAAAAACCAAGACACGGAAACAAAGTGTCCGTCTATGGACGAATGGATAAAGATGGGATATATATGGTATATACAGTACATATACATTCAATGGAATATTATTCCACCATCGAAAAGAGTGCCATCTTGCTACTTGCAACAACATGGATGGACCTTCAGGGCATTAGGCTAAGTGAAGTAAGCCAGTCAAAGGAAGACAAGTACAAATAAGTGTAGAATCTCAAACAAGGAGACAGGCTTGTTTGTACAGAGAACAGACTGGTGGTCTCCAGAGGAGGGCTGACTGGAGGGTGGGAGAAAGGGAGAAATGGGGGTTAAAAAAGAGAAACTTCCAGGCATAAAATAAGTCATGTGGATGTCATACACAGCATGGTGATTATAGTTATTAGTACTATATATTATACATGTGAAGGTTGCTGAGAGGAAATCTTAAACGTTTTCATTGTAAGAAAAACTGTCTAATACATGGTGATGGATGTTAACTATAGATGTATTGTGACCATTTTGCAATACATACAAATATTAGAAAAAAAAACTCAAAGAGTAGACAACACAGCTCAGGCAGGTTATACTCAAATCCACAGAGCAAGTAAGAATAAAGCACTTGCTCCTAAAGCCAGTGCTTTTCCTGAATTCCAGAATTTTCTGAGATGTCAGCAACAAGAAAGTGAAGTTTGGGAAACAACATACTCCCCTCCCTGGAAAGTGCCGATTTTGGCTCCGCTAAATCCTGAAAACCAGTATTCTGCCTAACTTTGTATTAGCCTTTGCTTATATTTTGACCAAATCCCTTTTTCCCCAACCATTAACACAGAACCAGAGTTCCTAGGAGCACACTTTGAGAAATTTGGGTGTGTACAAAAGTCGGTCTTTGCAGGATTCACGGACAACATGATTAACCTTCTGTTCACAGTCCTTCTCACTGGTACCAGTTTTTGAAAAGTAATATAAAAGGACTGAATTGATACCACTTCAATCTAGAAACTATACAGTATTTTCTAAGTACATAAGGGAAGGCAAATACGTGCTCCCCAGCAAGGCACAACTCCAGGTTAAACCCTTCAATTTTGTGTTATCCCCTAATCTCTCTTGCCTGTACTTTCCTAATCCTGTGAAATGCTTGTATTTTCATGGAATGTATTCAGAGTGTATATGTAATGTACGTCAGGAAGCGTGCTATTAATAATAAATGCCCTACGGGCACATAGAGTTACTATGAGAAAATTCTTTACTTGACATCATCTTAACCTTTTAGTTCCTAAGGAAGGTTTGAAGAGCCAAGAGCTATTTGATGAAATTCGAATGACCTACATCAAAGAGCTAGGAAAGGCCATTGTGAAGAGGGAAGGGAACTCCAGCCAGAACTGGCAGCGCTTTTACCAACTGACAAAACTCTTGGACTCCATGCATGATGTAAGTGTCAGACCTAAGTCCCGCTATCCAGAGCACTGTCTGGGACATGGGGTTAGTTAATTATAATTACATATCATCTGATGAATTGATCATATATAATGTCAGCCTCAGTTTGACACACATTTCTCCTAAGGCCAGTTATGAAATACCATTTCATCTAGTCACGTGCATAGAACATCATGATGCCAGTACAGAATTTAATAGCACAGTTTAAAACAAAAACGTCAAATTCCCTGTTTTCTATGACGCGTCAATTAAATTACCATACGTCCTTCACGTTATTGTACTAGAGTTCACCGTGATGCACTGAAGGCCATGTAATTCGATATACAATTCTAAAGAATCCAAAACGTGCCTGGTACCTGAATGCCCACTTTATTTAACTGAACTCCTTTCTTATTTGGTGGATTCCAGCAAAGATAGGTATATTCTAGGTCAGATAGATGTATTTTCTAAATTAGAGGCCAAAAAGCATGAGATGTTCCTACTAGTAAGTTTTTAAGAATAATTGTTTGTACATTTTCTCTTGCAGGTGGTTGAAAATCTCCTTAACTTTTGCTTCCAAACATTTTTGGATAAGACCATGAGTATTGAATTCCCAGAGATGTTGGCTGAAATCATCACCAATCAGATACCAAAATATTCAAGTGGAAATATCAAAAAACTTCTGTTTCATCAAAAGTGACTGCCTTAACAAGAAAGGTTGCCTTAAAGAAAGTTGAATTTATAGCTTTTATTGTACAAACTATCAATTTGTCCTGTAGCAGTTCTGCTGTTTTATTTTTTCCTTTCTGTTTTTGTCTGGTCTTTGTTTTCGTTTCGTTTCGTTTTAAATACGCACTACATGTGGTTTATAGAGGGCCAAGACTTGGCAACAGAAGCAGGTGAGCCATCGCTTCTCAGTGGTGGGAAGAGTAGAGAGTGACAGTTGGTGGATCCCAGAAATTAGCCACAGTCATGGGGGGTGATCTCCACTGTCAGAGAAGGATGGCGCCTAAACCGCCAGTGCCCAGAGTCTGCGTGACAAACTTTCTGCTCATACTTTTCACAGTCGGCTGGACAAAATTTTCTAGACTTTTTGTTGGTGTATTTTCCCCTGTATAGTTAGGATAGCAGTTTTTGATTTATGCATGGAAACCTGAAAAAACGTTTACAAGTGTATATCAGAAAAGGGAAGCTGTGCCTTTTATAGCTAGTACTGTCTGGTTTTAACAATTTCCTTTATATTCAGTGAACTACGCTTGCTCATTTTTTCTTACATAATTTTTGTATTCAAGTTATTGTACAGCTGTTTAAGATGGGCAGCTAGTTCATAGCTTTCCTAAACAAACTCTAAACATTAATCTTCTGTGTGAAAATGGGTTGGTGCTTCTAACCTGATGGCACTTAGCTATCAGAAGACCACAAAAATTGACTCATATCTCCAGTATTCTCGCCAGAAAAGCTCATATTTTGTATATATCTGCTTCAGCGGAGAATTCTGTAGGTTGTGCAAATTAACCGTCCTACCTGGTGTGGAGCACCTAGTCCAGTGACCTGCTCAGTAAACTGTGGATGATGGTTGCAAACGACTAATTTCAAAACAAAACAAACTACCAAGAGGCCCTGTTTGCACTTAATGCCCTATCTCTGCTATGGCTAGATGGCAAGAAAGTTGGTCAAGAGTCGTTCAGGACCTTTTGTTGTAGTTTATGTAAGTTCTTGAAAAAGTCAGGATTCCAGATAACCAGCTGTCAGAGACACAGCTGAGAGATTTGAATCAGACCAAGTATTTCCTCTCACTCAACTCGACCCCCCAGATAAATCTCCAATACGGCAAACATAGCCAGACACCCATTTTCACATTCCCATCCGTCACCAATTGGTCTCTTTCCTGGCGGTGCAGGAAAGCTCAGCTACTGATTTTTCTGATTTCGAGCTGTCAGACTTCCATGTTTGTAAGACTACACATGCCTCACATCCCTCCGTGTGCCATAGAGTTTAACAAAAGTCTTGTAAACTTCTCCTCCTCACTGTTGAGAATGATCATTTTAAACAAAATAGAAGCTGTAGTAGCCCTTTCTGTGTGCACCTTACCAACTTTCTGTAGACTCAAAACTTATATTTACTAAGCCACAAGAAAGCTGATTTCTATTCATGGTGGCCAAATTATTTGTGTAATAGAAAACTGAAAATCTAATATTAAAAATATGAAACTTCTAATATATTTTTATATTTAGTTATAGTTTCAGATATATATCATATTGGTATTCACTAATCTGGGAAGGGAAGGGCTACTGCAGCTTTACATGCAATTTATTAAAATGATTGTAAAATAGCTTGTATAGTGTAAAATAAGAATGATTTTTAGATGAGATTGTTTTATCACGACATGTTATATATTTTTTGTAGGGGTCAAAGAAATGTCGATGGATAACCCATATGATTTATAGTGCGTGCAAGCATTCATACAGGCAGCAGTGGTCTCAGAAACGCAGCAGGTTTGCTCTAGGGGAAGAGGGACATGGAGACCGGCCCCTGTGTGCCATGAAGGCTCCGTCCCATTCAGATCACAGAGTGAGTCATCCTCTGCCTCCCACTGTGGGTGACCGCCCTCCTCATTCCCACAGTAGTCTGTCTGCCCAGGTGTGTGGGCGGAGTCTCCCCTGGCTCAAGTGTGCAACTGGGGGGGGGTGGGAGGAACAGAGAGGTGGTGCCCCCCAGCCCACCCCCTCCCAGCGCTCCCTGACAGCAGGGCTACTTTTCCACAGAGCACAGAGCCCCTCCAGCATCGTGGTCAACACCGGGGCTTCAGGACTTTGGCAATAAGACGCGTAGAGGTACCAGCAGTCTGTAAATAGTGCAGAATCCCATAGGTTGCCAAATAATACACTAATTCCTTTCTATCCTACTAGAGTTCATTTCCAAACAAAATGAGTACGTGTTTGTTTTCTTTGAATGCTTTTTTGAATGTTATTTGTTATTTTTCAGTATTTGGAGAAATTATTTAATAAAAAATGTAATCATTTGCTTTTTGAATGCTCTCTAAAAGGGAATGTTCCTTTTGTAATGGTTTAAATTGATCTCAAAGTATTTTAAGACGGTCTGTAACCCAGCTGGATGTGAAATTTTTGGTGCCTAAGAAATACCGCTTGAATATTATTATCAATGACAGTGTTAAGTTTCAAAAAGAGCTTCTGGAAGGTAAATTATTGTTCATTTATGGAATGTTATATGGTTAAAACCAGAAAGCACATCGCATGTTACTCTTTAGTCCCAACTTTGGTTCTCAAAAAAAACAGAGCTCAATGAAAAAAAAAAAGACACGTGCACTTGGTCAAAAGAAAATCAACTGACATTCATGAAACTAGGAGGCTGTACCCTGCATGGAAGAGAAGTTGTGCCCTTGTGAAATAAGTGGGAAGGAAGAAGGTTATCTTAGCTATGTTTGAATAGAATTACAATCTAAGTTAGAAAAGATCCGGGGCTACTGGAAAGCAGCTTCATTTTCTATGTAGGTGGTGTCCTGCCATCCCAAACTAAGTTCATAGCAACTTCAGGGTTGGCAACATGCCAAGGTGACTTACAGCAAATCCTGAAAAGTATTTTTAATTATTGGTGGGAAAATGTGTCCTTCTCAGTGTTTTTAGGCCTTGCTGGGACACTGTACAGTGCTTGTTTAAAACTTTGGCAGGGGAACCTGAAAGAGCATCTACCTTCTGGAGAGGGGAAAACAAAAAAGAACACCCCAAAAAGAAAGCTAACATGACTCCTGTCTGAAAAGCTTAGTAGTTAGCGTCAGGTGAGCTCTGGGCGTGCGTGCAAAGGAAAGCCGACCTCGCTTCAGAACTGGAGGGGGGGAGGGCAGGGGCAGTTTTACTCACCTAAACCACCTCTCCTCCATCAGTCTTAGCTTAGTTTTGTGTTTAATACCCTAAAGCGACATCACTGTGGAATGAACAATAAGACTAGACTCTGGTCTGTCAAAACTCAAGAACCCTGGCAGCCCTCAGTGAGATTTCAGTGTTGGCCGGTCACCCTTAATACTGTAGCTGTAAATGAATGTGTTTTCACGTGCCTGGTTTGAGAGATGGATGGGAGAAGAGGAGTGTAAGGAGGACACTTTAACCACTTTGAATGGAAGTTGCATCATTTTCCAGACTGTGATCAGTTAGCCTGGTCCACCAGGGATTAGTGACCAGGTTTTCAGGAAAGGATTAGCTTCTCTCTAGAAAATGCCTGAAAGAAGGATTTTATTTTCTGATGAAAGGCTGTATGAAAATACCCTCCTCAAATAACTTGCTTAACTACATATAGATTCAAGTGTGTCAATATTCTATTTTGTATATTAAACAAATGCTATATAATGGGGACAAATCTATATTATACTGTGTATGGCATTATTAAGAAGCTTTTTCATTATTTTTTATCACAGTAATTTTAAAAATGTGTAAAAATTAAAACCAGTGACTCCTGTTTAAAAATAAAAGTTGTAGTTTTTTATTCATGCTGAATAATAATCTGTAGTAAAAAAAAAAATGTCTTTTTACCTACACAGTGAAATGTCAGACTGTAAAATCTTGTGTGGAAATGTTTAACTTTTATTTTTCATTTAAATTTGCTGTTCTGGTATTACCAAACCACACATTTGTATTGAATTGGCAGTAAATGTTAGTTAGCCATTTACAGCAATGCCAAATATGGAGAAACATCATAATAAAAAGATCTGCTTTTTCATTATGTGACTCCAACATGCTTTTGTAGAACTCGTGCAGTTCCAATTTTCCTACTTTTTGTTCTCCTTCTTCTACTGAAGGCAGAGTTACCACTTCAGGCAACTTTTAAGACACTGAAGTGGACACTGACAAATCAATGTGGCATTGTTTGCAGGCTACTGGGGCAGAAATCCCAAGCGAGCTTCACCCTGGTGCCAGAGACACAGACCATCCCATCCACACCTCAAATGGTCCTACGCCAATTCCTGCAAAGGGTATGAAGGCAAGGAAGAACCCACTCCCGAAGGTTCTCCCACTCTATCAGTCCTTATCATGAAAAGTGACATTTTATGTAAACAGATGTTATCTAGCCAAAATTCTTGCCTTCATTTAAAATCAATTCTCTCCCCCCAGAGAAGAACATATGTAGTACCTACATCAGCACGGAGGCACAGTATAGACCATAAAGACAGAAGGGGCTCACGTGGTAAACCAGCTCTCCTATACAACTTCTCAGTATTTTCCCCAAGTACCTTGTGTTCAGGTCAGATCCGTGGACCGGATGATGTCACAGACAAACTTTCCTGTAAACACTCTTTTCCCCACCAATGACTTCCTTTACCAAGAAAAAAGGCATTACGATTTAAATACCAAGTTTGCCTTAGCCATCCTAAGTATACCAAGCATTTGCTACATACCTGCCTCACTAGGTGATAAATACTGCAGAAAGAGTACGAGAGAGAAAAATACTATCCCTACCCTCAGTTGGTTAGAATACGTGATTGGAAAAGTGTGTCTAGCAAAATGTTCCCCGTGCTCGGGGCCAGCAGCAGCATGTGCACACGGTACTGCCTCAGTGTCCCCGGCAGGTAGCAGAGCTGGAGAATACCTTCACGCACATCACATTAGCGAATCCTCACCCAGCGCATGCATGAAATGAGAACACATGAGGAGGAAGATACTAACTCCATTTATAAAAAAGAAAACAGGCTCAGAGTTTAAGCAACTGGTTCATAGCAGCTAACGCCCATTTTATCGAGGTTTGAATGGAAAGTCTCTGTAATGAGGCCATTTATCCCATGTCCAAGAACATGCCTCTTGACCACAAGCCTCCCGGAGAACTGGTTTTGGTTTTCTGTTCCTGGATTAATGTTTACATTTACTGAGCATTCAACCAAGTGCCAGGCATCACATTTCAATACATTATCTCATTTAAGTTAGCAAAGCTACACAGCAGTGCTTTGAAATGCTCTTTGCAAGTGCTGTCAACTACCATGGTTACCTTCATTGCATTTGTATGAGGAAACGGGGGCTTACAGAACTGAGTTCCTTGCCTAGGGTCACAAAGCTATGAAGTGGTTAATTAGAACCTTCAACAACAACAAAAAAAATACACACACACAAACACTGGGCATCTGGCTCCAGAGTTCATGCTCTTAAGCACTACTGAGAAATTATTAATATGAAGCTCCTAACTAGATTAGAAGAACCCATACTGAGCATTCTGTGTCAGGCCTTGTGACATGATCTCGTTTTAATCTAATCCCTTCTGCTACCATATCAATTCTGAGTTAGACACTGAACAATATTTCCTTCTCCTAAACGCATGTGTCCTAGCCCCTGGGGATGTTGCTGGTCAAAAACAGTAACTGCCCAGAAACGACAATATGCTTGAGTTTGTCAAATATCCAACAAGAAAGCTGTCTCATCAACAGCCACAGGAAAATCAACCAACATTTCTTCAAGGGATGTGGGACATATGGGCTACATTCACAGTGAAGAACAAAGTTGCTTACAAAGGAAAACTGATGCAGGTCAACAAAGGAATCATGTGTACACACTATAAATTAGCCATAAGCTTTTCTAGGATCCTTCATTTGTCACTGTCGTCTTGAGTTCCATCTCAGTACACATGCAACTGTGCTGGAAATAAGAATTGGGCCCATCCAAGACCCATAGGGTTGTTGTCTAGAATCACAAGGAACTGAGTTAAGAATAGAACTCTCCAAAATGGAGAAATGGGGAGAGCGTGCATAAAAACCAAAGGTTCATACAAGATAAGACTGTGCCATAAATCTCTCCTGATGAGTTTCATGGCCCACTATGTGGCAGGCATACTAGACAAGTTAAAGACCACAAAGGCAACACTACAACTTCAAGGTGAGCTTTCTGCCCCCAAGGAATCAAAGATGGTAGCCACATGGCTCATCAATTCCACTCCTCCGTATCTACTCAAAGGCCATGAAAATGTGCACACGATGATGTGCATGCAAATGTTCACAGCATTATTTGTAATAGCCCAGAAGTGCAAAGACCCCAACATCCATCAGCTGATGAAGACATAAACAAAATGTGGCATATCCATACCAGAGAATACTATACAGCAATAAGAAAGTGACATAATGCATGCTCTAACATGGGTGAACCTCAAAACCAATATGCTGAGTAAAAAGTCAGACATCAAAGACCACATGTGACTTGATTTCACTTACATGAGATGTCCGGAAGAGGCATGTTTACAGATACAGAAGCAGATCAAAGACTGCCTGTGCTTGGGGATGGCAACAGGGCTTGGGTGACAGCATGAGGAACTTTATGGAGAGAGAGATGGAAATGTTCTAAAACTGGATTATACTGATGGTTGCACAACCCAATAAACTTAATAAAAATTATTCAATTGTATACTTACAGTGAGTAAACTTTGTGCTATGTACACTCTCTCTATATTTTTAAATAAATGTATTTTTTTAAATATGTAAGAGGCACACAAGCAAACGTATAGCTACCATTTGCATCAGAAGCCGGTACAAAGTACTTTGAATACATAAAGACAGATGCAGCTGTTTTTCTGAGAAGCCTACAGACAGACGTTTTCATTGTGCTGGGTGTTAGAGGATCAGTTAAGTTTCGTAGTGCAAACAAGGGCTTACTAGTAATAGATTTTCCCCTAATATATTTTTTTCCACAATATGTAATTTTATTTATGGTCAAGAATGTACTCCCCTAATATTTAATTGATCCTGTGCTGTATTCACTGAGACAGCCACCATGCACAAAGCGACCACAAAATGACAAGTAAACACAAAACTAGCACACACGTGCTCATTTTAAATACAAAAGGATGTGTGGCTCAAATACTAAGCATTAATAACTAAGACCTTGGTAGCTACAACTTCATAATGAGACAAATCTGGGATCAAATCTTACTTCTGTCTTTTAACTAAATCTGTGACCTTGGGAACTCCTGTTCCATATGAAAAATGGAATAACATCATCTTAAAGGAATGAGAGAAGTAAATGAGATACAGTATTTAATCTGCTTAGCTCAGTGTCTACCACACAAGAAGTGCTGAAGACATGTTAGCTGTTTTTTAAATCTTCAAGTAAATCTAAAAGGGGAATTTTTTTAATGCTCTCCCCAAAAATACACAGAAGAAGTGAATGATGAAGCATGATGCAAACACCAGGACTGTATACAAACTTTCATCCTCACATACCCTAATAAAGGCACACGGGGTTAGGGGAGACCATTAGAATACTGGCCTATATTTTCATTATGTCATACATTCCCAACTATCAGACCTTGGTAGGGGTCGTCCCCTAGAAGAAGTGACCATTCTTTCAGAAAAGGTCTTCCATTTCCAATGAGTATTTCATAGCATAAGAAGAGCAGTGCCAAGGCAATTTAGATCAAAGGAGAAATGGTGAAGTTACAGATTTGATTGAGGTCTTTTATACAGAATTTTTCCTGGTCAATAAGGAGACTCCCAAAAGGAGGCAACCACCCTGTTACTCTTTTATCCCACATGTAGAGTACCCCCAGGCTATCCCAGTAACTGATGCATATAAATACAAACTAAATTGCATTAATTGGCATTAATGAGAGGGAGAACAATCTGAGCTCAACATCACTACTATAAATATCTTTTTTAAGTATACCCAACAGAACTTAAGACATGTCCACATAAAAACTTACACGCAAATATTCAGATCAGCATTATTTATAAGAAACCAAAAAGTGGAAACAATCTAAATGTCCATCAACTAATAAATGGGTAAGTAAAATGTGGTACATCCATACAGTGAAATATTATTTGGCAATAGAAGGGAATGAAGTACGGGTGCATGCATACAACACAGACGAACTTTGACAATATTATGCTAAGCCAATCACGAAAGACCATATATTTTATAAATCCATTTATATTAAATGTCCAGAGTAGAGAATGTGGTTCCAGGGGCAGGGAGAAGAGGAGGGGACAGTGAGGAGTGACTGCTTAATGGGTACTGGGCTTCTTCTGGAGGTTAATGAAAATGCTCAAAAACTGTATTGATGGTCGCACAACTCAGAGGATTTGAAAAGCCTTTGAATTATTTTAAGTGGGTAAATCTTATGGTATCTGGATTATAACTCAAAAAAGATATTCAAAAGAAGAAGAAATATATAACCAAAACAGCCCTCTATTAGTTAAACTGAATTTGTACTTAAAAACCTTTCCATCAAGAAAATTCCAGGCCCAAATGGTTTCACTGGTCAATTCTATTCAACATTTAAGGAAGAAATAATACCAATTCTACATAAACTCTCCTCCACCCGACAAAAAAAAAAAAAAAAAAAAAAAAAAAAAAACCCGAGGAGGAAGGAATAATTCTCAATCCATTCTGAAGCCAGCATTAATTAACCTGATACCAAATTAGCCGATAATTACAAGAAAACTACAGACTATCCCTCATAAACATAGATACTAAATTCTAAGCAACACTTTAGCAAACAGACTCTAACTACATTAAAAGGGTGACACACCATGAGCAAGGGCTTACCCCAGGAATATAGAGTTGGATTAATATTTCAAGATCAACCAATAAAACTGACAATAGTGGAAAAACTCAAAAAGAAAAATCCATATGATTATCCAAACAGATGCAGACAAAGCATGTGATAAAACCCAACATACACTCCTAATTAAAAGCTAACAAACTCTCAGCAAACTAGGAATAAAAGGGAACTTCCTCAACATAATAAAGCACATCTACAAAACACCTTCTGTGAGCACCATACTTAATGGGAAAAGACTGTGTATTTCACTTCTAATTTCAGTAACAGAACAAAGATGTTCACCCTTATTATTTCCATTTAACACTGCACTGGAAGCTCTACCCAAAACAATCACACAAGAAAGAAAGAAAAAAAAAAGCATTTAGATTAGAAAGAAAAATAAAATCATCCTTATTCATAGACCAAATGAGCATCTATGCAAAATTTTGTGGAATCTACAGAAATGCAACTAGACTTCAAAAAAGTTAAATACAGAATTATCAGAGGACCATGAAATTCCACTCCTAGATATGTACACAAAAGAACTGAAAACAGGTCCTCAAGCAATACACACATGTTCATAATAACAGAACTATCTGTGATAGACAAAAGGTAGAAACAGCCCACATGTCCATCAATGGATGAATGGATAAGTAAACTGTAGTACATAAAAACAATGAAATCTTATTCAGCCACAAAAAGGAATGAAGTACTAATTCATGGTGCAACATAGATGAATCTCCAAAGCAATATGCTAAATGAAAAAAATGAGACACAATATGTCATATATTGTTAGATTCCATTTATATCAAACACCTCTAGTAGATAAATCTATAAACACAGAAAGTATATTGATGATTTTCAGGGGCTGAGGAAAAGGGATAATAAGGAGAAATTATGAATAAGGCAATTTAGGGTTTTACTTTAGGGTTATGGAAATGTTTGGGAACTGGTGGTTGCACACTATGACTACACTAAATGCCACCAAATTATTTCCTTTTAAATGGTTAAGTTTATGTTATATTGGTCAAGGGTTAAGATGGCGGAGGAGTAGGGAACCCCTTTTTCAGCCGGTTTCCTGAGTCGAGCTGGATAGGTACCAGACCAGCCTGAACATCCACGGAATCAGCCTGAGACGCAGGAAGATACATCTGGATCTCTACAAATGAACATCTCCAGCGCTGAGTATTGAGGTACGAAGGGGGGAGCCGTGAAACCGCGCACAGATATCGGAAGATAAACAGAAGGGGGAGGGAGCTGCCGCGTTGGGGCACCAGGAAGTGGTAGCCACCTGCACGGGGGAACGGGCGGACTCGTGGACCTGCACCCCCGAGAGAGAGGACTGAGACTGGTGAGCCAGGAGCGCGCGCCACCAGACTGAAACGGAGCTCTGGTGTGCTCACTGGAACCAGACTGAGACCGGGAGCTCTGGGAGTGGGGGGGTGGTGGCTGGCAGTGTTAGAAACACAAAGGACAGAGATGCGCCGGCCCTGGAAGTGAGGGCTGGGACGCCGGGTGTGGGGCGCACATCCCGGGATGCCGCAGGGTTGAGCAGCACCGACAGAAACAGAGTTAAAGTGGCCAGAACATCAGTGGAGAGCGGTCCGCGATCCCTCTGTTCTGAGACAGAGGCTGAGATTCGACCACTGGTGCTCTCTCAGAAGACGCACAGCAAACCGCCTGGGAAAGCCGCCAGAGAACAAAAGCCTGGAAATACCAGCTCACAGTGTGCCAATCCCCATCCCCCCTTGCAGGGGACACGGAGACTCTACCCAAACAGGGTTGGCGTGGCAGGCCCCTTCCCCAGAAGGCAGGCTGAAAAATCAAGAAGCCCACGTCCCTAAGATCCCTATAAAACAAGGGCGCACGGCCTGGGTTCTGGTCAATAATTTGGGATCTGGACAACCCTGCAACCTCTCATCAGAATGACGAAAAGGAGAAATCCCCCCCAGCAAAGAAAAGACAATGAGTCTGTGGCCTCTGCCACAGAACTAATGGATATGGATGTAACCAAATTATCAGAAATGGAATTCAGAGTAACAATGGTCAAGATGATGTGTAGACATGAAAAAAGTATTAACGAAAATGTTAATGAGAATATAGAATCTCTAAGGGCGGAAATGAGAGCGAATCCGGCAGAAATTAAAAATTCTATGAGCCAAATGCAGTCAAAACTAGAGGCTCTGACGGCCAGGGTAAATGAGGCAGAGGAACGTATTAGCGAATTGGAGGACGGGTTAGTAGAAGAAAAAGGGAAATAGAAGCTGGACTTAAAAAAATCCATGCCCACGAATGTAGGTTACAGATTACTGACTCAGTGAAACGATCCAAAGTCAGAATCATTGGCATCCTCGAGGGGGTGGAGAAAAACAGAGGTCTAGAAGAGATATTTGAACAAATTGTAGCTGAAAACTTCCCTAATCTAGCAAGGGAAACAAACATTCGTGTCCAAGAGGCAGAGAAGGCCCCTCCCAAGCTCAACCATGACAAACCTACGCCACGTCATGTCATAGTGCATTTCGCAAATATTAGATCCAAGGATAGAGTATTGAAAGCGGCCAGGGCAAAGAAATTTCTCACGTACCAAGGCAAAGGTATCAGAATTACGTCAGACCTGTCTACATAGACCTGGAATGAGAGAAAGGGTTGGGGGGGCATTTTTAAAACTCTTTCAGAGAAAAACATGCAGCCAAGGATCCTTTATCCAGCAAGGCTGTCATTCAGAATTGATGGAGAAATAAAGACATTTCAGAATCGCCAGTCACTAACCAATTTTGTAACCACGAAACCAGCCCTACAGGAGATATTAAGGGGGGTTCTATAAAAGTAAAAAGGCCCCAAGAGTGATACAGAACAGAAAGTCACAGCCAATACAAACAAAGACTTTACTGGCAACATGGCAACATTAAAATCATATCTCTCAGTAATCAGTCTTAATGTAAATGGTTTGAACCATCCCATAAAACGCCACAGGGTTGCAGATTGGATAAAAAGAAATGACCCATCCATTTGCTGTCTACAAGAGACTCATTTCGAACCCAAAGATGCATTCAGACTGAGAGTAAGGGGATGGAGTAACATCTTTCACGCAAATGGACCTCAAAAGAAAGCTGGGGTAGCAATTCTCATATCAGATAAATTGGATTTTAAACTACAGACTATAGTTAGAGATGCAGAAGGGCACTATATTATTCTTGAGGGAAGTATTCAACAACTGGATATGACAATTATAAATATATATGCCCCCAACAGGGGAGCAGCAAGATACACAAGCCAACTCTTAACCAGAATAAAGGGACATATAAATAAAAATACATTAATAGTAGGGGACCTCAACACTCCACTCTCAGAAATAGACAGAACACCCTGGCAAAAACTAAGCAAAGAATCAAAGGCTTTGAATGCCATACTCGATGAGTTGGACCTCATAGATATATATAGAACACTACACCCCAGAACCAAAGAAAACTCATTCTATTCTAATGCCCATGGAACATTCTCAAGAATAGACCATGTTCTGGGACACAAAACAGGTCTCAACCGATACCAAAAGATTGAAATTATCCCCTGCATATTCTCAGACCACAACGCTCTGAAATTGGAACTCAACCACAAGAAAAAATTTGGAAGAAACTCAAACACTTGGAGACTAAGAACCATCCTGCTCAGGAATGACTCGATAAACCAGGAAATCAAAAATCAAATTAAACAATTTATGGAGACCAATGAGAATGAAAATACAACAGTCCAAAACCTATGGGATACTGCAAAGGCAGTCCTAAGGGGGAAATACATAGCCATCCAAGCCTCACTCAAAAGAATAGAAAAATCTAAAATGCAGTTTTTATATTCTCACCTCAAGAAGCTGGAACAGCAACAGAGGGACAGGCCTAATCCACGCACGAGGAAGCAGTTGACCAAAATTAGAGCTGAAATCAATCAAGCAGAAACCAGAAGTACAGTAGAGCAGATCAACAGGACTAGAAGCTGGTTCTTTGAGAGAATCAATAAAATTGACAGACCACTGGCAAGACTTATCCAAAAGAAAAGAGAAAGGACCCAGATTATTAAAATTATGAATGAAAAAGGAGAGGTCACGACGAACACCATTGAAATTGGAAGGATTATTAGAAATTTTTATCAACAGCTATATGCCAATAAACTAAGCAATCTGGAAGAGATGGAATCCTTCCTGGAAACCTATAAACTACCAAGATTGAAACCGGAAGAAATTGATTTTTTAAACAGGCCAATTAATTATGAAGAGATTGAGTCAGTGATAAACAATCTTCCAAAAAATAAAACTCCAGGCCTGGATGGTTTCCCTGGGGAATTCTACCAAACATTCAAATAAGAAATAATACCTATTCTCCTAAAGCTATTTCAAAAAATAGAAACAGAAGGAAAGCTACCAAACTCATTCTATGAGGCCAATATTACCTTGATCCCCAAACCAGGCAAAGACCCCCTCAAAAAGGAGAATTACAGACCGATTTCCCTAATGAATATGGACGCCAAAATCCTCAACAAGATCCTGGCAAATAGAATCCAACTGTACGTTAAAAGGATTATCCATCATGACCAAGTGCGATTCAGCCCTGGGAAGCAAGGGTGGTTCAACATTCACAAATCTATCAATGTCTTAGATTTTATCCAGAAGGAAAAATTCAGAAATCATATGATTCTCTCAATAGATGCAGAAAAAGCATTTGACAAAATACAGCATCCTTTTCTGATTAAAACCCTTCAGAGTGTAGGGATAGAGGGTTCATTTCTCAAGCTCATAAAAGCCATCTATGAAAAGCCTACAGCAAATATCATTCTCAATGGGGAAAAGCTGGAAGCCTTTCCCTTAAGATCAGGAACACAACAAGGATGCCCACTCTCGCCACTATTATTCAACATAGTACTAGAAGTCCTTGCAACAGCAATCAGACGACAAAAAGGGATCAAAGGTATTCAAATTGGCAAAGAAGAAGTCAAAATGTCTCTCTTTGCAGATGACATGATACTCTATATGGAAAACCCAAAAGAAGCCACTCCCAAACTATTAGAAGTTATAGAGCAATTCAGTAACGTGGCAGGATACAAAATAAATGCTCAGAAATCAGTTGCATTTCTATACACGAATAATGAGACCGAAGAAAGAGAAATTAGGGAATCCATCCCATTTACAATAGCACCAAAAACCATACATTACCTAGGAATTAACTTAACCAGAGACGTAAAGGACCTATATTCTAGAAACTATAAATCACTCTTGAAAGACAATGAGGAAGACACAAAAAGATGGAAAAATATTCCATGCTCATGGATCGGAAGAATTAACATAGTTAAAATGTCCAGGCTCCCCAGAGCAATCTACACTTTCAATGCTATCCCGATCAAAATACCGAGGACATTTTTCAAGGAACTGGAACAAATAGTCCTTAAATTTGTATGGAACCAGAAAAGGCCCCGATCGCCAAGGAACTGTTGAAAAGGAAAAACAAAGCTGGGGGCATCACAATGCCGGATTTCGAGCTGTACTACAAAGCTGTGATCACAAAGACAGCATGGTACTGGCACAAAAACAGACACATAGACCAATGGAACAGAATAGAGAGCCCAGAAATGGACCCTCGGCTCTTTGGGCAACTAATCTTTGATAAAGCAGGAAAAAACATCCAGTGGAAAAAAGACAGTCTCTTCAATAAATGGTGCTGGGAAAATTGGACAGCTACATGCAAAAAAATGAAACTTGACCACTGTCTCATACCATATACAAAAATAAACTCCAAATGGATGAAAGACCTCAATGTGAGACAGGAATCCATCAGAATCCTAGAGGAGAACATAGGCAACAACCTCTACGACATCGGCCAAAGCAACCTTTTTCATGACACATCTCCAAAGGCAAGAGAAACAAAAGATAAAATGAATTTATGGGACTTCATCAAGATTAAAAGTTTCTGCACAGCCAAGGAAACAGTCAGAAAAACTAAGAGGCAGCCCACGGAATGGGAGAATATATTTGCAAATGACACTACAGATAAAGGACTGGTATCCAAGATCTACAAAGAACTTCTCAAACTCAATACACGAGAAACAAATAAACAAATCAAAAAATGGGCAGAAGATATGAACAGACACTTTTCCAATGAAGACATACAAATGGCTAACAGACACATGAAAAAATGTTCAAAATCATTAGCCATCAAGGAAATTCAAATCAAAACCACACTGAGATACCACCTTACGCCAGTTAGAATGGCAAAAATAGACAAGGCAAGAAACAACAATTGTTGGAGAGGATGTGGAGAAAGGGGATCCCTCCTACATTGTTGGTGGGAATGCAAGTTGGTACAGCCACTCTGGAAAACAGTGTGGAGGTCCCTTAAAAAGTTAAAAATTGAGCTACCCTATGATCCAGCCATTGCACTACTGGGTGTTTACCCCAAAGATACAGACGTAGTGAAGAGAAGGGCCATATGCACCCCAATGTTCATAGCAGCATTGTCCACAATAGCTAAATCATGGAAGGAGCCATGATGCCCTTCAACAGATGACTGGATTAAGAAGTTGTGGTCCATATATACAATGGAATATTACTCAGCTATCAGAAAGAACGAGTTCTCAACATTTGCTGCAACATGGACGGGACTGGAGGAGATAATGCTAAGTGAAATAAGTCAAGCAGAGAAAGACAATTATCATATGATTTCTCTCATCTATGGAACATAAGAACTAGGATGATCGGTAGGGGAAGAAAGGGATAAAGAAAGGGGGGTAATCAGAAGGGGGAGTGAAGCATGGGAGACTATGGACTCTGAGAAACAAACTGAGGGCTTCAGAGGGAAGGGGGGGTGGGGGAATGGGATAGACTGGTGATGGGTAGTAAGGAGGGCACATATTGCATGGTGCACTGGGTGTTATACGCAACTAATGAATCATCGAACCTTGCATCAGAAACCAGGGATGTACTGTATGGTGACTAACATAATGTAATAAAAAAACATTAAAGAAAAAAAGAATTCCCTAGTTACCAACACACACACACAAAAAAAAGTTTATGTTATATTAATTTCATCTCAATAAATTAGTTTTAAAGGGCTGCTACAGGAGAGTGTCCAAGGTGCGACATAGGAAGACCCTGGACTCACCTCCTCCATAGACACATATCTCTTTATGGAACAATTCTTCCTGAATAACTGAGGGCTGATTGACCAACTTCTGTACAATAAAAGAAAGAAAGAGCACAGAGAGTAAGCAAGAGGGACAGAGTGATGAAGACACAGTAATGAAGTGAACCCACACCACGGCCGTATGAACTGCCATGGGGAGAAATAGTACAGAGGTACCATGAGCAGATTCATATTCCTGGGGCACAGACAAAAAGCCATGGCTTAAAAGAGCAACTCAAATATAAACAATCCAGCCTTAGAACTCTGCAAAATGTCAGGGGAGCTACTCAAACACTCTCTGAGTGGGAAGGGCTGGTAAGTACCATGGTTTATGCTCCCCCTGCTCCTCACCAGTGCATACCAGATCATAGACCCAGTGCCACAGCCGGCCAGCCACCTCAATGAGACTCAGGTCACTAGCCTATACCAGCCCATGCGATCCCAAGGCAGCCCCAACACAGTGTACACCAGGACCCTCCTGGTCAGCACTCATTATAGATTCAGCTATTTCACTAAAGTGATACAGGCACAGAGCACCCTGGAACGCTCCAGGTCCACAGCACCTCAGCTCCAGATGACTTACTGGAGCAACCCCAGGACCTCCCAGCCCATGCTGCCCTCAGCTCTAGGTGACTCACTAGAAGCACCCCTGCATGGAGCATCCCTTGCACAGAGCACCCCTTTCATACAGTACCCCAGCCTGCCACTATCTGGGCTCCAACCACTAGCATGCCACCTACATTAAGAACTCCAGGATCCCTACTTGTTCCCACTTCAGCTTCAGCTGTGCTGCCAGGGTGCCTCCTGCATGGAGAACCCTGGAACCACACCAGCCCACATTCACTTCAGCTCCAGCCATCCCAACTGTGCATCCCCATACAGACTACACTGGAAATCCCAGCCTTTGCAGGCTAGCTCCAGCCAGTCAGCCAAAGTCACCAGGCACATAGTCTACACAGGGGATAACCATACACAAGACCATTCCTTCAAGTTTAGGAGAAGTAGTTGTTCCACCTAATTCACTGAAACAGAGTGAATCAAGCAAAATGAGGAGACAGAGCAATAGGCTCCAAATGAAAGAATAAGACAAAACCTCAGAAAAAGAACTAAATGAAACAGAGATAACCAATCTACCTGATAAAAGTTCAGAGTAATGGTCAGAAAGATGATCAATGGACTGAAGAGTGGATGAATTCAGAATTTCAAAAAGGTGGTAGAAAATATAAAAAAAGAACCAATTCGAGTTAAAAACACTATAACCGAAATGAAAAGTACACCAGAATGAATCAACAACAAATTAGAGAATGCAGAAAAACAGATCAGCAATCTGGAAACCAGTTTAATGGAAAGCACCCAAGCTGAAAGGCAAAAAGAAAAAAAAAATTTAATGAGAATAGGTTAAGGGATCTCTTGGACAACATAATCCAAAGAAACATTCATATTATAGTGGTCCCAGAAGGAAAAGAGAGAGATAAAGGGGAAGAAAACTTATTTGAAGAAATAATAGCTGAAAACTTCCTTAACTTGGGAAAGGAAAGAGACACCCGAATTCAGGAAGCACAGACAGTTCCAAACAAGATGAACCCAAGGAGATCCACACTACAACATATAATAATTACAATGTTAAAGATTAAAGATAAAGAATTTTAAAAGCATCAAGAGAAGCAAGTGATAACATACAAGAAAAACCCTGTAAGTCTCTCTGCTGATTTTTCAGCAGAAACTGATTTTTCTGTAGGCCAGAAGGGAGTGCTCTACTGGGCAAGGTCATCACTCAGAAAAAAAACAGAGATAAAGAATCCCCCAGACAAACATAGGTTAAAGGACTTCATCACCACATACAAGACTTCAAAACATGTTAAAGGACTTCTTTAAGTGGAAAAGAAAAGGCTGTAATTAAAAGAAAATGATGAAAAGAAAAAAATTTCATGAGTAAAGGCAAACATAATAGAGGTAGTAGAGAAATCACTTACAAAGTTAGTATGAAGGTTAAAAGGCAAAAGCAGCAAAATCAATTATATCTAAAAATTAGGAAAGGGGACTCATAAATAAAAAAAAAAAGTAAAAAAGGACAACATATACATAAAACCTGGAGGGGGGAGTAAAAATAAACTCTTTTACAATGTGTTCAAACTTAAAGTGACCATCAGCTTAACACAGAGTGCCAAATACTACGTTAATATTATATATGAACCTTACAGTATCCTCAAACTACAAAGCTCTAATACATACACAAAAAAACAGAGTCAAGCATAACATTTAAAAAAGTCCTCAGTGACAACGAAAGAGAGGGAAAAAAAAAAAAAAGAGGAACTACAGAAACAACCAGAAAACAATTTTTCAAATGGCATTAAGTAAATAGCTATCAATAAATTACTCTAAATGTAAAGGGTCTAAATGCTCCAATCAAAATACACAAAGTTTCATTCTTTTTGATGGCTGAATACTATTCCATTGAGTGTGTGTGTGTCCATCCATTATATACACACATACACACACAAATTATATATCCACATATAATCCACATTTAGATATCTATATATCCATACACACACACACACACACACACACACACATATAATCTTCCAAAAGTGAATAAGAAGAAATAGGAAATTTGGACAGACATTACCAGCAACAAAACTGAATCAGTAAACAAAAACTCCCAGCAAACAAGAGTCCAAGAGCAGATGGACCCACAGGGGAATTCTACCAAATATTTAAAGAAGAGTTAAACCTATTCTCTTCAAACTTCCCATAATGGGTCATTATCCACAAATCATTCAACATGATACACCACATTACCAAAATGAAGGATAAAAATCATATGATCATTTCAATAGATGCAGAAAAAGCACTTGACAAAACCCAATATCCATTCATGATAAAAACCCTCAACAAAGTGGGGTGAAAGGCACCATAATTCGACATAATAAAGGCCATATATCACAAGTCCACAGCTAACATCATACACAGTGGGGAAACATTGAGAGCTTTCCCTCTAAGATTAGGAACAAGACAAGGATGTCCAGCCCTGCTACTCTTATTCAACATAGTACCAAAAGTCCTAGCCACAGCAATCAGACAAGAAACAGAAATAAAAAGTATCCAAATCGGTAAAGAAGAACAACTGTCACTATTTGCAGATGGCATGATATTAAACATAGAAAACCCTAAAGACTCTACCAAAATACTATTAAAAGTAATAAATGAATTTAGTAAAGTTTCAGGGTATAAGATTAATACACAGAAATCTGTTGCATTTCTATGCACTAATAAAGTAGTAGAAATAAACAATTCCATTTATAATTATACCAAAAAAAACCCACAAAAAACAAAAAACAAAACATAACCTAGGAATAAACTTAACCAAGGAAGTAAAAGATCTGTACTCTGAAAACTATAAAACACTGATGAAAGAAATTTAAGATGACACAAATGGAAAGATATTCCATACACATGGATTGGAAGAATATTTTTTTAAATGTCCATACTACACAAAGAAATCTACAGATTCAACTCAATCCTTCTCAAAATGTAAATAATATTTTTCACAGAACTAGAACAACCAATCCTAAAATTTGTATGGAACCACAAAAGACCCTGAATAGCCAAAGCACTCGAGAAAGATGCACAAAGCTCAAATTATCAGAATCCCAGACTTCAAGATATACTACAAAGACATAGTAATCGAAATAGTATGGTACTGGCATAAAAAATAGACAAATAAACGGAACAGAATATAGCCCAGAAGTAATCCTATGTTTATATGATCAATTAATTTACAGCAATGGAGGCAAAAATATACAATAGGGAAAAGACAGTGTCTTCAGTAAATGGTGCTGGGAAAACTGGACAGCTACATGCAAGAGAATGTACACTTTCTTGCACTGTATACAAAAATAAACTCAATATGGATTAAAGACCTAAATGTGAGATTTGAAACCATAAAACTCACAGAAGAAAACATAGATGGTAATGTCTTTGATACCAGTCGTAACAATTTGCTGTGTATGCTTCTGCAGGCAAGGGAAATAAGCAAAATAAACTATTGGGATTGCATCAAAATAAGAAATTTTTGCATAGCGAAGGGAAACCATTAACCAAACAAAAAGCCAACCTGCTGAATGGGAGGAGATATTTGCAAACAATATATACGATAAGGGGCTCATATCCAAAGTATATAAAGAACTTACACAACTCAACACCAAAAAAAAAAAAAAAAAAAAAAAAATCTAATGAAAAATAAGCAGATCTAAAAAGACATTTTTTTCCAAAGAAGATATACACATGGCCATACATATGAAAAGATGCTCAACATCACTTATCACCAAGAAAATGCAAATCTAAACAACAATGAGGTATCACCTCCCACCTGTGAGAATGGCTATTATCAAAAAGTCAAGGGCGGCCTGGGCAGCTCAGTCGCTAAGCGTCTGCCTTTGGCTCAGGGCATGGTCCCAGGGTCATGGGATCGAGCCCCGCATTGGGCTCCCTGCTCCGCTGGGAGTCTGTTTCTTCCTCTCCCACTCCCCCTGCTTGTGTTCCCTCTCTCGCTGGCTGTCTCTCTGTCAAATAAATGAACAAAATCTTTAACAAAAACAACAACAAAAAAGTCAAGAAGTGCTGGCAAGGATGTGGAGAAAAAAAAAACTCTCCTTCACTGTTGGTGAGAATATAAATTGGTGCAGCCAGTTTTTTTGGAGGTTCCTCAAAAACTTAACTAGAAATACCATATCATCTAGTAATTCCACTACTGGGTATTTACCCAAAGAAAAATAAAACACTAATTCAAAAAGATATATGCACCCTTATGATGATTATTGCAATATTATCTACAACAGCCAAGATCTGGAAGCAGCCTACATGTCCCTTGATAAACGAATGGATAAAGATGTGGTATACACATGCAACGGAATATTATTCGGCCATAAAAAGAATGAAAAATTGCCATTTGCAACAACATGGATGAATCTAGAGGGTATAATGCTAAGTGAAATAAGCCAGACAAAGACAAATAGTATATTGGTTCACTCATATGTGTAATTTTAAAAAGAAAACAAAACAAACAGAAAAGCAGAAACAGACCCATAAATACAGAGAACAAACTAGTGGCTGCCAGAGGGGAAGAGAGGGGAGGATAGGCAAAAATGGGTTAAGGGGAATGGGAGGTACAGGCTTCCAGTCAGGGAACATACACATCACGGGGATGAAAGGGACAGCATAGGGAATATAGTCAAAGGTACTGAAATAGTGTTGTATGGTGATGAATGGGAGCTACACTTGTAGTGAAAATACCATAACACATAAAACTGGGGAATCTCTACATTGTACACCTCAAACTAATGTAACATTATGTGTCAACTCTACTTCAATTAAAAAAATAAAAATAAAAGTAAAAAGTAAAAAGCTACAAGAACTAATAAGTGAACCTAACAAGGTTACAGAATACAACAGGGGTCAGCAAATCATGACTTAGAGCCAAACCAAACCACTGCCTGTTTTTGTAAATAAAATGTTTTCGAAATACTTACACTTAGCCATTTTATATGTGATCTACACGTTGATTTCATACTGCAATGGCAGGGTTGAATACTTGTGACAGGGACATACGGCCCGAAAAGTCTAAAATATTTACTACTTCGTCCTTTACAGAAACAGTTTTCTGATGTGTGGGATAAGAGATCTACATACAAAAATTAATTTTATTTCTATGTATCAGCAACAATTAGAAACTGATAGTTTAAGATACTATTTCCAATAGATTAAAAAATATTAAATACTTAGAGACAAACCTGACAAAGCATGTGAAAAACCTGAAAACCCTATACACTGAAATCTATAAACTACTGCCGAGAAAAATCAAAGAATACTTAAAAACATGGAGAGACATATCTGTTCATGTGATAAAAGACTTAATATGATTAAGATATCAATTCTCTTCAACTGCCCCACAGTTTCAATGTAACCACAATAGAAATCCCAAGTAGGCCTCCTTAGAAATTTACAAGCACATTCAAAGATCATGTGTAAATGAAAAGGACCTAGAATAATGAAAACATCAAATAGAAGAACAAAGTTAGAGAGCTAACTGTACCTGATTCCAAAAATTATTGTAAAACTCTAGTCATCACAACAGCATGGTACTGGCATAAAAACAGACAGTTCAATAGACTAGAGACTCCAATAAACCCACATTTATACAGAGACCAACTCTTCACATAGGTACAGAGGCAATGTAACAGAAAAGTCTTTTTAACAAACGACTAGAACTGGTTATTCAAGTTCTAAAAATGAACTTGGATCCATACCTTGCACCACATACAGAAACTAACCCAAAATGAAACAGACATAAGTGTAAAACTTAAAGCTATAAAATACACAGATTGAAACTTCGGTGAGTGAAGATTTCTTAGACATGCACCAGAAGAACAATCCATAACAAAACAAATTGAGAAATTAGATTTCATCAGATTTCATCAAAATCTAAAACATATGCTCTTCAAAAGACACTTAAGAGAAATCACAAATTGGGAGAAAAATCTTTTTAAGGCATAAATCCCTATAAAGAATTTGTGCCCAGAATATGTAAAGAGCTCTTCAAAGCTCAACAATAAGCATTAAAAAAAAAAAAAGCAAAATATTTGAAGAAATGCTTCACCAAAAAAGAAATACAGATGAGAAATAAGCATATAAAAAGATGATCATCAATACATATTAGGGAAATACAAAATAAACCACAGTAGTATAACACTCCACACCTATTAGAATATTAAAATCAAGACGACTATACCCAATGTTGAATGTGGAGGAACTGGAACTCTGCTACACTACAGATGGGAACGTACAATGGTACCAATGCTACAGAAAGTAGTATAGTAGTTTCTTAAAAAGCTAAATATATACTTACCCTATGCTCTACACATTCAACTTCTAGGTATTTACTCCAAAGAAAAAGACATATATGTCCACAGGTTTGTTCATTTGTACATTAACATTCACAGCAGCTTTACTTGTGAGGTCAAAAACAGACACAATAGAGAAAGCCCATCAATACATGAAAAATAGGGGGCGCCTGGGTGGTTCAGTCATTAAGCATCTGCCTTCAGCCCAGAGCGTGATCCTGGTGTTCTGGGATCGAGCTCCGCATCAGGCTCCTCTGCTGGGAGCCTGCTTCTTCCTCTCCCACTCCCCCTGCTTGTGTTCCCTCTCTTGCTGGCTGTCTCTCTCTCTCTAATAAATAAATAAAATCTCTTAAAAAATACATGAAAAATAAATAAATCATGGTAAGTCATACAATGGAATACTACTCAGCACTAAAGAAACAATCTTTCTTTCTTTCATTTTTAGTGCTGAGTAGTATTCCATTGTATGACTTACCATGATATATTCACTAGCTTGGATGAAATCTCAGAAGCGCTGGGCTAAATGAAAGAAGCCAAACACAAAAGGCTTCAGACTGAACGCTTCCATTTAGACAACACTCTATAAAGGCCAACCCACAGCAACGGAAATCCGATCCATGCTTGCCAGGGGCTGGGAGAAGAGGGAAGTTACCACAGAGCAGAGAACTTTGGGGAGCGATGCTTTGACTGCTGTGGTAGTTACACACATTTCCACAATTCTGCAAGTCTGTCAAAACTCTCAGTTGTACACTAAATACAGTGAACTTTACTGTATGTAAATTAAGCCTCAATAAACATCATGTTTAAAAACAACAAAAAAAACCCTTCAGCTTATATAATCAGATATAATTGCCCTTAGAATAAGACAAAGACTTAAATTATTTCTTAAAGAACATCAGGCACTATAAAAGAGTTCATATAAAGGTTCTCAGATTAGAAATTGTGACCTTCACTAACATGTATAAATTCTATTTTCCAACTAAAACACCTGGTTTGAAGTTCTTTCCAAAGTCCTGTTGTAAAGTCCCCCAGACACTGCTACACAAGCCCTTTAACAACTCAGTGGAATGACAGCAAAAATCTCATCGACATTGGCTCACTGCCTGCAAATGTGCCTCCACACTGCTTTCCACACCTTCCTCCCCAGCCAAATCTGGCCATGTAGGTCTTCCATTCAAAAGCTTCTGATGCTTCCCCAAAGAATAAATGTTAAACCTGTTGTGATGAGCACTGGGTGTTGCATGGAAGTGATGAATTACTAAATTCTACAACTGAAACTAATATGACACTGTATGTTAACTAAATGCAACTTAAATAAAAAACTAAAAAAAAAAAAATCCAAAAGTCAGGCAAGGCGCAGATTAGTCTTAACTTACCACTTTAGGCCCCCTTTCTGTCCTGTCTCCCCAACACCAACTTGTAACCCAATATACACAAATAGACTTTAACATCACATCATGCAGACCACTTGGAATTGCCACTTGCTATCTCCCCTGGGCCTCTGTACCATCGGGCTTAGAGAGCTGCCCCTGCCTGAACTGAAGGTCCTTCTATAAAATTTCGTCTTGGGGAAGACTTTTCTTGGCCTGTTGCATCAGCACATACCTCCTTTACAACATTCAGCACATGCTGTTACAATCTGTTCACTTGTTCACACTCCCTAAATTGAGATCTCTTCAAGGACAGGTACCATGTCTTAAGTGAGCTCTGATTCTCCAGGGTCTAGCTCCATTCTAAGTGAATGGGTGCTTTGGCGGGCCGGAGACTTGTCAATGAAGTTGTTGAGAACTTCTTATTCAATGTGTTTTTTTTTTTTCTTATCACTAAAGCAGTGGAAAAAGCAACTGTTGAGAATTTCATAAGTATCATTTTTCGGTCTACTAAAATACCATTCTACATTTCGAAGATGGTGTTGTGAGAGAAAAAAAATCAAGAAATGAAATCTTGAAGTCTATATGAGCTACTCATTAGCTGTATTACCTTGGGTAATTATTAATCTTTTTGCATATACTTTCCAGATACATAACTAAGAATATTAACAACATCTGTCTTCACAGGAATAATGTAAATACCATAATGTAATAACACATTATGGAAGGGTTTTTGTAAACTGTTAAGGAGCTACATAAATTTTAGTAGTAATAAGGGAAAAAATTACTGATTTTCAGAAGTCGATGAGATGGCAGAACAGAAATCCCTGGGCCCTCCCTTCCCTACCTCCACAAACAGACTAATTCAACAATTCATGGAAAAATTCCCTCGTGAAAAATCCAGAAACTCGGGTTTTTTACAATATAAACAAAATTGACAAACCTTTAGCTAGACTAAGGAAAAAGAGAAGACTCAAAATAAAATAAATAAAAGACATTACAAGTGATGTCACAGAAATTTAAAAAATCTTAGACTACTAGGAACAATTATATGCCAACAAGCTAGACAACAGAAAAATGGATACATTGCTGGAAACACAAAACCTACCAAAACCCAATCATAAAGATATAGAAAGTCTGAACAGACCTCTAACTAGTACAGAGACTGAATCAGCAATAAAAAAAAAAACCTCCGGACAAAGAAAAGCCCAGGACCAGATGACTTCAAAGGTAAAGTCCATCAAACATTTAAGAAGAATTTAAAAATTGAAAGTATTAAGAACAAAGTTAGTCCTTCTTAAACTCTTTCAAAAAAGAAGATGAAGTAGTAGTAGTAGTAGTAGTAGTAGTAGTAGTAGTAATAGTAGTAGTAGAGGGAACAATTCCAAACTCATTTTATAAGGCCAACATTACCCTGATACCAAAGCCAAAGACACCACAAGGAAAAGGACACAAAACAACACAAAAATGACAAGCCAATATCTCTGATAACTACAGATGTAAAAATTCTCAAGAGAATACTAGCAAACCAAATTCAGGAGATCACTAAAAGGATCATATATTATGACCAAGCAGATTTATCCCTGGGATGCAAGGATGGTTCAACCATATGAAAACCAATGCGATATACCACTTTAACAGAATAAAAAATAAAAATCACACAATCATATCAACAGATGCAGAAAAAGCATTTGACAAAATTCAACACTCTTTCATGATAAAAACACTCAACAGGGGCGCCTGGATGGCGCAGTCGTTAAGCGTCTGCCTTAGGCTCAGGGCGTGATCCCGGCATTCTGGGATCGAGCCCCACATCAGGCTCCTCCCCTGGGAGCCTCCTTCTTCCTCTCCCACTCCCCTTGCTTGTGTTCCCTCTCTAGATGGCTGTCTCTGTCAAATAAATAAAATCTTAAAAAAAAAAAAAACACTCAACAAACTAGGAATAGAATAAAGTTACTTCAACATAATAAAGACCATAAATAAAAAGCTCACAACTAACATCATACTCAGTGATGAAAAACTAAAAGCTTTTCCTCTAAAATCAGGAACGAGTCAAGAACACTCACTTCAGCCACTTCTAGTCCTACTATTAGACTGCAGTATTGCAAGTTGTAGCCAGAGCAATTAGGCAAGAAAAATAAGTAAAAGCCTGCCAAACTGAAAAGGAACAAGTAAAACTACCAGTATTTGCAGATGACATGATCTCTTATACAGAAAACCCTAAAGATTCCACCAAAAAATTGTCATATTAAGCAAGTTCAGTAAAGTTGCAGTATACAAAAGCAACACACAAAAATCAACTGCATTTCTATACACTAACAACATACTATCTGAAAAGGCAATTAGTATAACAACCCCATTTACAATAGTACCAAAAATAATAAAATACTTAGGAATCAACTATGGAGGTGAAAATTTTGTACACTGAGAACTCCAAGACACTTATCAAAAAAATTGAAGAAAATTAAAAAAATGAAAAGATGTTCCTGTTCATGGATTAAAAGACTAAATACTGTTAAAATGCCTATACCACCCAAAGTGATCTACAGATCAGGGCAATCCCTATAAAAATTCCAATGGCATTTTTCTATAGAAATAGAGAAAAAAAATTCTAAAATTGACATGGAAACATAAATGACCCCAAATAGCCAAAACAATTTTCACAAACAAAGCTGGAAGCATCATTCATACTGATTTCAAAATGTACAGGCATACCTTAAAGATTTTGTGGATTAAAAAAACAAAACAAAACACTGTGGATTCAGTTCCAGACCACTGCAATAAAGCAAATATTGAAATAAAGCAAGTCAAATTAATTTTTTGGTTTCTCAGTGTACATAAAAGTTATGTTTATACTGTAGTCTATTAAATATGCAATAGCATAATGGCTAAAAAAAATGTACACACCTTAATTTTAAAATACTTTATTGCTAAAAAATGCTAACCATTATCTGAGCTATCAGGGAGTCATCATCTTTTTGCCGAATGAGGGTCTTATTTCCACACTGATGGTTGCTGAGTTACCAGGGTGGTGGCTGCTGAAAATTGGAGTGGCTGTGGAAGTACCTTATAATAAGACAACGTCAAGTCAGCCTCATCAGTGGACTATCCCTTTCACAAATGATTTCTCTGTAGCATTCAAGACTGTTTAATAGCATTTTACCTGTTTTCAAATTTGGAGTCAATCCTTTTGAACCCTGCCACTGCTTTATCAACTAAGTTTATGGAATATTCTAAATCCTTTGTTGTCATTTCAAACAATTTTTACATCTTCACTGGGAGTAGATTCCATCTCAAGAAACCATTTTCTTTGCTCATCCATAAGAAGCAAGTTCTTATCTGTTAAAGTTCTATCATGAGAGTGCAGCAAATCAGTCACATTACCAGGCTCTACTTCTACTTCTAGTTCCCTTGCTGTTTCCACCACATCTGCAGTTCCCTCCTCCACCGAAGTCTGGAACCCCTCACAGTCATCCATGAGGGTTGGAATCAACTCCTGTGAATGCTGATATTTTAACCTTTTCCCTTGAATCACAAATGTTCTAAATGGCATCTATAATGTTGAATCCTTTCCAGAAGCTTTTTAATTTACTTTGCCTAGACCCACCCAAGAAATCACAATCTCTAGCAGCTATAGTCTTACAAAATTTATTTCTTCAATAACATGACTTGAACATCAAAATGATTCCTTGATCCATGGGCTGCACAATGGATGTTGTGTTATCAGGCATGAGAACATTAATGTCACTGTACCTCTCCATAAGAGTTCTTGGGTGACCAGGTGCAGTGTCAATGAGCAATAACATTTTGAAAGGAAATATTTTTTTCTGAGCAGGTTTCAATGGTGAGCTTAAAATATTCAGTAAACCATGTTGTAACCGGATACGCCGTCATCAAGGCTTTGTTGTTACATTTACAGAGCACCAGCAGAGTAGATTTAGAATCATTCTTAAGATCCCTAGGATTTTCAGAAGGGTAAATGAACACTGGCTTCAACTTAAAGTCACCAGCTGCATTAGCTCCTACCTAACAAAGTCAGCTTGTCCTATGACACTTTGCAGCCAGGTACTGACTTCTCCCCTCTAGCTATCAAAGTCCAAGATGGCATCTTCTTTCAACAGAAGGCTGTTTCATCTACACTGAAAAATCTGTTGTTTGGTGTAGCTACCTTCATGAATTACCTCAGCTAGAACTTCTGGTAACTACAAAGCACAACAAAATGAGGTATTCTTGTATTACAAAGATACAGTAATTAAACAGTATAGCCCTGGCAGAAAGAAAGACATACAAAACAATGGAACAGAATAAAGAGCCCAGAAATAAATCCATGCATACATGGTCAACTTATCTTCAACAAGGGTGCCAAGAAAATACATCAGGTAAAGGACAGTTTTTCTTCAACAAATGGTACTGGGGAAACTGGATATCCTCATGCAAAAGAAATTTTTTATTTTTATCTCATACCTTATACAAAAATCAACTCAAAATGGATTAAATATTTAAACAGGCCTAAAACTGTAAAACTCCTAGAAAAAAACTTAGTGGAAATTCTCAAGATAATGGTTTTGGCAACTATTTCATGGATATGACACCAAAAGCACAGACAATAAAAGCAAAAAATATTCAAGTGTGACTACATCTAACTAAAATGCTTCTTTCTGCAAAGAAGAAACAATCAACAGAGTAAAAAGGCAGCCTACAAGATGGGAGAAAATATTTGGAAACCATTTATCTGATAAGGGGTTAATTTCTGAAATATGTAAGAAACTGCTAGAACTCAACAGCAAAAACAAAAAACAAAACAAAAAAACTGAAGAAAAAAAAAACAAACAGGCTAAAGACTTGAATTTCTCCAAGAAAGATATATAAATGGCCAACGGGAATATGTAAAGGGGGTGCCTGGGTGGTTCAGCTGGTTAAGCATCAGATTCTTGATTTTGGCTCAGGTAATGATCTCAGGGTCCTGGGATTGAGCCCTACATTGGGCTCCAACTCAGCAGGGAGTCTTAATGAGGATTTTCTCCCTCTCCCACTGCCCCTTCTCTCCCTGCCTCCCTCTCTCAAATAAATAAATCTTAAAAAAAAAAAAAAAAGAATATGAACAGATGCTTAGCATCAGTAATCAGGATAACACCAATCAGAACCATGATGAGATATTATATTATACCTATTAGGATGGCTATCATCAAAAAGTCACAAGATAGCAAATGTTGGGGAGGATGTGGAGAAACTGGAATCCTTGCATGCTGTTGGTAGAAATGCAAAACGGTACAGTTGCTATGGTGAACGGTATGGAAGTTCCTCAAAAAATTAAAAATAGAAATAGCCTATGAACCAGCAACCTCATTTCTGGATATATATCCAAAAGAATTGAAATCAGAATCAGGAAATGAATGGGTCAAGAAAATGTGGCACATACGTACAATGGAATATTATTCAGGCTTTAAAAAAAAGGACATTCTGCCATATGCAATAATATAGTTGAACCTGGAGAACATTCTGCTAAGGGAAATAAGCCAGTTGTTGAAGGACAAATACAGCACGATTCCACTTATGTATCTAGAACAGTCATAGGGTCAGAGAGTGGAATGGTGGTTACCAGGGGCTAGGGGAAGAGGGAAATGGAGAGTTGCTAATCAACACCTGTAGATATTTTCTAGAGATCTACTGAACAACACTGTGCCTAGTTAACAATACTATACGTACACTTAAAAATTTAAGATGGTAGAAAAAAATCACTATTTTTCTGGCTCACAGAGCCCTCTCTGAAGAAAGAGTTTAATGTATACTGTTAATACATAATTTGGAATTACCTTCAAAGTCAGAAGCCAGGGTGATTTACACAGCAAAGAGTTTCACTACTGCATGCATTTAGTGATGCCTTTGAAAATCTGTGTGTAGCTGGTGTTTTGGTAATATTATTTAACAATCTAGGGCATTAAAAATAATCTCGGGCAGGGAATATAGTCAAGGAATTAAAGATAATTTTAAAATTTTATCTAACTAATGAGCTTTTACAGATAGAGCTGGAACTCTCAATAAAATCCACCTGAGAGCTGGCAAAAGCTCAGGCCATAATTAAGAATTTTCAAAGATTAACCTATAAACAAACATAAAAGTAGAATTATTCTAATTGTAGCCTTCAGGAAGGTCAAAGACAAAACAAAAATTTAGATTCAAACACTCAATTTGTGTTGAATGTGTCTCTAATCCTGAAGGCATGAAAATATGGTGCCTGTACTTTTCCACCAGCAAAATGCAGTGTGTCAGCATCCACTAGGATTGTTATAATTAAAAAGACAGACAATAAAGAGTGTTGGCAAGGATGCAGAGAAACCGGTATGCCCAACCATTCCTGTTAATGTAAAATGGTGTAGTTACTGTGTAAAATAGTTTGGCAGTTTCTCACAAAGTTAAACATAAAATTACCATATGACCCAGCAATAGCACTCCTGGGTATATAGTGAAGAGAAGAGAAAAAATACAGTTACATAAAAACTTTTATATGAATGTTCATAGCAGCAGTAGTCAAAGGTAGCCACAGGTAACTAAAGCCACAATAGCCAAAAGTAGACACAACCCAAACGTCCATCAACTGCTGACTGAATAAATGTGGTACATCCACACAATGGAATATTATTCACCTATAAAAAGGAATACCATTCCATGCTACGACATGGGTGAACCTTTAAAATATTATGCTAAGTCAAAGAATCTCGTCACAAAGGAGCGCATATTGTATCACTGCATTTATAAGAGATGTCTAAAATAGGCAAATCCAAAGAGATAGAAAGTAGATTAGTGGCTGCCAAGGGCTGAGGGACAGGGGGATGCGTGAGTGAATCTTAATGGGTACAAAGTCTCTTTTTCAGGTGATGAAAACGTTCTGGAATTATGTAGTGGTAATGGCTGCACAACTTAGTGAATATACTACAAATCAGCAAATGACGCACTTTGAAAGGTCGAGTTATACCTCAATTCTTAAAAACACAGGGTGTCAGGATAGGGCAATGCATCTGATTAACCAAGGCATAATCTTTGAGAATTGAGGGCCACAAACAGTGTAGCTGTTTCCTACTTAAATATGCTAGACCACAAATTACACACCTTCTTGTGGCCAAGAGTCAAAGATAGGCACTGTCAAATCACAAACTGAACCAGAAAGCTGATACAACACTGCCTCTAATCAAGAAAGCTGCCACGGATTCAGCTGGAAGAGTGCATCTGTTGATAACTCCTTCAGGTTGATGTGTCCCAAGAACTCATCAAAACATATACATTTAAGTAAAGAGCTGGGAAAACATTGTCCTCAAGCACTCCTTGCTGGACCATCTTTTGGCCCTCAGTACCACAGGAAGAAAATCTCAACCTTATTTTTACCTTCAATATAAATGTTTTCAGAATATAGTACTTTTCCTAACGGAGTGAGGCGTTTTACAAGTGATTTTGTTCTATGTCTACAATGTGGGAAAAGGCATTGCAACAAATACGACCCTAAAAGTACTCTTCGTTTTTCCAGCCACTTACGGGTAGTTGGGAAGAACTCTGTCTCAAGGATAGTAATTAATATCACCAAGGATGTTCAATTGTCTGGAAAAAAATTGCTGACTTCAGGAGAGAGGTAAAACTCTCAATTACCACGAGAGCCAACAAACAAACAACTAGGCAGAACACTAAAATTCACTCAGAAGGGTTTCTAGCACTCAATCTTTAAAGAAAAAGGATTTTTTTTGTTTTTACTGTTTACATCCCAAATCCAAAATTCTAGGATGTTAGCAGAGGCTCTTTTTCTTTTAAAAAAGGTTTATTTACCCATTTTAGAGAGAGAGCCCTCAAGTAAGGGGGGAGAGGCACACAGGCAGAGGGAAAGAATCTCAGGCAGACTCCCTGCTGAATGCAGAGCCCCATGCCGGGCTGGATATCACCGCCCGAAGTCACCACCTGAGCCACAACCAAAAGTTGGAAACCCAACGGACTGAGCCACCCAGGCGCCCGACCAGGGGTTCTTATGGACAACACACACACACACCAGCCCTGTGGCACTGTAGATTACAGGTACTTCTGAGCGAAGGCCTACATGTCCATTGTTCATCCCCAAGGCTCAGCACAGTGATTAGCATTTTACCAATAATATTTCTTCAATTAATAATTGAGGAAAACCACAATCTGAAATAAAGACCCTACCCCACCATAAACCAGAAATGCAAGAAAATGCTACCTATCTTGCATGTCTACCTACAAAAGTAGCAGAGGGAGAGAACTTTTACATGCATTCCACAAACTCCATTCTTAAGCATTCCCAGATGATTGTGACTCACTCTTCCAAGAGAAAAGTAAGTACAAAGGAACATGATAGAAGTCTATCATCATGTTTGCATCATGGGCAAAGGATGAACTGGGATAAATTAAATGCTTTATTTGCTACAGCCCACAGGAAGGAGCTAATTATGCTCCTGACCCCATGATAAAGGGCTGAGATGGAGTCTGGAGTCCTCAGGTTCAATGAACAAGCTGACCAAATACGTTTACGATGTAATCATGAGAACAAAAACACAGTACCAACACAAGACGCAAGAGCAGAGGACAAATGCTAAGTGTTCAGTTAACAGAGTGCACGCGCCTCGTGGAGTGGGATTCCTGGGGTTTGGGGCCACCACCCACTTTCCGACAATGAAGGTACTGTGTAAGCAGCACTAGGGCACCCTGTGGTAATTGCTCGGCGTGCGCATAGAGGGGGCTCCACTCCGCCACTTAGAAATGTGAGCTTCAACAACTCGTCTAGGCTTCAGACTCTCTCCCTCTGCATAAAAGATGGACTCACCACTGCAGCTGGCTCTTGGGATCGTTGCAAGGATGAAAGCAATTTACGCATGTGTAAAACACCTGCCCCAGAGAGCTGATAAACAAAAGTGTAAACGTCCCTCCTTGGAAGGACACACACAAAACACTCTATAAAGTTGTCCTGAATTCATCCCCAGCTGTTTTCCAGCGTGCGCCTCCTGCTTAGCCAGGCCGATGTGCCCAAGATGCATGAGGGGGTGTCCCTGTAACCGGGAAGCCTAAAGTCCAGCAGGAGCACGGCCGCTGTGAGCGCAGTGAAGGGCTGGAAGCGCACAGACCCACGTGCCGCTCAACACCTGCCTTGTCAGGGTGGGGCAGACGCCCGATGCACCTGGGAAGGTACTCCAACACCGAGGCGCAAGGGTCAGAAGTTCGACTCAAACCAGCTTAAGGAACATATAAAGGAAAAGCTGTACCTCAGAGAGTGAGAGGTGGAAGCTCGACGTGAAGCCCTTGCAGCCTCGGCTCTGCAGACCTTGGCGCGGGCGACACCAGCTCTGCGTCGGGTAGCAGCAGGCAGCGAACCCGCGAGGCAGTCTGGGAGAGGCAGCGCGACCTCCCAGAAGGCCTCAAAAGCCCTGGTCTCACCTTCTATTGGTCCACACTGCCTTGGGCCCGCCCACCCCTCCACCAGTCAGCGGTGAGGAAGCGCCCACTAAGCGTGATTGACCAGAAGCCCGTAGTACAGGTGGAAGGGATTATTGACAGTCAATCGCCGGGTCTACAGCAATTAGCTCAGTAAATAAATAGTGGCTGAAGGTACGGGTGGAGTAACGCATGGCTGAATCTACAATGTAATGGAATATGTGCTCTTTTTAAACGACTTTTTTATCTTTGGGGTGAGAGGCTGCCTTTGATTTGAGTTCCTCATAAGTACATAGAGATAGTCATCTAAGTGTACCTAAAAGGACTCTATTGGAAACCTATCGGCAATTAAGCATCGGCCATTACTATTACCAAGTAGTATGAGTCAGGTACTCTATGGAGTGTCACTTGGGCTTAAGAGCTCAGGATTTGGAGAACACCAAATTCTATTCAAATTCTGACAACGCCGTTTACTAGGTATGTAATCTCCGACGCGTTGCTTATCCTCTCTGGGCCGCAGCTTTCTCCTCTGCCTAATGGACAAATGACAGTTTACACCTCACAGTGTTGTTGTGAGGATTCAATAATAAAACGTATGTGAAATGGCAAGCATACAGAATGTTTAATGAATGCTAGCCATTACTATCATTCGTAATACATCCATCCCGAGTCAGCTTTAGCTTCGTGTAAACTGTACAGGAAAGCAGGAGAGGAAAGGCACCCGTTCTCTGGCTAATGTATGATTCCTCAAATGGAAAGACAACCATTAAAATCATCCTCTTGTTAGCCGGTAGGACGGGGATGGGCAGGCTGCTCCCACCTAAAGTCAAGGCTGCCCACTTAGGAACCCGGTCCCTTTCTGTGACAATACCTCCCAGGAAGCTCTGAACTACTCCCTGCCCCCAACAAAGCGAGTTACTACTACACTTCTTGGTTCAAAATCTACCTATTTACCCAAAATAAATGGAAACATACGCCCTTGCTAAGGCTTGTACATCAATGTTCATAGTAGCTTTATTCATAGTAGTCGAAAACTGGAAACAACCAAACGTTCATTAGCAGTGACTGGATAAGCAAACTGTAAGATATTCATAAAATGAAATACTACTCAGTGATAAAAAGAATGAACTCTGATACAAGCAACAACACGGACGAATCTCAGAAACATGTTGAGTGAAAGAAGCCAGGCACAAAAGGCACATATTATATAATTCCATTTATTTGAAATCTCATAAAATGCAAACTAATTTATACGAACAGAAAGCAGATGAGTGGTTTCTGGGGGGCTAGGAGTTACAGGTTGGGTGGAAATCGGCTGGCATGAGGCAAGAGAAAATTTTCCGGGGTGATGGAAATGCTCTGTATCTTAACCAGGGTGGTGGTGGTGGTAGTAGTTACAAGAATATGTATAGTTTTTAAAACTCATTAAGCTGTTCACTTAAAATAGGTGCATTCTATCACATGTAAATTGTACCTCAATAAAGCTGATTTTTTAAAAAGCAATGAAAAAATCTAACCTACTGATGACCCTCTTGTGTGTATATATACATATATTTATATTTATGAATCAATATTTACAATTTCCTGCTTAATTTTAGTATAATTGACAAGCAAAAACTGTATATATTTAAGACGTACAACATAATGTTTTGCTATACATACACATTGTGAAATGATTACCACAATCAAGCTAATTAACATATCCATCACCTCACACAATTATCTTTTTTTTTTTTTTTTGGTGAGAACAGTTACTAACAGTTACTCTGTTAGTAAACTTCAAGTAAACTTAGTAAACTTCAAACTACAATACAGTGTTGCTGATAATCACTATACCGTTTAGATCTACAGAATTTATTCATCCTGCATCTCTGAAACTTTATACCCTTTGACCAACATTTCCCCATTTCCCCTACCGCCCAGATCCCCCATTCTTCTTTCTGCCTCTAAGAGTTTGACATTTTTAGATTGTAATGTTTAAATGAGACCATGCAGTATTTGTCTTTCTGTGTCTGGCTTATTTCCGTTACCATAATGTACCCCCAAGTTCATCCAGCTTGTCACAAATAACAGAATTTCCTTCTTTTTTTTTTTAAGACTGAATAACATTCCATTGTAATGTATAGTACATTTTCCGTTCTGTTTCCGTATCTTGGCTGTTGTGCATAATGTTGCAATGAACATGGGAGTGCAAATTATGTCTTGAAGAAACTGATTTCATTTCCTTTGAATATATACCCAGAAGTGGCATTACTGGATCATATGATGGTTCTATTTTTAAGGTTTTGAGGATCCTCCATACTGTTTTCCATAGTGACAGTACCAATTTGCATTCCACCAATAGTGTATGAGGGTTCCCTTTTCTTCATATTTTTAACAACTTGCTATCTTTTGATTTTTTATAATGGTGATTCTAATAGGTGCAAGGTGATATCTTGTTGTGGTTTTGATTTGCATTTCCCTGATGACTAATGATGTTAAGCACCTTCTTATATACTTGTTAGCCATTGGTGTTAACCAATGGCTTCTCTTTGAGAAATGTCTATTCAGGTCTTTGCCCACTTTTAAATCAGGTTATTAGTTATTTTTGATACTGAGTTTTAGGACTTCCTTATATATTTTAGAAATTAGCCTCTTATCAGATATAAGGTTTGCAAAGATTTTCTCCCATTCCAGAGATTGTCTCTTTGTTCTATTGATTATTTCCTTTGCTGTACAGAAGCTTTTAGTTTGATGAAACTCCATTTGTCTGTATTTGCTTTTGTTGTTTGTACTTCTGGATCCATACCTAAAAAAAAAGTCATTGCCAAAACCAATGTCAAGGAGCTCCCCCCCCCTACATTTTCTAGAGTTTCAAGGCTTATGTGTGACTCTTTAATCTGTCTTGAGTTGTTTTTTGTATTTTTGTAGAAAGTATGAGATAAGGGTCCAATTTTCTTCTTTTGCATGTGTATCTCCAGTTTCCCCAGCATCAATTACTGAAAACACCATCCTTTCCTCATTGTGTGTTCTTGGCACTTTTATGGAAGATTAATTGACTGTAATTGCATGCATGGATTTATTTCTGGGCCATCTCTTTGAACAGATTTTTAAAACAATAAATAGGCCTATGCATATATACTTAAATACTATAAAATCACTGTTTTATTTAGCATTTATTATATATATTTATTTAGCATTTATTATATTATATAGCATTTATTAAATACTATAAAATCACTAAGTTTTATTTAGCATTTATTATATTCTGGGGACTATTCTGAGTGCTTTCCATTTAATTCTTAGAACAACCTTTGAAATAGGTACTTTTATTATTGTCATTTTATGGATGAGAAAAATGAAGCATTGAAAGTTTACTCTCCTAGGATCACAAAATTGTTAAATGGCAGAGCTGCAATAGTCCAGCTCTAGATCCCATGATTTTAGCATTGTATTGTGCTATCTCCACAGACACACACGAGTACATACATAACATATATTTAAGGAAACATACCACAAAGTGCTAATAGTGTTTATCTCTAAGTGATAGAACATCTGGAGGTTTTAATTTCATATGATTTCCTAATTTTCAATGATTGGGCATTACTTCTGAAGCTTAAAAATGGTAATATAATTGTACACCTGAAACTAATGTAACATTGTGAATCAACTATACTCAAATTTAAAATTTTAAAAAGTAAATACAAAATAAAAATTTTAAATATAAAAATGATGAAATAATTCATACTGTCTCTTATCCACTTAAATAATAGTTTTATTAAAAGATTTATTGATTTATTTTAAAGAGAGTGAGCATGAGTGGGAGGGGCAGAGGGAGAGAGAATTTCCAGCAGACACTGTACTGAGAGCAGAGCCCAACGTGGGGCTCGACCCCATGACCCTGAGATCATGACCTGAGCCCAAACCAGGAGCCAGATGCTTAATCGACTATGCCACCCAGGCACCCCAGTAATAGTTTTAAGAGTGCAGAAGACATCTAATGTTTTTTAGTAGCAGACCCTTTTTTCAAAGTCTTATAAAGTCTTAAGTATAATATACATATATATAAAATACAAAATTAAAATTACTTGTGTAACATTTTATTAGCATATATTCAGTTCAAATTTACATCTGTTTCACAAGCATAAAAATCTTCAGCTGTAAGTTAGGGATGATAACTTCTGTTCCATATCAACTTCAGGTTCCAATTTGTCAAAAATAATGCTAACACACAAATGCATGCAAGTGATAATAGTTTTTCTTCAGTAGTTTGCTATACAATCTCAAGTTACTCTTCTATTATACTGGCTGAGAAACTTAAAGAGGGATTACAAAATAATTTAAAGGTTAATCTTAAATAAGTAAAAAATAAAGATTGAGTCATAAACATAGCTATAATTTAGCAAATTAGAATGGATATCCTACTGCTTCCATTTCTTGACAAATATAAAAAACAGAGACAAAGCATTTCAATTGTAAACTGAGACTACAATAATAATATTGGTGTCAGTGTTAAAAATTCACTAGTTTTGGGGTGCCTGGGTAGCTCAGTCAGTTAAGCGTCCAGCTCTTGGTTTCTGCTTAGGTCATGATCTCAGGGTTGTGATATTGAGCCCTGTGTAGGGCTCCATGGTCAGTGGGAGGTCTGCTTGAGATTCTCTCTCTCCATCTGCCCCTGTCCCCTGCTCTCTCTCTCCCTAAAATAATTAAATGAATCTTAAAAAAAATTCACTAGTTTTAATCACTTCCCTGAATATCAATCCAAGATATAATGTTAAGAGAGCAAGCACTGAACAGTAGCATTAACCCTATCTAGAATTTGACTAATATTCATTTAAGATACATATTAGTCATAGTAGTATACTTGCTTATATAATTTAAATATGCAGATAGGCCCAGACCTCAATTTTTTAAAAGACCAGGGAAAAAATTTCTAGTACATGTGTAATAATAATAATAATAATAGAAGTTTTAATTCAAAGATCACATGAAAATGAGTTAGCCAGGCAGCTACCTTTGTGTCAAAATTCACTATGTAATACTTGAAAATACACATATAATTCTTCAAAAATAGTTTGTACATTACACAGTTGACCCTTTAAGAACGTGGGGACTAGGGGTGCTGATTCTCCCTCCCACCCACAGTTAAAAATTTACATATAACTTTTGACTCCCCCAAAACTTCACTACTAATAACCTACTGTTGACTGGAAGCCTTGAGGATAGATAACATAAACATTCGATTCACGCATATATTGCATGCTACCTATATGATATACTGTATTCTTAAAGTAATCTAGAGAAAAAAAAAAGTGTTATTAAGAAAATCATAAGGAAGGTGCCTGGGTGGCTCAGTGGGTTAAGCCTCTGACCTTGACTGCAGCTCAGGTCTTGACCTCATTTACAGTCATGAGTTCGGACCTCACATTGGGGTCCATACTGGGTGTGGAACCTACTTAAATAAATAAATAATAAAATAAAATTTTAAAAATAAAATCATAAGGAAAAGAAAATACATTTACAGTACTGTATTACATTTATTGAAAAAAACTCACGTATAAGTGGACTGGTGCAGTTCAAACCTACGCTGTTCAAGGGTCAACTATATTTGAAAATAATCAAATTGCATGGAAGGACTTGCTCTGCCAGATGTTGAGACTTATTATGAAAGCTACGATTATTAAGATAGTGTGGTACTGGCAGAAGGATTGATGAACAGGCCAAATGAGATTCCAGAACCATATGCAGACAAGAAAATGTATTTGAGAATGCTAAAGGTGGCACCGCACAGGAGTGGGGCAAGGATGGCCATATGAATAAATTAAACAACCTCCTGGAACAACAGCGTATTCTTGTGATGGTCAGTTTTATGCATCAACCTAGCTCGGCGATAGTTCCATTATTCAGTCAAATAATAATCCAGGTGTTGTTGTGAAGGCATTTTGTAGATGTGATTAAGATCTACAACCAGTTAGCTTTAGGTCAGGGAGATTATCCTAGATAGTTGGTGTGTGCGTGTGTTGGGGCAGGGCGTGCTGAATCATTTGAAAGACGTGGAGACCAAAACAGAAGTTTCTTTGAACAAATTTCACCTGCGGACTCTCACTTCAGTTCCTGCCTGAGAGCTCTAGCTGGCCTTCCTAGTGACCTGCTCTGTAGTTTCCAGGTCTGCCTAGACAGCAGGAAAACCTTGGTGCAGAAAATGTTAATTTCTGGCGAGAGGGGAATGGTTAAGCAAAGTACAGTACCTCCCTGATTTAGGATTATGCAGCTATCAAAAGTATATTTACAAAGTGCTTAACAAAATAGCAATGCTTATGCTATCATTTGAAATAACAAACGATGATCACACTATGTTTTTTAAAAGTACGTATGATTTATATAAAGTTCAAAAATAGGCAAAACTAATCTATGCTGTTACCCTTGTGGAGTGGTAGTGACTGGAAGGAGCAGGGAGTTGGTTTCTGGGATGTTGATAATGTTCTATTTCTTAATTCTGGGTGCTGGTAACATGGGTGTAAGCTTGTAAAGTTCACGGAGTTGATTTGTGTGTGTGTATATATGTTATGTAAAGTACATGTTATACTTAGAACATAGGGAAAAAACAAAAATTATGGACAGCAGAAATATAACTGGTGATTGTCATGACTTGGTCAGGCCACAGATAATATTTTTGTTTCTTCCTTTTCTTTCTCTGTTTTTCTAAAATACGCATGTATTACCTTATAATGGGCAACATATAGAGTTGATCTTGGTTAACTATCAGAGTGACTGGCATGCACAATCATTCTTCGGACTTGGAAGGAGGATAGGCTGCCGTGAGCTGGAAGGCTTTAGAGGATTAGAAGGAGGCTCTTCAGGTCTGGTAAGAAGAAAGCGAGGGAGGTGTGTGGGGCAGGGGAGGAAAAGGGGAATAACATGAGCCCCCCCTTGGCGGCACGAATATGATGGACAGTTATTGCTTTGGTGGCTCAGCATCAGCTCTCCCTTTTTCTAGTAACATCCCCACAATATTCCCGGGGAGAAAGGACCCCTCTACCATCCCCAGTACATGAACTGACCTTGCCCCTGGGCTCAGAGTAGGCAGATGCTTAGTCAGCATATTCCATCCCAGTAGATCGGAGATGGGCACGTGACCCAAGCTGATCCAGGGTAAAATTCTGGAGTTTTGCTCAAAATTTGGGCACAGAGAAACTCTCTGAGGTGCTTCAGCGGATGTAATGTCTGTCTAGAACTACTGATGGCCACATTGGTACAGCGAGGACAAAGGCTGCCTGAAAACAAAGCAATAAAGACCGAGATGGCGCACCAGTGTGGCTCAGTCGGCTGAGTGCCTGCCTCTCAATTTCTGCTCAGGTCGTGGTCTCAGGGTCATGGGATCCAGCCCCAGGCTCCGCACTCATCGGGAAGTCTGCCGGAGATTCTCTCTCTCCCTCTGCCCTTACTCCCCCCTCGCATGTGTGCACCCACTTTCTCTCTCTGTCTCTCTCAGGGGGTGGGGGGAGACAAACAAACAACTGAGGTAAGATGTGGGGGGGCAGATCCCTGAGTGTCTGGATGCAACCATTTCTGAATGCAGTTGCGTCTCCTGGTGTTTTCACTTATGTGGGCCAATAAAGTCCTCTTTCATTTAACCTTTTCTGAGTTGAGTTTCTAGCCCTAGCAATGAGAAGAGTCTCAGTCGCATACCAAGAACAGGATGGTACCACAGAAAGCCCCGTGGGGAGGAGTATTTCATCAGGACTTCGTTTATAATTGCCAGCTTATAATAACAAAGCATACCAGTGTATAGTTGGTTTTATTTTTGTATAAAATTTTTATAGAATGTATGTCCGTACTGGGGCCCTAGGGCACAGTGCTCCCCCTGTCCCCTCCCACCTCACCCCTCTCCCCAGCTCTGTTTTAGTCTGCACACATGGCAGATGAAGAGCATCCGTTGATTCTGAACTGCATACGATCTCAGAGAGACTTAGTCAATCCACTTACCAATCAGGAAGTGATACTTGCAGAAGAGAACAAACTTGGCCAAGATCTGACCTGCACTGGTCCAGAGAGGCAAGAAGAATGAGAAGCAACGTGCTTGGGTAAGCCATGAAACAGATGACCAACATGAAATAAAACCCCTCAGTGGGCCTGGGACATTTCTGTTCCCATGTCCTCTCTGTATGCTGGATGTGGGTACGGGTGGGGGATTTTTTTCAGTCTGCTGCTTTCATATTTAAGGATTCAGCCATGCCAATCAGCTCAAAGGACTGATCTATTTTTATCCAGACAGAGATAGTGGCACTTGGACCGGGTTCTTGTCTCAAACACAACTTTACAGCTGGGTGGGAAAAAGAGAAAACTCACCGAATGCCTTGCGCGTCTTCACACTGGCACACACCAACTTAAGATCGGGCATTCCCAGAAGGGCTTTTGTGGTTGAAAAGCTAGTGGGACTCTTCCTAAGATGGTGTACAGATGTTTCTGAATTAAGGGACCACAGCAGCTGTGGTTTCATATATGTTCATGAGAGGTAAGATTTAGACCCTCAACTTACCCCTCCTTGATCACAAAGTTAGATGACTGTGTTGGAAACAATAATATCCCCACTGCATTTCCCATCCCACCAAAGCATCACCCCCTTAGTCACTCTTACCCTCAGTGAGTTGCAAACCAAACAGGCTACTCTATTTCTGCCCACCCTATTCATTTCCTCTTGCTGGGCAATGAACTGCTGAAACAAGTTATCTTGGATGATAAGGAGTGGGGAGGGAGGGCAGAAAGTACTGTTATTAAGATCTATTTTCTGTTGGGCCATTTGGACCTAGCAAAGGCCAGCGTCTGGAAGCTCTGGGCTCACATCCCCGCTCCATCAGTTACAGACTTATGAACTTGGGCAAATTACTCTGTGCCTCAGCCTTCTCATCTGTAAAATGGAGCTCATAACCTCATGTGGTGCTCAAGTGAATTGGGGACTGGTTCTCTTTCATGCCCGTGGACTGCAGTTATCAGAAGGTCAGATTACTCTTTGCAAAGTTCCTGTCCCACATCTCCACACTCGCCCAATCCAGCAACCGAGGCTTGAGGGGCACTCGCCGGATCACTGACCTGGTCAGTGGTAATGTTTGGACTCAACTCCAGACGTCCTGAGTCCCAGACCTGTACTAATGTCTTTAATGGCTCTGAGCTACATTCAAATTTACCAGAAAGACATAAATTAAGTAATTATGCCTGGCACAAAACAGAGCCTGGGGAAGGTCAGGCTGAAGAAGGCAGAGAACAGCTCCCCCTAACTGCTCCTGCCGTGGCTGGGGAGGAGGCCACAGGCCTATCCCCTGCAGGTGGAAAGCATTGGCTGGGCCTGAACAGTTAGCAACCCCAACCCCACACAAACCTGGTTGCTTTCTTTTTTTAACAATAGAAGGAAAGTACTCTGACTCCCTTCCCAGATAGGAGGCAGGAGAGCTAGACACTGGCCAGCAAATTCCCTGTATTAGGCTTCTGCAATGGGAGGCTGTCTTCCGAGAGAATTTTTTCCTTCGTGCTCTAAGTCTGGAGTGGCCAGTGAGAAGCACTGCTTCTGTCGTGCTTTGCTGGTCCTGACAGAATGATGGGGACAAGGCCCTTCAGCAGCTCTGTTCTTCACAGGTGGAGCCTTTTCTGGGTCACAGCTGGAATGTAGCTCTTCCTTGGAGCAGTCTCTGACCCCCATACCCTCCTGCTACCATGAAGGTCTGCTTCACAGCCCTGAAAGCTTTCATTTCTGTTCATTTAATTTCTGTATTTGCGCACATTTTACTAACGCAATCATGTGTTCATGGCTGCCTTGTCTTCAGGACTGTGAGGCTTAAGAGAGCAGGGGTCGGATCTGTCTCAATGACAGCGGTAAGCTCAGGTGGGTATGCACGGTGTGTGTGAATGGCTGCCGTGCACGAACACGGGGATGGATGGTTGCAGCTTCTGCTGCTCCTGTTTAGAGGAACTTGGGTCAGTTTAGAGGAACTTCACTCCTTTGGGCTTCATTTTCCCCAGTGATAAAGAACATGCTTTTGTGTTCCCTTACAATGCTAAACATGCATGATTCCAGGAGGAAAGGGCCAGCAGCAAGTTATCCTCCTCAAAACAGGCTCCCACATAGAACCACAAAGGGAGGGCTTCCAAGTTTCCAACTGGCAGTTATGTGACAAAGCTGGGCCGTGCTCTTGTCTGTGTGACCGACTTCGGAAGCCCTCCCACCTGAATGGGGGATCCTGGCCAAAATCCAACTGGAGGTTGAGCATTCTACAAGAGCGGAACGGATATTCCCCAGACAGGGTATCAGGGACAAACAATAATGTCAATTGCATCCACACTGGGCCTGGTCTTCAGCAGAAGCTTCTTTTATGTTTGGGGCTCTGCCCTCCACCCTGCAGCACCCTCTCTGTCCCCCGGGGCGGCGCTCCTCCCAACCCTGAGCTCAAGGCTCAGGCCAGATCAGGAGTGCCTGGACCCAGCCCCAGTCTATGAGCTCAGGGGGAGGAGACAGTCTCACAGCAGATCAGAGAAGTGACTTTTGGTGGCACAGACTAAGGGCGTCATTTCAAATTGATGGTTCACAAGTACCAATTTTAGAAAGGTCCTCCTCCTTCCTTCTGTGGGCTCTTCCTTGTCCTGTATTTTAACCCGAAAGGGACCCATGGTGGCAATTAGTTAATCTGATAAGCCCATCTCCACTGCCCTTTCTCCCAGCAAGTAAGAGCAGTTTACATGGATAATGAAATCAAGGTGCACTTACACTATGAACAAGCAATTACATGTTTAAGAATCTCGATTATAGATACACTTGCACTTCAAGTGTGAAATGGTATGTTCAAGGACACTCAGTGAAGGTTTGTTGTAATTGCAAAAGATTGAAAGGAACTTAAATGTCCATCACTAGGAGACAAGTTGAATAAATAACCCATATGATGCAGTTCTACGTTGCCATTAGGAAGACACAGACAGATCTCTGTACTGATAATAGAAAAATACCCAAGAATATTCACGTTAAGAAAGCAAGATGCAAAGAACTTCTCAAACTCAATACACGAGAAACAAATAAACAAATCATAAAATGGGCAGAAGATATGAACAGACACTTTTCCAATGAGGACATACAAATGGCTAACAGACACATGAAAAAATGTTCAAAATCATTAGCCATCAGGGAAATTCAAATCAAAACCACACTAAGATACCACCTTATGCCAGTTAGAATGGCAAAAATTGACAAGGCAAGAAACAACAATTGTTGGAGAGGATGTGGAGAAAGGGGATCCCTCCTACATTGTTGGTGGGAATGCAAGTTGGTACAGCCACTCTGGAAAACAGTGTGGAGGTCCCTTAAAAAGTTAAAAATTGAGCTACCCTATGACCCAGCCATTGCACTACTTCGTATTTACCCCAAAGATACAGACGTAGTGAAGAGAAGGGCCATATGCACCCCAATGTTCATAGCAGCATTGTCCACAATAGCTAAATCGTGGAAGGAGCTGAGATGCCTTTCAATAGATGACTGGATTAAGAAGTTGTGGTCCATATATACAATGGAATATTACTCAGCTATCAAAAAGAACGAGTTCTCAACATTTGCTGCAACATGGACGGCATTGGAGGAGATAATGCTAAGTGAAATAAGTCAAGCAGAGAAAGACAATTATCATATAGTTTCTCTCATCTATAAGAACTAGGAAGATTGGTAGGAGTGGAAAGGGATAAAGAAAGGGGGGATAATCAGAAGGGGGAGTGAAGCATGAGAGACTATGGACTTTGAAAAACAAACTGAGGGCTTCAGAGGGGAGGGGGTGGGGGAATGGGATAGGCTGGTGATGGGTAGTAAGGAGGGCACGTATTGCATGGTGCACTGGGTGTTATACACAACTAATGAATCACTGAACTTTACATCAAAAACCAGGGATGTACTGTATGGTGAATAACATAATACAATAAAAATATTATTATGAAAAAAAAGCAAGATGCAGACAGGTGTTTAGAGTGTGTTACCATTTGTTTTAAAATTCGCACTTACTTAAATGTGTGTTACATGGGTTAAATCATGACGTTCCCAAGTTCATATGGAGTCCTAACCCCCAGTACTTCTGAATGTGACCTTATTTAGAGATAAAGTCCTTATAGAGCTAATCAAGACCAAATAAGGTCATGAGGTTGAGCCCTAATTAAATATGACTTGTGTCCTTAAAACAAGGGGAAGTGTGGACACAGACATGCTCACAAGGAGAACGCCATGTGAACGTAAAGGGAGAGACAGGGGTGATGCTTCTATAAGCCAAGGAATGCCAAAGGTTGCCAGCATGCCACCAGAAGCTAGGAGAGAGGCATGGCACACACTCTCTCTCCCAGCCTTCAAAAGAAACCTACCCTGGTGATCCCCTGATCTCAGACTCCTAGACTTTGGCAGCCCTAGTGGCTAATACAGTGTGAGAGTGTGTGTGTGTGTGTGTGTGTGTGTGTGTGTGTGCTTTTTTCTTCCCACTTACCCCACATGCCAAAAATAAATATATAAACAGGCAAATAAAAGATGCCTTCTAGAGACGACACCAGGAAATATTCACATCTTCCTGCTCTAACTTTAGGGTATCGGTACACTTCACCCTCTGGTGCCAAATCTGATGGATTGTGCGGGGCTGTTGCTGGGAGTGCCATCTTGGAGGAGGATGCTGGGGCCTCTCCTGAGCTCAGTGGAGAAGAGTTCTTCAGTCACTGGGGATGTCCACAGGTGCAGGGAGGGAATCTAGGGGCAGGAGCTAAAAGCATCTGCCATCCCTGACCAATGGTTGGGATTTCAGCTTGGTTTGGGGGTGCAGGGGGTCGAATGCAACTAATACTCACCTTCATGTAATAGGGAGCCCTGTTCGACGGAGCTTTGTTCTAGTGTAGGGTCAGACAGGTGGCTCCAAAACACATGCCTGAATCTGGGCCAGCTGTGTGCCAAGAAATCCTTTTTCTTTTCTGAAGTAAATGGGCAGATGGATAGTCACTGTGTGAGTCACGAAGCCCGAGGCCCCAAATGGCTGTGCAGATGGAGAAAAATGAGATCCCGTGCAGGAGGCTCCCATCTCCTCCAACTGTGGGGTCTGAGCCCTGCGTGTGCCGCACCTGCCAGAAAGCACAGTCTTCCAGCGGCCGTCTAAGCCCCAGTGGCAAAGGGGCACGGACTCTCGGCCTGACTAGGGGCACTGCCAGGATCTTGGCCACCTGCCAAAGTAGAAATGATCAGAAACTTGGAACAAACCTCAACGTGGAAGAAATGAGAATGAAGGCTGTTAAGTTGGTGCCAGGGTCAGCCTAACCCTGCTTCTAAATATCAGAGGAAAACATGACCACATGGGGAAATGGACACCTCAGGTGTCAGCATTTTATACTGTTTACAGTGTTTTTCTACTCGGTGGGTACTCCCTCTGAAGGATAATAGCTAAAGCCTTTTAAACAAGATCAGCTCCTTATCTGATCCCCTAGGAGGGTGTATTTCCCCAGCCAGCAAATTCAGAATACAACTTTTTTTTTTTTTTTTTTTTTTTTTTTTTTTTTGTGGTGGTACAGAGACATCCCAACATCCCTTCAGAGATCAGCTGAGAAGGCAGGGGACCAGAAAAACAGGCGAAAAAAGAATATAAGTTCAACTGAAAGAAGAATTTTGAGAGAAAGGTGAATTTCTCCTGAAACCTTGAACTCCCTTCTTTCATAGAATCACCATTCAAGTACTTAGGCAAATTGTGAAAGTACAGCAAAGGGCAGTGCTTCTCACGCACAGTGGTGCTCTGTGGGCCGACAGGTGCATTATATCCATCCTTTCCTACAATGGCCAAGTCCAGCACTGGGTGTACAGAGCACCTAGACAGAATCCTTGATCTTGAAAAGCATGCAGTGTCACACAGAAACAACCACGAGACAAATTTGTAAGGTATAATAATGAAGGCACAGAAAACACGCTCAGGGGTCTGGAAGAGGGGGACAGGGAAACCTCTGAGCTGAGTTGGAGAGGGAAGTAGGTATCTTGCAGTGAAAAGTATGACAAAGGAGAGTGTACACAGAGGACCTGGAGGGTGCAGTGTTCAGGGCAAGATGAAGCTGGAGGGCTGGCCGGGACCTTGCCTAGTAACTCAGGTCCACACTCCAGCCTTGGGTCATTGGGAAGCCAAGGTATGCTTCATCATGGTGGGAGAGTAATCCTGTTTACTGCCTCGGAGGTAACCTTGCCCTTAATGTGGAAAGTGCAGCTGGGTGGGGGAGCTGGTGAAGGGAGACTAGCTAGGAGGCTGCTGAGACAGTGCCGGTGAGAGGTCACCAGCCCCAAGCCCCGAGTGTCAGCATGTGAGGGCCTGGGGAGGAGGAATCGGATCGGAGCCACGTGGGATTTGGAATGGATAGGCCCTCCCTCAGGTAGGGTCGCGAGGAGGAAGACTTGGAGGTTTTTGAGTTGGCTTGCGCCATCCCCCAAACAGAGGGCATGGCAGAAAGGGAGTGAGGTCTGGTTTAGGACATGCTGAGCCTGAGATGCCTGTGGGTCATCCGACTGGAGATGTCCAACGGGCAGGCAGAAATACGGGTGTGGAGCCTGGGAGAGAGAACGCTTATGCAATATCTTTCTGATGACACATTCCCATTAAATGTCCGTTCTTCCAGTTTGGCTAAGGCCACTGTGGATGGGTTGGTGGGGAAGTGCCACTCTGACAACCTGGGTGTGGTCTCACTGTCCTAACAGCGGGGCAGGTTTTTTTCCCTCCACACAGGGCTCAGGATTTGCACAGGCCCGTGTGCCCAGGAGAGGGTGAGGTAAAAACACGTTCACCCCTCTGAGGCCTAGCGCCGCAGTTCCGTGAGCAAGCAAGGGTTCTCCCGGGGAACTGCTCAGGCAGGGTAAATCCTGCAGCAGCAAACAAGTCCCAAGAGCCCCAGGTTCAGCTAACAAACTGGAGGCTTGAGGTGGGAGAAGGGGAGGAGGTGGCTCCCCTGCCCCAGGGCCTAGATTCCCATGAGGAACTAGGGGAGCTGTTCCAACTAGAGGAATTCCAGCACACCTTGATAGAACTGTGCTGATTCTAGATCATTTCATGATAACATCATGACAGCATTATTTTACACCGAAAGGTGCTTTAGTTTGCTCGGGCACAAAACCTCTGTCATTTGCAATTTCTTATTTACTGAATGCTATCCCTACATATTGGTTTCATATTATAGTAATGATCCCCATTTTATGAATGAGGAAAATTGGGGGCAGAGAGGCTAATTGACCTGCCCCCAATCTGCCTATCTGGGGAGTGATTTATCTGGGCTTTGGAAGCCGTCTGTCTGACTCCAGAAGCTGCTCTCATAACCACAGAGCCCCAGGCTCCCCAGCACATGTGGATGACTGCTATATTTTATGGCACTTTGTACTGCTAAAAGCACTCTCTTATATTTATGTCTCCAAATTGACAGAGATGGGGCCAAGACTGAACCTTTAACCTGAAATGGCTTTCTACCGAGTTTTCTGGGGCTGGAAGGTGGGCCCAATATCTGGGACACTTCCGTCCCTTCCAGGGATATGAGACTAAGACATGGTGTCAGAGGGAACCCTGCGGGGTTCCTTCCACCTCACGCGGGACGCACTTCATGAAGGCTGCATTTCCTGTAATCCACTCACGGACCCCCTGATCCTTGGACCACAGCTGTCCAGAGGAACTGAAACAAAGTGAATCACAGAAGGCAGGTGGAGAGTTACCTTTTGTATGCAAGACCAAAAAGTGCCTTCTAGCAAATCTTCGTGCTGCTTTGGTACGGATTTTCCTTTTGGCTTCTAAACCCTTCAAAATAGACCCAGAGTTCCATTAATAATGTTAACAGATATAAGGACAGGGAGAGCTATCAGTTATTTAGTATATGCTGGATACCCTTTTAAAAAAACGTAATTTCAGACTTACAGAATAGTTGCTAAGGCAGTGAATTTCCGGATACCCTTTACCCATTATCATACCCTGACACCTCAAATGTTAGTATTTACTCTATTTGCTTTATGTATCTATTTATCTATCGATCCTTTACCATTTAAGATGCTGTAGATCTGAAGCCCTTTATCCCTAAATACGTGTGTCTATTTCCTAAAAGCCTGCCTAAATATCCTGCCTCTTGAAACCACACTGCAATTATGTAAATCATGGTATTAACATTGAGGCAATGCAGTTACTTAATCTCTAAACCTTACTCAGATTTTGCCACTTGTCCTTATAATGTCCTTCCCAGCTAAAGAAAATGCACAATTTTAGGCTGCATTCCCTCGTTGTGTCTCCGGACATCTCAAACAGTTCTTGAATCTTTCTATGTCGTGACATTGGACATTTCTGAAATGACCAGCCCAGCTTATTCTGTAGAACACCCCTCAGTTTGGTTTGTCTTTCTCATGGCGAGATCTAGGTTACACTCTTGTTTTTAGAAATTCCACAGAAGACATGATGAGTTCTTCTCAATGCCTCGTAGAATGGACAGGCTGTCAGTTAGTCCCAGGAAACCATAGTGTCTGCTGGGTGTCTCCATTGTGAAGTCACTGTTTTGTCCTTTGTGATTTACTAAATCTCCCATGAGGAGACACTATGGGATTATGCAAATATGAATCATCCATTGATGATTCTCGACTGACTCAAACAGCACTATTACGGTTGCCAAATGGTTATATTCTAATTCTGCCATTCCTTCTACAATTATTAGTTGGCTTTCAACTATAAAAATGAACTTTCTTATATGCTTTATTGGTATCAGCATGAACTCATGAATTCTTTATTCAATTATTAGAATTCTTTACTATCCTTATTTTTTTCAGACTCCAAGTGTCCCAGATGTTTGCCAGGTACTTCATGTAAATTATTTCACTGAATTCTTATAACAAGTCTATGCCGTGGGGATTATGATTATCTCTATTTTGCAGACAAAGATGCTGAAGCTCTAGGAGATTAACTTTTGCAACATTTAATTGGCAGAATAGCCACGCTTTCTGTGTCAAATGCCTGATATATATACATATATTTTTTTTTTTTCCCCCCATTCCTCCCGACATCTCTGCCAAGTAGGAGTTATCCCATCCTCTATTTTAAGAGGAAACAGGCTCAGAGAGGTTAAGTAACCTGTCACAGAGGCTGTGATGAGAATTCGAAGGCCTATTTGTAATCTCTTGTCGGTTTTTGGCGGACCATGTCGACTCTTTCTGCTGTTTTTCCTTCTGCGGGAGGGATACTTAAGGAGCAAGTCTTTTTGCCATTTATTCAAATCTATTCAGGACAGAGGAGGTAAAAGGAGAAACTGGCTTTCTTTTTTTCTTTCTTTTCTCTCCCTTCCCTTCCCCTTTTCCTTCCTTCCTCCCTCCCTCCTTCTCTCCTTCCTTTCCTTCTTTCCTCCATTCCTCCCTTCCTTTTCTTTCTCTTCCTTCCTTTTTCCCTTTCCCTTCCTCTTTCTCTCTTTCTCAATCTCTCTTTCTCTCTTTCTTTCTTAACAACCTGTATTTGTAACAGTTTTTGCTTCAGCTAAAAGCTACCCTGATTCTAACCAGCACCAAAGCTGGGAAATTGTGGAGGTTTAGATCTTGCCAGAATCCTTGGTGTTCTTGGAGTAGTTTACGGCAATTGAATGACTGAAAATTTAATCTCTTAAAGTGAATGCATTCATTTGAGTATTTAGAGGAAAACTTTGGTGAGCTCTGTTGTTATATAGTCACCCTCTAAGATGTCGTATATAGATTTTTCCACTACTCTTTGTGTTAACCATGGTACAGGTGCCCATTAGGAGCACAGAGTCTGGAGCCTCCTCCTAGACTCATCAAATCAGAATCTCTTGGATTTGACAAACTTCCCAGAGGTCCCTGATGGTCACTGAAGTGGGAATGGATGTGTGAAGGCCTCTGACCAAGCCTGGTTCCTGTGGGCTCACAACAATGCTGGCTTCAGACCAGCAATGTTAGCCTCAGGGCCACTTGACCTTTGCCCGGCTCTTGCCTGCAGCAGTCACCACAGGAAGTGGGATTTGCTAGTTGCACTGCCCTCTGGGAGGAGCCCAGGGCAGGCTCCGGTCTCCTCCCTCCTGCAGGAAGTGAGCAGCAGAAGGAATGCATCATCCCCCAAGTATTCGGATGCACAGGATCTGTACATAGTTCTGGGCAGCCCTGAGCCAATTTCTGAGAAGCGTCTTTGAGGGGGGGTGGGGAACCAACCCCTTTCTAGGCTCTGGTTAAAACTAGTGCAAATAAACAAAAAACAGCTGTTGATTCACAAAGTACTGCCTGAGCTTAGGAAATGTTATTTTATCCCCAAACCAAGATCACTGTGAAGTTACTGACTTAACTCCAAATGGGGTAAGTGTAGCTTCTCCCGTAGCCCTATGCCCGCCACCAGGACTCAGGCTGAAACTGGTCTAGCCTGCAGACAGAGCCAAGTACAGATGTCACTCATCGTGTCAGCCCCAGGAGACCAAACAGTGGAGCGCTGGGGAAGGTTTCACAAGGAGCTTTATAGGGGATGGGCTGATGTGTAGCCTTTGGTGATTTCCGTGGTGTGAGGGCTCCCACCACAGCCGATCTCCAGCTACCCGCTGTTTAACAACAGGCAAGGATTCCTGTGTATCTCACAATTGCTTTTCTGAGCTGGGATGAGCTGGCTCCAGCAAGTGACAATCCTGAGCATAAGATCTCATCAGCTTTGGTGGGTGCTTGGCAGGGAGGGGGCATGACAGTGCTGGATGGTCAGCCCAGACCTCTGAGAAGAGGAAATTCGTGTCCCCACCGCTGCTTCCTAGCACCTGAGAACAGCAACATGGCCGAGGGCTCGAGATTCTTCACAGACATCACGGTGCACTCAGATTTGCCTTGAATAGAAAACCGCTGCAGGTAACACTGATGGAAAGAATGTCAAGTGGGCAGAGGAAGTAGAAAATAGCAGTTTCTTTTTGGCTCTCTCTGCAACACCAGGGCTTCATGTGTGTGTTTTATGAGCAACGGGTAATGTGAACGATAAAGAGACTAAGTTTGCCTGTGGAATTAGTGGTCAGCCCAGTTCATGCCAGGTTCTAAACCCATCCTTCCTAACCCTAGCTAGAATGGGAGATGGGCAAGACGTATACACACCACCCTCTCTCCTGGTGTGAAGAAATATCATGCTGGGTTCCCTAGTCCGAGAGCTCCAGAATGAGTACAAGCCCAAAGGCTACAGACTCCGTATCATGACGTGACACAGGGCCATTCATGTAGCTGCCAGATCCTCTGGTTTTCCCCACTGCCAGTCGGGACCCATCATGATTCTAAGGAGGGCTCTTCTGGCTGCCAGGAGCAGAAACTATTCAAACTAGTCCAAATGCCACGATGTGTTAATTGTAAGGATAGAGGGATTGTTTGGGATTCTAGAACAGGGCATAAAGTACATCCAGGCGCTCCAGAAACTTAAAAAGCTATTCAAGGTTGAGCCAGGTTTTCTCTCTTTCTTGGTTCCATTTGGCCTTTTCTCTCTGCACTCATCTTCTCCCTCTAAAGACAGGCTTCCTTGAGTCTTTAAATGTGTACCCAGCACAATGTGGCTACGGGTTACAGCTCCATGTCAGGATGTCTCATCTTGTACACTCATCTATAAGGGCAATGTCCCTTGGAAGTCAAGTTCACAGGAGCAAACATCTGATTGGCCTACATCATGTGATAAAGCCAAGCTACCTGAGTTACAGGACACTGCATTATGACAGCTTTGGACTTAGGCGTCTGCTCAAGTGTGGTTCTTATGGCCATGGCTGAAGAAGCAAGTGGGGAGAAATACATGATCCATTAAGGCTGTCCTTCACAGGGGTGACGGGCAGAACTCCAGGACCAGAAGATGCCGTCCCAGAACTGGTAGGCCAAATGCAGTAATGACTATGAAACCATGTAACAAACATTTAGATGATTTCTGAGGAGATTGAATTTTATAAAGTTCATTAATAAGTGTCATTTCTTTTAATGGAAACAACCTTAGAGGGTATGCATTCTTAGACCCATTTTAAAGATGAGGAAACTGATACTCAGAGAAGGTAAGGATTACCTCAAGGTCCCATAGCTGGGAAACAGCAGAACCAGACTTAATGTCAGGTCTTCGGACTCCAAGTCCAGTGTTCTTTCTTCTTGGCAAAGGATCCAACAATCGAGTGGGAGAGATGACTGCACAGAAGTCACTCTTAAGCTTTATCTAGAGCTCAGGACTTCAGTCATAAGTGAAAAAAATGAAACTCAAACTATTTTTAGCACAATGAGAATTTATTGGCTTATGTAACAGAAAAGCTCAGGTGTATTTGGACCCATTACATGGAGTGTTGCTCTTCTTTGTTGTTCCTGGCAGCATATTTGGGCTTCCCAGTTGTGAGTCAGGCTCCCCCTGTAAGGAGACAAGATGGCTGCCAGCAGTCCTCATGGCTTCGGATGTAGAGAGTCCCTCATCACAGCAGTCTAAGAAATCCAGAAGTTGGTTCTTCTTGGACTTAATTAGGTCCTGGCTTATTTCTCAATCAACCAATCATACTGGCTGGGTGGATTTGAGGATGTTCTAGGCCTAGCCGGGGTCACAGGTTCACCACTGGATGCAGGAATGATGCCAAGTCCCCCAAACCCATGGGACCTGAGTGGGGGAGGGGCAGCTCCCCAGACAAAACGACGAGGCGCTGTCATCAGAATAAGAAGTAATGGCTGCCCAACAGGCAAAATCAACAGCTATTCCTCTTGGGTTGAGAAAAGTAAAGGGCATCTGAGCCCGAGTTAACCTCAGGGGCACAAGGAAACAGTACCCTAGCACCTGGATGTGGACATAGTAGACGATGAAGAGTTGGTGCCTCTGGGGCATGAAATACATAAAGGAAGGTGAGAGAAAAGATGCTGGGGCCATACTGGGAAACACCCTTAATGCCATGGTGCTTTTTTTTTCTCAGGCCATGAGAACTTCTGAAGGTTTTTTGATCCGGGGTATGCCATGGTCAAAATCTGGAGGAGGAAAACAACCTTGAAAATTTTCAAGTGCTATACGAAAGTGAAAACATTTTCTTTTGTGGGCCAGGAGTGGCCTCCTTGCCTGTGAAGGTTTTCCTGTAAGATTTGTAATCACTTTATCTGGAAGTCCCTGAGACAAGAAAACTGTGAGCACGTCATGGAGAAAGAACAGCAGCAAGGTATCTGAGTCTGATTAGATACACCAACCCCCTTTCAGGGCCTCCAACTATGTAGTCCCACCCCAAACGAAGTTGAAGGTCTGAACTCAGTGACACTGGAGTTTCTCAGACTCACATTCATGGGATTGTTGAACAGGTCTGGGTGCGGCCCCCAGGGTGTGCGAACTGAGGAGTACTTTATGCCATCCGATTCCATATCATGATTAAGCATGATTTATTGCCATTTTTTAAAGTGCAACTGTTTTCAGGGTCTTTCATGAGAATCCCAGGGTAAGATGTCTCAACACTAATGCACCACTGGGATGGGTCAAATCATCAAGTAACGACTTGAATCAGCTGGGGTTGGAAAAGTATTGTCAGACGGCTCCGAATGACACAATTCCTCCCTGTTCTCATGAGATCCAGTCGTGGCTTCTTCCGGTCCAGAATACAGAACAAATGCTGGAATTTTAAAAATAAGCTATGCTTGCTGAGTTCAGGCATCAAGGTGAACTCATTCCAGGACTGGCTCAATTAGAGCAGTGTTTGCTCATTTAATATTGCAATTAACATTTCAGATCTTCTGCTTGTTCTCTGAAGTGACTTTCCTAAGAGGTACACTACTAAAATCTCAATAAATACATACTTAACTTAAAGTATGAGGACCCTCAAATACAGACAAGTGGCAGACAGAGTTCATATTAAGAAGTCATTTGAGGGTCAGGGAATGGTACTTACCATGCTTCCCTGATATGAAGAATATCTGTGTGACCCTGCTGTGACCTGTATACCTTGCCCCAGGACAAAGTCCTGGCACTGTGGATTTAACTAGGACCCGTGCCCATTCTTTAACCAACCAATCCCTGTGGCTGGGTGGATCTGATGATCTCATAAGACCAGAACAGCACCACTGGTTCACCACTGGATCAAGGGTTGACGCCCGACCATCCAAACCCATGTAAACTAAACCCACGGGCCCCAAATGAAAACTGAGGTGCTGTTGCCAGAAGAAGGGGTACTGGATGCCAAAGAGCAAAACCGACAAATACTCCCTTGGGGCAAGGGAAATAAAGGGCATTCGAGGACTGGACCTTCTAACACCTTCTCAACTGGGGACAGTGTGGGAGTTGAGGGTAAGCTGTGGTATCAGTTTGCTGGGTTTTGGTGTCTGCTCTGTTACTTATTAGGTAAGTGACTCTGAACAGGTTACCTGGTCTAATACTTGGCTTCCTCCTCTACAGAAGAGGCTAGCAACAGGACCTATTTCACAGGGTTGATGTGAGGATTAATAAGATAATGCATGTGAAAGCAGCTAGTACAATGGAACTGCTCCATAAATGAGACTTAACTTCGTCACTGTCATCTTGACATGCAATAGCTCTACGCCCCTCACTACAGGAGACCTGGGTGAGTCCCATTCTGCCTTAGAGGAAGTCCCACAAGTACTCACCGTTGTCTGCCTTGACTTCTCTTGCTGTCTCCTCTAGCTCTGATTTTTTCAAATCTCATTAAGTTCAAGAGGGGGTTAAAATGCCAAGAAGATTCTCTATTTTTAAGCATTCGCAGATCACGCTAGAAACACTGGCTCTCCCACAAAAAGACACGTGCTCATGGGATTTCCCTGGCAATCCCATAAGAGCCTGAAGGTCTGTCGTCGGCAGCTGGATCAGGGTGGGGAGAGGGACTGTTTTCAAATTGTTAAATTTTTAAAAATGTGCGCATCACATATTTCCAGCCAACAAAACATGGTTAGGTCTTCCACAGGGGCTCCCTCTTTGCAGTGTCCTTAAGGATGCTGGGACCCGCCAAAAACTGCAGCTGGAGTCCATGGGGCTGCCCAGACAACCAGGAGTGTCTGCAGAGAGCTCCAGAAACGGGGAAACTATTCACCCAAAATCAGAGAGCAAAGAGCTCCTAGAAGAAAAAAAAGTTTTTAATCAAAACATATCCTGCTCTTATGCTGGCCAGTAGGGAACCAAAGCTGAGTGTTTGTGGGAGCCCTTCAAAAAGGGCTCACTGCTGAAAAGGACATAATGAGGTTGTTGATGTCGGTTTTGAAGAGGCTTAGGTGGGGGATGGAAGAACCAAGTAAAAAGCAGAAGGATAAACTTCCACGCAGTTAAAAAAGGCTTACACATTTACTTAAGACCATGTGTGTATACCTATTAAATTAAAAAAATTAAAAAAAAAATTAAGAGCATATGGGCTCTAGAAGCAGACAGACCTATGCTAAAATTTAAGTTTCACCACTTCCTAGCTTGAATGACCTCCCCGATCCTGTTTCCTCATCTAAAAAATGGGAGTAATTATAGTACTTCATTCATGAGTTTTGAGGGTTCGGTGAGTTAATGCATTTATAATAGTGTCTTGTGCCTAGTAAGACTGTAATCCACGTTAGCTGATATTGTTGGTCATCAGGAGAAAACAGAAGCCTAGAGGTCAACGTGCGGAGTGGGTGAGGGTGAACAGTGAAACGTACAGTTTCCCAGGAAGCTCCTATCTCATGTCCAATCACATCCAACTCACCTCCATCTCTCTCTCCCCTTCATGCCTCAGTCCTTGCTGTCCTTGAACCTGGGACACTTCTCCAATGGTCTAGGTGCCAAACTCCTCTCCACCTTTTGAGATCCCTCTCCAATGTCACTTCTTTGAAGCTTTCTCTGGTACCTGCCTCCCAAACAGAAAGCCCTTTCTTTCTTGGAGCCCGAGACTACCTGCCACACAGCATGTAGACATACCGCACGGCACGTGGCTTCTCATACACTTGCCTGTCATGGAGGCCAACTGTGAGTTCCCAGAGGACAGAGATCACGTCTTATAAGTCCCGGTCGTAGGAGCTCCTGGTACATAGAGATGGTCAAGAAGTGTTTGCTGGATGGAAGCACAAAAATGGAGGGTGACTTCTCTGAAAAAATGAGGCCAGCTGTTCTCCACTCTAAGGAAAAAGAGAAAGGAAATGGACATAAGCTGCATCATGGGAAACTTCAGTTAGACAAGAAGAATTCCCTTAGTGAGAGAGAGTATTAGATGCCAGACCAAATTCCCACGGGACAGTGTGGAATTTCCTGGAAGGGTCTTCAAAAACGAATACTTTTTATTTTGGGGGTGATTCTGATGTGGCTTTGCTTGAAGGCAGGTCCCGAGCCTGGTATGAAGTTCACAGAACTACCCATAAGCAATTCAGATGGCAGTGAAGGGTCTTTGGCTCTCGGTCAGCTGGTTATCCAGATGGCTTCTTGTACCAAGCACTGGGGAGCGGGATGGGAAAGAATGTGGCTGTGTGTGCCTGGATGGAGGGTGGGACGTCCCCCTCCAACGAGCCGAAATCCCAGGACGTGAATGAATGGAGAAGCTTGCCAGAGGTCACAAAGTCACCTTGTGTTCAAGAACCCAAGTCTAATGACACCCAATTTCTTTCTTTCAACAAGAACTGTAGAGTCCAACAGGAAGGAGGAACTACAGGGCAAAGCAGCGCTCTTCTGCTTTCAGTCACTTGGTCAGCCCACCCAGCGGCTATTAGACACATGTGGGCCAGGCCCTGGGCTGGGGGCTGGGCGGACATGGGTGAGCAAAACCTGGTCTCTGTCCTTATGGAGCCGTGAATTAAGAAGACACCAAACATTTTATGATGAAAAATGAATTGATGATAGAAAGACATATGAAGGGGCAAAATGGTGTGAGAGGAGAAAAGGCAGGAAAAGACGGGCAACCCTTTACTGCCATTACTTCATTGCATTTAACATAGGTGAGGCAAGCTGCTTCACGGAGAAAGGTTCAGAAAAGGCAGAAAAGGTTCATTTAAAAAAAATCTTTGCAGTAACTTATCAGAAAAACTGCAAAGAGGACATAGAGCCATAGTGTCAGAACGAAAAGTTCCAATTTGATGGTGGGCCCAAGACTTGGAGGGTAAGATGTGATTTTTGTACCTAAAGCCCCAAATGAATTCAAGTCTTGATTAATTTGGTGGTTGGCCTTGTGAAGACTTATTAGCTACCTGGGTTTTAGCAAATAGAGGCTGGGGCCCACTTCATGGGGTGAGTTATAGGAGATGAGATGCACAGTGTGACAGGTGTTGCTAAGTGCAGTGGGCCGTGGTTTCTGATCATTTCAAGTTAAAACCTTCCTGCTTTGGTCCCCACTGTCTGATGATGCATGGGCATGCAGGTTGCCACTGTGAAGGATGTAGCCCTGGTTGGAACGTCCCTCCCTGAAGATGGTTATTTGCATCCTCCCACGTGGGAGCCTCACACACCTACCACCACCAAGCACTCACTGCATTGGTTAGAGACTCCCTTGGCTGCCATGCTGTTGGAACTCTGGCATTTCTGCCTAACCCAGCTTAGTTGATTAGTTGCAGCTTAGTTTAGTGTTATTAAAAGCAGGGCAAGCCAATGACATGGACACATTTGGGTAGGAGAGATGTGTGGTATCTGAGCAGAGACTGAAAGATCTAAGAAGGAATTAAAGCCCTGATTTAATTCCCGAGACAGCAAACATGTTTGGGGTCTAAGAAAATCTTTCGTTTACCTAATTTCAAGTGTCAATCAAGGCCATTTCTAACCAAGGTGCTCTTTTAACCAATCACGCAGCCAGAGCTAACAAGTAAAGAACACTAAACCAACCACAAGGCGTGATGTAATTTGAGCTCTGCTGAGTGGTTACTAAAATCAAAATGAAAATGAAATCTTTTCTGTTAAAAAGACACAAAAGGTGAAGTGATTGCCAAGTCTGTTGGCAAGGCCAAGGACAAAGATAACACACAAATACATACCATATATCTCATGGTCCCAAGATGGACACTGGATACAGCTGTGTGCCATTCAGAAGGTCTCCCCTAGGTGCCAGGTGACCTCATGCATGTAGGAGGCTTCCGATGCTTGGAGAATTTTCCAGGGCAGGCATAAGCTCAGTGATGGCACAAGAGCTGTAAGCCTGTGCTGTTCACAGGGGGAAGCCAGTGCCTTCTTAAATGACAAATGAGCACAGTGTGAGGGGCTCACGCATGACCCACACACTCAAGTGGGCACCCCCTCAAAACCAGGCACTAGGGGAGCCCCACTCTCCTCCTCCTCTGCCAGAGTCTTCCCCTTCCCTCTCCTTCAGAGCCCTCTGTGCTCACCACAAAAGCTGGGAGTCAGTTATAAACCCGGGTCCCAGGCTGCAACTCTGAATATGTCTGGAAGGGACACGATGAATGAGAAGACTCAGTAGGAGGAGCTGGCCTGGGACATGTTACAAATTCTAAACAAATGATGTACAAACCTGTGGGACACACCCAGCTGTGTGGTGGGACTGTCTGTGTTGTGGCTCTTTGACTATCCCACATGGTGTTAATGAACTTCCACAAAAGAGTGGATTTGAAAATCAAATGCAGGAAGAATAAAAACAATTGTCTTCCAGGAGATAAATTCAGAAACATTAAGTAGAATATGGCTTTTGGGGGCTTGGATGGCATGCTTCATAGCTCCTCACGTTCACCAGCATTAGACCTTTCCTAAAGGAAAGCAGAACTCCCCACAGCAGGTCAAAAATCAGCACCGCAGTTGTTATCAGCAGCCTCGGGAGCCCAGACCTGGGACCTGTGAGCATGTCTTCATACTCTTGTTTGAAGAAATATGAAAATAGGCATCATGTCAAAACTTTATCAGAAACTCAAGAAACAAACGTGCCACCAAAATGGAAAAGTCATTTAATTCCAAAATCATACTTCCACTCGTTTCATAAGGATTGTCACATAAACCAAGCAAATGAAAGAAAGCCAAGTTTCAGAGGCCACTCAACAGAAACTGGATTTTCCTTATAGATACGCTTAGTGACGCAGAAGCATATTTTAAAAAAACAGCCTCAACATGGCAAGACTATTTACTAAGAACAGGGGAAAAGTTCTATTCTAGTCACAAATTACTATTTAATTACAGAATTGGATTCTACACACCAGTCAATATTCAATACTGAAGTTTAAAACAGTGCATAATTTATGGTTTAAAAAAATTAAAGTGCCATTTTTAAGTACTTTATTGATAATGTATCACAAAGCACTTTACAGTATACTCAAAGTTAGCCTAAATTAGGAGATAAACATGCAAATATTTTCTTCTCCAAAATATGGACAAAATGTCTTTTAGAGTGCTTGTGACCACTAGCCTAGTATTACCTACTAAAGGTTTATGAGTTTGATCTGTTTTCCAACACAACTTTTAAGAAGTTAATAAGGAATACAGCGGTAGATAGTAATCATTTGATAAATACGAAGTTTTAAAATGGCACTTAATTTACATCTTTGATCATTTTGACAGTCAATCAACAGCCTCTCGTTTCTCTTATTCTCAAATTCTTAATCTTAGAGGCTGCAAAGGCTCAGCAATGCCAGCTTCTGTGGGTCTCCATATAAGCAGCTGTATCTTTACAGATGTACACGTGTGCTTTACACACGCATGCACAAACACACACTAACACACAGACACTTTAGAATCATCAGATGAACCTCTTTCCACAGGTACCAGCATGATCCTGGCACCTGAATACCCAAGGTAGTTGCTCGTAGGTGTCTGTTGGGACAACTTTGTAGAAATGGTGCGTGTGGAATGTCTTAACCCTCTAGGACTGCTCCAGAGAAATTGGACATTTTGATTATCGATACTCTGGTTCTGATTACACTCAAAAGAATTTTCATATAATAGTAACTGCTATTTTTATATGGGTCTAGGACTGTACCAAGCCTTCACTCACTACAGCATTCCACCTTGAAAGACATTTCCATCTTGTAGAGTCCCGTGAAAACTTTTGTAGAAGTATCAGTTGTGCTCTTTTTCTGTGGTCGATTTTTCCCCATTAAGAACTATATTTATCCTTCTTTAAAAAAATCCCAAGTTCTTCGGTGTGGTTCACCTTTCTCTTTCTCTCCACTCCTCATGCTACCTGACATCCAATACCTTTTCACCCCGAAATACAATGCTTCCATCAGAAGACCACGTTTCAGAAAGGGCTGGGGGCTCGGAATGACATCTGGATCCTCTGTATGGTCTCTCCCTCTGCTTTGGGAAGTTCTTTAGTTAGACAAGTACTGTAGGCGGCGAAAGGAAGCAAGCTAATTATTACTTGTTGGAGTCTTGTCTCAGGCATGCTGTAGGATTGTGCAAGGTTCACTGCTCTGCTGTTGTCACTTTGATGCTACAATTACAGAGAAGTGGTTCAGCACCCAGCCGATCAGCGTGGCTGCCAAACACATCTGAACATGAGATAAATTTTTTAAACACCAGCTAAGGGTGTGTGAGAGGACATCAGGACACCCAGTTGACTTAAAAGACATGTGGGGCAGGGTTGTCTAGGTAATGGATTACTGTCAAGTTTGCCAGAGATGACAGATAACTCTGGAAATAGAATACCTAGGACATTCCTTTTAAAGTCAGGTAGCTATCTGGTTTCTTCAAGGCTGGCTACCTACTGCGGTAATATGGTGGCTCATAAAACATTCTGTACTAGGGCAAACTGTGACCGCCATGGTGGCCGCTGTTGTACTTGGGACTCCTGTGTCTATACAACTGTTGGTTCAGACTTGCTTTTGGGAAAAGAAGCCAGAGGATGAAAGGTGCCAATAAAGAGTCATGAATAGGGGATCAAGTTACCTTTAGCTGATTATTTCTGTCTCCCTACCCTTTAACCATGGATGCTTTTGCAGTCTCTGTAGTCAAGACAGAACTTCTGGGGTGACTGGGCTTGCTGTTGTCAGAAGACATAGTTTGTATAAGGATTTCCCTCTGAGCTACAGGCACGGCAGACGCAACCGTAGAGTCCTGGAAATGCCTGAAATGGTCCTGTCACTAGCATGGCTCTGTCCCGCTAATGCAAATTGGCCAATGCTTGATTGCTTAGCTTCTTTCTCTTTGCCTCTCTGTCCAAAAAGCACTCAGCAAAAGGGGATGAACTAGAATTACGTTGAAAAAGACAGTTTGGTCTGACAGAGGTAAACACATATTGGCTGTAGAAATATTAAAACACTAAGCGAGAAACTGGCTCCAATTAGAGGATACTAAGGAAGGCTGTGCTATACAGGGTCCATCCCTACACGTCGATTTTTGAAAGCAGAAGAGAATATCATCAGTCTTGAGCAGGGGATTTGGGGGCAGGGATTTGAAACTAGTTATCTTTCACAGCATGAAATTCTGTAGCTATGGAATTCTTGGAGTACCCGAAGGAGGAGTGAGACGGATCATAATGCCCACGTAAAGATTCAGGCTCTGTGTGCATGATCGCAGGGCCTTACTAAAGAAACGGAGGTTCCTGGGAAAATCTCAGGGATCTTGGTCCATAGTCCTCCATTCTGATACCTTGTTTACTCTCCTAATCTGCCCTGAAGTTCCCTATTCAAGCAGAATTAGGAGGCGGGGGGCAGAGACGGTAGAGAGGGTAAAACCTACTTCTAGTTGTCAAATTCCTTCCCCGTTTGTTGGCTCATATTCTTACTGGTATCTCCAGTTCTGGAGCAAACGAGGAGGAGGTGAGCCTGGCAGGGGAAAGGAAGCAGAGCAGCCATCTGTCACAGGCCCAGCATGGCCACAGGGAAGTTGGGAAGGGGTCTACCTAAACATTCACGTTGGCAGCAGTTCCATTCCCCTCTGGCTTCAAAGCAGGGCCAACTGAAGAAGGAGGGACAGGCTTCCAAGTGATCAAGCTGGGGCCAAGTGTCGATAGCTATGCTTCAGTGAGGAGCTCCCAAAATCAGGGCCTGGGACTTCTGCTCCTCCACGTCAGCTCTAGTTAAGGTTCCATTGAGGCAGGTGACAATTTAAAACAGCAAATGTGTTTAAAAAAACAAACAAACAAACAAAACCCACTATGTGGCGTTCCTGCCATTTAGAAAGCACAGTGGCACAGAGTATGCCTGTCCTCTCAAGCTCCACTGAACAGGTTCCCAAGCTGTTCCAAGTCTACAGGGAGTAAGTGTCGCCAGTTGGTGTGTTCTCCTTCATCCTGGGTTTTCAGTGATAGCTTTCCTGAGTCCTATCTTGGTCTTATCCAGTCTTAATTCTCGTTCCCGGAATTGGTAGTGGTAGTGTCTCACTTGCTGCTGGTTGAGCTCTTGCATAATAGCTGTGTAATCCTTGAGCTGATGAACTGAATCATAACGACAAACTCCTTTAAATTTAAAATCATCTGTAATGCTGTAACAACAGCACAGTCTGCATCTCTCTTTGGAGTTTTTCTTTTATTCTGGGGTTATAGGAAATTTGAGATGAACAAGAAGGGAAATATTGAGGGAAAGGGAAAGCAGCAGCATACTTGAGGACCCAAGATCCTAAGAAGCCAGTTTTTCTTAGAACTTAGATACACACACACAACATTTACAAAATAGCTTGGCCTCATGTGTACAGCCTTGGAAGATGTGCAGAGGAATGAGATATAAGGAACATGCGACTACCCCGTCGCCTTCTGTCCTGACATCTTGGGGTACCAAGAAATACACCTGAGAAGAAAAATGAAAAACAAACAAACAAACAAACAAACAACCTAACTCCTGGCCCCACCTATGTGAATCCTGAGCTTCTCTTACTACTGAGCAAGAGTTCTTTGAAAAATTCATTGCCTGAAAATGCTCTTTCTCTGTCCAAATTCAAAGCCCAAGAAAAGTTCAAAAACACATGTGGATAAAGAAGACAGAATACCACCAGTGTGTCACGCCCACCAACGAGAGCCAGCAGAGAGTGCGTAGAAACGGGTCCTCCTTCCTCGAGGCCAGAGAGGGGACGACCTTGACTCTCTTCAACCTTGCCTCCTCTCTCTCCCTCTTACACACACCTACTCAACAATCAAAGCTTAAATGTGTGGAGCAACTAGCTTAAAGATTATCAAATATAAAACTTTGCCATATAATATTTCAAATCACTCTATTTACAAGTTCATCTCTTCAAAAAAAAAGTAAAAGATACAGTAATTCAACACAATTCAAGTTTTTCTTTTCGTCTTTCAACTTCCCTAAAGAGGAATTTCAGAAGCGGGAAACACTCTGGAGAGACACTGCCAACCTGAGGGGCTCCTGGGGAGCTTAAGAGTCCATCATCAGTTTGGAGTCTGTCTGCCCAGAGTCACTCTTGCAAGGACATTTGAATGTGGAAGATACTGGGAACTCTGTTCCTTTGAAGGCCAAGTGAATGTGAAACATCCAGGTCCAACTTCCCTACCCCTGGCTGTCTTCCACAAGACCGGCTCCTTCAGGACCAGGAAATTGTCTTTCTCAGAAGGTACCCATTCCACCTTCCATGCCCCAACCTTTTGGTGTTCTCCTGAATCAAAATGGCTTACAATATTAGTCTTGTGTCTCAAAAGCCTGAGAACAATTCCCTTTTTCTGAGTGGCAGTGAACATATACGTCCTTTAAAACTACAGGCCACAGGATTAGCCTGGAAATCATCCTTGAAAGCCGCCAGGGCGCCAGTGCTCAGCAGCCCAGGGCACTGCCAATGGGGCTGGTCAGTGAGGGGCTAGAGGCAGTCAAGGGCAGGGGAAGGGACACAGAATGGGAGACCATGAAGGAACAATCAAAGGGAGGATGTCGCCCATGGGGAGGCACCATACTGCCCCCTAGAAAGCAAACACTAGTTGCATGGAAAAACAGAAGTATTAAGCCAGTATGTAATTTAATCTTAAGAAGTTACTAAAGTTTGCTCCAAATATATCCTGATGCTGCTGAAATTCATCAGAAAGGGAAAAGTTCCCAGCCGCTCTTCTGTCTGCCCCAAGCAGACCACTCTAATTCCTTGAGCTTCTGCTACAGGTTGTTGGAAAATCATTCAAAGAATGGCCCAAAAAGAGGGGGGAGAAAAAATATGTCATGCAAAAACAGTGTTTTTTTTTTTTTTTTGGTTTGGTTTCAGAGTAGGTTGGGTTGCCGTGGTTACGAGGTGATGGCAGTGCTCGGTGGCAGAGAAGTTCCTAGCTTGGGAGGGGGAACATGGGGTGTGTGTGTGTTTCCTTGCTCGAGAGGACTGAGCTGAATTCTGCTGATGGTTGGCGAAGGCTGCTTGGAGATGGTGAGAGACTGCATCTTATGTAAACAGTACAGTAACCCCTCTCTCTCCTGCATGCAAACAGACAGACCCAGCTGCCTGTAGCACTGTGGGTCTCAAGTATTTAGAGGTGGGGGAGAGTGAGTGTCTACTGTAAATAGAAGCAATGGGCCCAGCCTGGGCCTCAGAGCCAATGCCCAGCACTGTTAGATTTAGCTACACTGCACGCTCTTGAGGACCACTTATATCTTTTTTACTTCCTTTTTTGGAAGGTTGGGGGTTTGGATGACTGTTGAAACAAAATGAATGCTCCCTACTTAGGGCGCTAAATGAGAGGAACGGCTTTGCAAGCCTTTCTCTCGGTTATCAAAAAATCGCCTCCACTGCTGATTTACTTCTGTTCCTTGCAGTATCACCACATGCCAGCTGACATGATCATGGGGATGGGTGACACCAGAGTTCATAGAAACATTCGTGTTGACAGGTGGTAACAGAGTCAGTCACCCTGCATTTCTCAGTGGCAGAGAGAAACGGCCTACGACACTGGAATCAGCAGTCGTCATGGATACCATGGAAAGCTCAGCAGGTCTGCTGGGGCCCACGGTTAGAGGAACTCCACGTAGTTCTCAGGTATGAGGCCAGTCTTTCCGTTCAGAGTCCCCTCCAACCAGCCAGGCTCCTGAGATGGATGAACTGTTCAGGAAGAGGGGAGAGAGAGTGAGAAGAGGAGATGTTACAGATAGGGCAGGTGGTGGACTTGTGTGTGTGCATGAGAACAAATGAGCTATATCGCTTGTTATATTATACATTTCTAGGACTTGTTTAAACCAGGGGTTCTTAACTTTTTGTGGGACATAAGTTTTTCAATAAGGGTTACTCCGAATGTTCTTTATAACACAAAAGGAAACGTTCAAAGTTTTGCACAGAATTTTAGGAGTTTCCTAGACTTTCTGAAATTGCTGGTTTAAACCAGAAAGAGGTGACAGATTCTTACTTTTTAGGTTAGAAGTCAGTTACAGTGCTCCATAAATTTATCTAACCATTCATCCATCTATCCATCCATCCATGGCACCCATCTACCTACCCAGGACTGCCTATGTACCGAGTGTAGTGCCCAGGGAGGGAGGCTAAGAACTAGTCTTTAAAGATATGTGGCATGCATTTCACTAATCTACTTATACATTTCACTTCCCTTTAAGTTCTTACCCTTTGCTTCTAACCTCTCTGCAAATTCCCTTTTTTTTTGCATTCTGTAGCCTCTGAACAGCCCCCTCTCTATTCTACCTATACCCTTTCTTAGTTTTCTTTGCTGTTCTCTAGAATCTTCCTCCCTCCTACATACAAGACTGAAAGCTGTCTTCTTCCTCTCTCTCTTGCAACTTTCAAAATCTCCATTTATTTTTCAATATCCAAAAAAGATTCTGTGCTATCACAATCCATCTTCGTGGAAATTACAGTGATATTGTAAAGATTATATAAAATCCAGCTGAGTCTGCTAAGTTCAGTAGCAGGAAGAAAGAGCGACGGAATCATGGGACCTGGAAATGAGGGGGAGTTATTCATGCTTGTGAACTGGGAATATACAAATCACTCTTAATGGGAAAGGCAGCATATTTGCTCTTAATGTATTAGGAAAACTCCCAATTTTCTGAGGTTGTTTGGAAAGAATAAATTTTCCCTTAGTCCCTTCCTAGGCCAATTAAGTGACTTCCTGAGCTTGTGTGAGAAAAGATTTTCTGCCCCCATTGCTACTATATAACTCTAGTTTCAGTTTGTAGGGAAAGAAGCAAGAACAGAAACAAAAGGAAGCAATGGGAGAGTAGCAAAAGGACACACATCAAGGCTTAGAGAAGATCAACGCCAATGTAATCTTGAATGCTTCTTCAGGAAAAGACAAGGTCAAACATCTATTGTTGGCCTCCAAAATGCTTGCATAATTTTGTATCACTAGGTTTCAGGAATAAACCAAAAATAGTAAGGGTACTTCAGATTCATGACACCTACACAAAGAGGAGTCTGGAAGAGAAGTAACATGGAGAACACAACTAAAAGCAACCTGGCATCTCCAATGATGAAACCCTTTCAACCCATCCCTAAGACACTAGCACCCAAACACCACTGCCTTCCGCCCATCCATCCAGCTAACAACGTTAAGATCACTTGAATTTCTGCATCTCTAAAGTGGTTATAATAAAACTCTCACTCCATCAGTGGGTTCCTGTGAAGTTCCAGGGGCCAATATGGAGAAAGCACTCAGCAGAGAGCCAGGACACAGTTGGGCTAGTCAATAGGGGGACTCTCCTGGCAAGGGCCTGGTCTCAATACCCACCCAAGCTTCGGGGAAACTCAAATGTTCAGAACCAAAACAAACAAACTCACTCCCCCAAATAAAAGGCCTAGAAAAAATAACCAACCAACTAAAAATAAAAACAAAAAAAGACCCCTCCTAATTTATAGCAGAGCCCCTAGTTGAATTGTTACTCCACCAGATACATGGATTTCCTCACTTTCAGACATTCTCCCTTCCTGGCCAGCTGTTCAAACACAGCTCAGGTGCTGAGGTGGTAACGTCTACAAACATTAAAAATGGAATTTGCAGAATAAGGGAAGAGTGAGAGGGGATAAAGGAGGCCCTCCACATTGACAAACAAGAGCCATGTCACAGGAGATGGCAGGTGACAATGTAGCCCTCAGGTTAGACTGTAGACTCACAGGGGTCTTCAATCCGGGTTCATTAAGGCCTGGTAGCAGGCCATCCATATCACCTGGATGCTTATTAAAACTGCAGAGTCCTGGACCCTGAGGCATCTCTAGGAGTGAGACCCACGGATCTCTATTTTTAACTCATTCAAAGAAAGGTAAGGATTATGACTTTCCTGTGCCCAAATGCCTCTGTAACGAGGGTGGTGATAAGAAAATGCAAATTCTCATTCACTGATGGAGGAGGGAGGCAACATCAGATGTCCTCCCCACTTCTGTTGTCTTCTGTTTCCTGTCCTCCCACATCATGGCTCAGCTGTAGCCCTACTTCCTTCATAAATACCGGCATGGAATCCAGTCTACCTGTTCCCTCTTTTCTCCAAACTCCTGGAATTCTCATGGTACATTCTGCACATTGTTTATGGGTCCTATTAATGCTGTTCAAATGTGTTAAGTTTTGCTCCTCCTGCCCTTTTTAAAGACATTTCAGTCTGCACTGTCTCACCCAATGACTCCCCTCTGCCTGGTGAATTATGACGGAAGCTAACACTTAGATAGTGACTGGGAAGCAGCCAATGGGCTCAGAGCTTTACACATCTATCACTTTATTTGATCTTAGAGATCCTAGCTTGTACTTTACTATCTGTACTTTACAGATGAGAAAATTCAGGCTCAGAAAGGTAATTTATTTTGTGTGGGATCACAATGGTAGAACTAGAATTTGAACCCAGCTTGTTTGACTCCAGAGACCAAGCCTAAGTGGTGGGCTTTCGGCTAAATGCTTTGCCTGCCTCATCTCCTTTCATCTTCGGAATGACTCTGGAGTTGATTCTGCTGTTATCCTCATTTTATAGTTGAGAAACTGAGGTTCAGAGAGGTTAAGCATCTTGCCCAATACTACACAGCTGGTGGGTGATGAAGGTGGATCTGAACCCAGGACATCTGACCCCAGAGTCTGTGGTCTAACCACTACTGCTTTTGCCGAGCTCAATGCTTTGGACATCATCGATGCTCATAAGTACTTGCTGAGCTGAACTGAGCCAGTGTCCAACTTTCTGAATTGCACCAATGTCCAATGTGCTATATAAACATACAGAGTGTTTCCGTGAGTTGCCCAGGCAGCTCTCCAGCCCAACAAGCATCTAATATAAGCTGCTGCTGACATGGATGTGCTTCCTGCCAACCACTTTCTCTCAGCTCCAGCCATACATACTCCATACACCCTTGTATACACAACTCATGCTCTCTCCTTCCCCTCTCTCGCTGTGGACGAGGAGCAAGCATGTGACTACGGTCTCTAATGGCTGACTGTTCCAAAGGGAAGAAGCACTGGCTGGAAGAGGCCCAGACCCTCGTGGAGCTGAATACATTTACTCATTTAACAAGCATTTATTAAGTATCTACCCTGTGCCAGACACTGTGCTAGGGGACCTTGCACACAGTACAGAGCAAGCAGAAAGATTCTGCTTTCAGATAGCGGCAATATATTAATAAATAAGCACATAATTTTAGGGAGTGATGACGGAAGAGACAGAGACTGCGATAGGGATGTGGGTATGGGGAGGAGCTCAAAAAGCTAAAACCTAAAGGATCTAAAGGAGCTAGCCAGGCAGTGGATACTGCAAGTGCAAAGGCCCTAACTAAGGTGGTGAAAAGCTTGGTGTGATTTCAGAACACTGGTCTGCAAATTTTTCTCAAACAGCCAGGTCGTAAATGTGTGTCTCTACTCAATTGTGCCATTGTAGCTCCATAGATTATATGGAGACAAAGGGCATGGGAGGTTATGTTCCAATAAAACTTTATTTACAAAAACAGGCAGCGGGCTGGATTTGACAGGTCATAGTTTGCTGACCCTCACTGAGAACATAGGGAAGGCCTGTGAGGCTGCAGTGAATCAAGTGGGGAAGGGAGGGCCGGGGGCAGAAGCTAGACTGTGGAGGCACTCATCGATAATTCTAGGAGGAATAGGATTCCAGGAGTATGTGAAGCAGAATAACATGATGTGCTTCTCAAACATCACTCTGGCTGCTGCATAGGGAATGGCTTGTGGGAACAAGAGTGGACATGACAACTATGTAGGCAGCTGGTGGAAACACCTGGGTGAAAGATAGAGGTGGCTTGGGTTTGTGTTTGGATTTGGCAGTAGAGATGGCTGGGGAATCCAAAAGACTCCACAGAGGACCTCCCCCCATAGCCCCACTGGTGGAGTAGCTCGGTGGCCCCCTGGGAGGATGTTCTCTATCTGCAAAGGAAACCCGGGGCAGCCCTGCCTTGCACTCATGCTGTACCCCATATCCTGGGAATGAATGGATCCAGCCCACCTCAAATCTTGATGGAAGTATCCCAAGAACCCAATTTTAGTGAATACCATGTGAATTTTCCAGGTATCACTAATCACACTGCCATAAAATGACTAATGTTCCTGGGAACACAAGTTATTTCTCTTTCCAGTTACTATCTGAGGTGCTCCCGGTGAAATGGGCTATTTCCTAGTAGACTGGCAAAGGCTGACAGTGGAGTTATTTCCAAGTATTGCACATCCATTCCCCCCTGCACAAAGTCCAAAAGCTGACTGAGCAGCCATCCCAGATTCACAGCACAGGCCCCTGGAATCCAAAGGCTTGGAGGGATTAATCATTATGAAATAACAGAGTTTCCCCTCAAGGTTCCCCTCCCTCTTCTTCCTCCTTATACATTCTTCTTGATCCTGAAAAAGACAGCACACAGGAACTCTCTAAGCCTGTCATTAAGAAACTTTCTTCCTATTGGTCTGATGATTTAATCTGATGGCTACACAGCATCCAGCTTAAACAGCTCTTACCTGATGTCTCCAGAAAGAAACTAGCAAGAGACAGAACAAGGAAAATGATCTTCCTGCCTAAGGTGCTAACAGCTTTTTCTTCCCTAACGCCTGATTTCTCCAATGGAGGTGCAGGGAGGGGGAAAATGGGGTATATGTAGCATTTTCTAAGAATCACCACAAAAAGTGTATTCATGGGGCACCTGGATGGCTCAGTCAGTTCAGCATCCGACTTTTGGTTTCAGCTCAGGATGTGATCTCAGGGTCGGTCGTGGGATCAAGCCTGGTGTCGGGCTCCTTGCTCAGTGGGGAGTCTGCTTGGGATTCTCTCTCTCTGCCTCTGCCCCTCCCCCCACTCGTGTGCTCTCTCTCTAAAATAAATAAATAAATCTTTAAAAAGTGGATTCACATTTTGTCAGCTCCTTCTTTGACTGCAGTTCAGTCAACACTGAGAGGTGTTTTCTTTGTAGTTTCCTTTTGCCTTTTGCTCTTCAGGGAATCTGAAAAGGCATTCCTGGTTAAAAACAAACTAGTGTCAGTGACCTCTGCCATGACTCCCAGAGACCACAGGAAGGCGTGGATAAGGCCTCTGACTCATTAAACCAAACCTCTTTCCTGCTCTCCTTTATCATTATAGGATTTATGATGATGACCAAGTTGTGTGGTGCGCGCAGCCCCAGGACCTGCTAGGCAGAGCACCCTGTGGGGAAGGAAAGGGATTGGCAGTGAAAACTCACCTAGGTTTCTTTTCCTTTCTTTTTGGTTAGCTACTTAAGCTACTGCAAAAAGGAGACTTAAAAAGGTGGGAATGTGACATGAAGCAACCCCTTCAACTGTTTACTGACTTACTGTGTGATCCAGCAGTCCCCCCACCCTCACCCAGGTCTATCACCAAGAGACCTGAAAATGCAGGTCCTCACAAAAATCTGTACATGCGTGTTTACTGCCGTATTGCTCCTAACAGCCAATAAGTGGAAATAATCAAAATGCCATTTTAACTGACAAGCAGATGAATAAAATGTGGTATATCCACACAAGGGAAGACTACCCAGCAATACAAAGGAAAGAAGTCCTGATGTGCGCTCCAACAGGGATGAACCTTGACAATACTATGCTAGGTGGAAGCAGCCAGTCACAAAGACCACATACTGTGTAATTCCATTTATATGAAATACCCAGGGCAGGCAAATAGATAATGACAGAAGGTAGATGAGTGGTTCCCTGGGCTGAATGGAGCAGGACTGGGGGTAAATAGAGTATGGCTGCTAAAGGCTACAGGGTTTCTTTGGGGGTGATGACGATATTCTGAAATTAGATAGTAGTGATGGTTGCCCAACTCTGAATATACTAAAAACCATGGATTGTACATTTTAAATGGGCAAATTGTATGGTATGTGGGTATCTCAATAAAGTTGTTTAAAAAAAAACGGAAGAGGGCTGCACTGAAAAAAAGGAGTCACATACAAGATACACACATAATACACATACCTTCTGAGAGTTTAGACCAAGTTTGCCCCTAAGATCAGGGGTCCTCTGTGCAGTCACAGTGAATAGCTGATAGGAACATGACAGTCCCTTGCCCCCAGGAGCAGTGAATTGCGGTTCAGAGGACAGACTTTAAATGCTGGATTCACCTGTAAATGTGGGAATGTCTCAAATCCTGCTCATCTCTAGGCAGAAGGCCCGCCCCTGCTGGCAGAGCAGGACACAGAAGGCCTGCATGCAGCCCACGCGGGTTTGTCTGCTGAGAACACTGAGCCATGTTATGGCTGGGCTGGGATTCCATCACATGGGCCTATTCGGGCACAGCACACTTGTCAGTGACATGGCTCTGGACAGCCTTCAGTGGACCCACATCACCTCAGCTCTGCCAGGGCTGAATGCTCTAGCTGCTGACAGGAGAGGCAGATGGGCTGGCTGGCTGTGCACTTGGGTATAAAAAGCACCCAAATGAAAGTTAATGGAGCAAAGGTTTAAGGACAGTGCTTTTGGGGTTTAGAGAACCGTAAAAGAGGACGTGAGCCCAGCAGGCCACATACAGTTATGAGCTTGCCCTTGCCCCTGCTGGCTGAGAAGGTCTAAGTGTGACCTAGGAATCCCCCAGGTGCTCTGTGACCTGTTCCCCATTCTGTCTCCCCATGCCTAATTATTAGCTCTGCAACGTTGAATGCAGGGCCTGGGCACACAGGGGGCTGCCCCTTTCCATGGGGATGCACTCAATGCTGTCCCCAGGAGTCCATCTCTGCTCTGGCTTAAAGGCTGCTACAGATAGCCGGGACTCAGAGAGTCAAGGTGCAGTACCTACTGCCCAGTCAAGAGCCAGGCCTGTGTTATAGGAGGGACAAATATAAAAGGGTCACCGTCAACTATCGGAACATCAGGCTCTGAGAGGGGCATAATGATGGCGATCATCATCATGATAATAATAACACCGAATGCTTAATGTGTTGAGTACTATCTTAAATACATGATGTGCACCAATGCAATTCTCCCCCACAACCCTCTTATCTTTATGTGACAGAGGACAGAACTGAGGCACAGAGAGGTTGCTGGAGTTCACACAGAAGCAGGTGGTCAAGCCAGGACTTGCGCTTTGGTGGCCTGAATCTAGAGCTCAGGCACTCAAGGTGGGGGCCTTGGCTGCCCTGTATTTCTGGCTCTCAAGCAGGTGGCAGGAGGTGTGACCTAGGCCAAAGTGGGGCATTCAGCCCTGAAGGGGAACACTTGGGCAACATGCACTCAGCCCTGCTCAGGAACTTTGCCACCACCCCATCAGATGTCGAGAAGGCAGCCCCAGAAAATGTCCACTTCCTGAAGTCAGGAAGCTGCTTTGGGTTTCTCCTGTGGGCAAAACAAAGCACCCTTTCACCCAAGGATCCGGAAAGATTAACCCCAAAGGAGAACTTCATCTGGCAAAAATCTCAGCTACTACAGAGACTCTGGCTTTTTCCCAGAATCCTGATTTTTCTCTCAGGTAAATGATAAGTTATGACAAATTATGACATCAACACTCACTTTAAAAAATACTACCTTTTCCTTTTGTTACAGAGGAAAACAAACAAAAAACAACAGGAAAAAGGTACATCAAGTAAGACTGGTTCCCAGTCCTACAGTGCAGGTGCCCTGAATCCATTTTCCCACAGGCTACTCCAGCAGGACAGCTGGAAGTATTCGGGGAGATGGCACTGAGGAAGTCTACTCGACACTCCCAACCGTCAGCGGGAGGACAAGCAGGCCTGCAGGGAGGCGCACTGACTCCGAGCTTGTCCCGTGCCCCGCTAGCCTAGAAATATGCTTCCCCTACTATGGAGAGTGAATGCCACTGAACCCAAGAGGAAGAGAGGCACAGAACGTGTGCCCCAGTCTCCACACAGAGCTGACCACTTGCAGGATCCCTGTTCTCTGCTCTGCTGTCTCCTATCCTCTGTCCAGCCCCCAGCCCCCAGCCCCTCAAAGCCACTGCCAAGTGCTGGGCGGAGCTCTGTCCAGGTACACAATCACCTTTCATGTCCAATACTGCTCCATGAGGCCGCGTCTGTCAAAATGCAGACTTCAGTACACTGTCCACTCTTGACAGTGCCTCCAGAAATCCTGCCGCTACTCTCTTATTTTGGGGAAAGACCCCACCAAACACACACACACACACACACACACACACACACACACACACACACTTCTTTTCAGTCTTACCCATTCAAGTGAGACTGTATTTTTTTTGGGGGGGTAGGAACTTTGAAAAATGCAGTTATGTATTTGCTCCCCCACCCCTTCCATAGCTCTGCAAGGGGATGAGAAACTCACCATTGTCGAAGACCGTGCCTGCTGTGAACGAGAGTTCTGAGTCATGTTCAGCTTTGCAGGCATATAAGGCTTTCGCCTTCCGGAATGGTGTGCTGTGTGAAAACAGGAGTTTATTTAGCAGTATTTTTAAACCTTCTGAAAGCCCCAGATATTTAATCTCTCCTCTTCCCTTTCCCTGCAAGCCACCTCGTTGTCTCTTGCGGCAACAGCCTGACAAGGTAGCCAGATGGCAAAACATGAGGTGGAAAAGTTGCAAAGGTCACCAGAGAAAAATGAGAATTATTCAGAGAAAAGCCATAAGCCCCGAGAAACCACACTTCTTGTGGAGTCACCTTGTGCCATGTGAAACTCTGCCTAGAAGTTATGACACCTGAACAGTGGGAGCACAGGCTGGGACCCATTTTTGGAGCAGGAGTAGTTTGGGAAAAGGGGCGGGGGCAGGAAAGAGCTTCCTTAGCTGCTCTGGAGAACACTCCCAACAGACGTTATTGAAAACTGGCAATGCTCAGTGAGTCAAAAAGGAGAAATTCTAACAAAGCCATGTTTCGGCTCTAGGTCATGGGCTGACATTCTCTCTTCCAGATGTTACTTATTTCTCATTGGGCTGGTGGAGCAGGATTCCAGAGCTGGAACTCCCGGACCCCCAGGGTAGGGCAGGGAATAGATAAGTTGTGTGTATGAGTACTTACATGAATGTGTGTGGGGAGTGTGGGGAGGAAGAAGGGAGAGGGAACATGACGTATATATGTGCATCAAAATCATTTTTGAAAAGCTCTCAAAGTGACTCTAGCATGCAACGAGAGCTAAGAACCACCGTTCTAGAGCAGGGGTTGGCAAACTCTTGCTGTAATTGGCCTAGCAGTGAATATTCTAGGCTTTGTGGGCTTTACCGTCTCTGTGGCAATTACTCGGCTCTGCCTTGTGGCATAAGAGCAGCCATAGACAACATGTAAATGAATTTGTATGACTGCGTTCCATCAAAACTTTACTTAGAAAAAACCGGTGGTAGGCTGGACTTGACCCAAGGTCCATAGATTGCTAAGCCATGCTCTAAAGAGTAAATTTTAAGAACTGGTAAATCCTATTACCCTCTGTCAATTTTTGCTTTGATATCCAAATAGTTCCAAATGATCTATGGACTTCTCGAGAGTCACAAGACAAATGACATTTAACGGTCAGAAGCTGGCTCTTTATTTGCTAAAAGTAATCTCTTCTAACTCTGAGCCCTCTGAGGAAGCACATTTAGGGGCTCCAAGGCAGAAAAACAAAAGAGCAAGTAGGTCCTCCAGGTTAAACCATTATTCCAGGGAGATACTATTACGTTAGCTTCATTTGACTAACAGAAAGCCTCCAGGAGCCAGTGATGCTAAACGCCCTGTGGCTCACGGATTTCTAGTGGCCAAATGAGATTAAGCTGAGGAAGGGCTAGTCTTAGTTAAGCCCAGACAAAATCAGAAGAGGCAGGGGTCTTGGGTCATTATGGAACTGTTATTTCTCAGAGTCACCAAATCCAGCTTCCCTTTGAGAAAGAGGAGCCACGGATGGATGGGTGGACACTTATACTGGGATCAGGCATCTAGAACGTCTAATCTTGGATCCATGGAAACTGAAGGAAAGACAGTTTAAAAGTTCTGTTGTGCACAATGATCACAATAAATGATTATCCAGAGTTTGTTGCTGGGCATAGTTTACTGTTCTTTTCTCTGATCTTCTAGTGGCTAACAGATGATGGCCAGGTGGGAGAAAATTGGGAAGGTGGAAGAAAATGAAGTAGATCTGCTTGAACGAATGAAGGAAAGAAGAGCCATCAGAATTCATGAGCTTTAAGTAGAAAACAGTTCTGGGATAATTGTCATTAAAGTCAGAATACAGTTCTGCACCGGCGGCATGTTCTGTGATCTAACTAAACGAAGTCTCCATGTTGTCGGCAAGTGCCAAACATTCATTGTGCAACTTTTCCATGGAGGGCAAAATAGTTTGTTTTTGTTTTTGAGGGAGTGGGAGCTGAGAGGAGGAGTTGGCTGGTTGTAAAAGGTGATAAAATAGCCCAAACCCCAAACTGGCAGGCAAGGAGAGCCTGGGAGGTGGAAGGAGAATCCATCTGACACTAGCCAAGGTCACTGTTCCCAGATGATAGGGCACAGCGGGTGGGCAGAGACCAGGGTTGAGAAAAATCAAAGATGAGGGTAAGATCATCTGAGGCAAGGCTCCTCCAACTGGATTTTCATAGAGGTTACTTATTAACTTCATTAAATAAAGGAAATGGGGCAAAATGGGCAAACCAGGGAAGCCAAGGCGGGGGAGGGGGGTTATCTAGCAGGAATCAAGCAGAGGAAATGGTCTCAGGTGCTGAAGTTTCTCATTCAAGAGCAGTAAATTTTCCACTAATGTTAGGCTTCTGGAATTGAATCACATGACAATAAAATAACCCATTAAAAATAAAAACAAAGTTCAGGAAAGGGTCTTGCTCTTTTCTAAGATTAACAGGTGACTGACCATCTTTAAGAGGGTCTTTTCCCCTGAGACCTCCTCCTATTCCTGTTCCCCAGGACCAGGTTGCCAAATAAAGTACAGGACACCTAGTTAAATTAGAATTTCAGATCAATGAGAAATGCTTTTGTAGTAGAAGTATGTCCCAAATACTATATGGGACATACTTATAGTAAGAAAAATCATTTGCTGTTTATCTACCATTCAGATGTAACTAAATATTCTGTATTTTCATTTTATTTGCTAAACATTTGCTAAACCTGGCAACTCTATTGGGGGGAAGTCTTATTTTTTTTAAAGTTTGTCAGCCCAACAGGTGCAGAGTCCTATGCTATATTCGCTCTCAAAAGCCCCAGCAGTTTGCTTTAGGTAGGGTTCCTACCAAAACAGATCCTGTTGGCACAGAGGTTGTGTTTGTAGGCTTTGGCTCTGACTAAAAAAAATTTAAAATTCCCACCAAGCATCCTTGGCTCTCTAGCTCCCCATTCTCTGCAGTGCATCTCAATGCTGGACACAGAGGGCCTGAGGTGCCTTCAGCTGCTCCTGAAGCAGTGCCCTTCAGACCTCAGCTGGCCTTCAAGGGCATGAACAAGTTTGGAACCTTCTGCTGGTTCATTTTTAATTTTCGCCTCTGAGCATGGCACATGGCCAGGAAAGCACTCAGAGGAGCTTCCCTCAAATGCCCTTGCAAACCTTGCAAAATGACGACCCACTGTCCATCAGATGACACTACAGGGAGGTGGGGCCAGCTAGACTGGCAGGATGCAACAGCTTGATCAGGACCACTGTGTAAAGGGAAGTTATGGTTTAGCGGCTGGGAGCTTCTCCAGGGGTGACAGGAAAGGGAAATGTGAAGGGAATATGCCTCTACGAACCTTCCTCTGTTGTGCTATCAAAGGCATCTTCCTTCCTGAGTTTGAACTAACAAGGACTAAAAATGCTTGGAAGGGGGGAGAGGGAGTCATTTCCAGAGGAGACATTATGTAGAAGTTCAGGGGACCATTTATTAGGTCTAATTAAGTATTTACTTTTAAAAGCTCTGCCAGGGGAAGGAAATTTGAAGCTTCACACTCTGGAAGTGGATTTGGGGGCAAGGCCCCACTGGACCTGAACAACAGATACACCCTCACCTCTTAGCTGCATACCACAACGGCAATTAGGGGATTTTAATCCTCTGTTGGCTAGGTCTGATGGTCTAGCTCCCGGCAGGGTCTCTATCTGTGCTCACCTTGGCTCTGTGACAGATGATTCCAAGCCCTAGTCTGCCTTTCCTATTTCAAAATGGCAGATTCCTAAAGTGCTGTGGAATAGCGTCATCCAAATGGTGCTATTTTAATGATGGCCAGAGTGGGCAGTACTGAATAACCATGACCCCACTAGGGTGGCGCCTACCTACCCTACCATAACCTACCCTACTAGGGTAGCAGATCCTATTGCCACTGTGCTCTGCCAACCATGAAATACTTTGGGAGATAGAAAGGAGTAGCTAAAGAAAAACACCCTGAAAATATGTTTGGTGATGGAAGGGAGTACAGAAGTGGAGCTACTGGACAGGCAACGTGCCTCCAAACTCAGAGACACAAAAAAATAAATACCCTCAAAGTAGAGAATATGTTCAGTTTTTTACCTGAATGATTCTACCATCCTGAGTCCCCCAGCCCATTCTGTTCAAGGGACCAGTGTTTTGAAGATTTTACTTCCCTTTGTTCAAAATGAAGGAAACACATTCTGCTAATAACCAAGCCTCTCCTAAGTGTAGTGAGGCATATTGGAAGGTGACGGTAGTTTGCTCTGGTTCAGGTCTTCATGGGGCAATGAGTGATCGAACGGCTCTGGTTAGATCCATGCCATATCTTGCGTCCTAGAAAGTTAACGTCTCCCAAAGTGCCCAATATGTCTAAGAAATAATGAGGAAATAACTTGAGTGTCAGAAAAATATGATCTGAATTTTAACCTTATTCCCAGGTGTGTGGGGGGGATAAAAGAGCATATGGAAAAGCTATCTTTCCCACCTTCCAGCACAAAGCTAGATAGAAAACCAGGAAGTGTAGGCCAGGCTCTGGGGCTGGGAGTGGTATGGAACCTTAGGTTTGGGGGCACCCATATGTTTGGAGGAAAGAGTCCTGAGTTGAGGACAAGAAGTCCTGAATTCTGGAAGGGCTCTCATCCACTGGTGTGACTGTGCAGTCCACTCTCTGTGCCTTAGTTTTCTTTCTCTATAAGACGGTTCAGGCCATTTCTCCCCTCATTCTCACAGGACGATAGAATGCAATGATAGACTGGAAAGTACCTGGAGGAGAATAAACTAATATATACATCTGTATATATAAATAACATGGGTTTTCTTTTTTTTTAAAGTGAGACTCAGTGTTATAAATTATTTAAGCCTCTCTGCTGGACCCATCCTTCAGAAACAAACAAACAAACAAACAGCTATGAGAAAAAGATGGACAAGAAAATACTGTCAAGGCTCCAAACGCTCATGATGCTTTATAATCGGGCTCTACATTTTGGTTGTCTGCAAGCAGAGACTAAGTTTGGGAGAGACACAGGCTTAGGATCTACATAGCAGAGAGATTATGCAGGGGATCTTTATTAATTGATTCTTTTTTTGGATTTAAGTAGCTTCAAAAAACTTCAAAAAATTAAATAGCTTTAAAAAACTTTAAAGAAAAGTTTAAAGAAGTGCAAAGAATTAAGTCTAGACATCCTCAAACCAGAGGAGAGGAACTAGATCAACTCTGAGAAAGAGGTGCTACCTATTCCCATGAGTGTTAAGGGTCCATGCTGCATGGAGATGGGAGATTGGAGCACAGAGAGCAAGGAGGCAGCCGTGACGATTTAAAGAGACACCGCTTCACATCTCCATGCTTTATTCTGTTACATTCGTTTCTCTCTCACGTCTCTGGTCTTAGCAACTAGGTGTCAGTGCTAATGGCCAATAGTTCAACCCTACAAATAAATGCTGCCTGATGCTACCTGATAAAAATGAGGGAAGAAAAGGCTAGTACGTGTCTCAGCACTGTTCCCTCTGATATTATCTTATACCAAAGCACAGAGAAAGCTCCATGATTCAGAGAACAATCCAAGCAGGGGCCTATCCAGGAGGCACTCTTTCCCCAAACTCCAGGCACCACGGATTCAGAAACTGGAGGAAGGGTTCAGAAAGACGTGGAAAACGTCATGCTGGCTCATGCACATGGTCCCTCCCAGCTTCGATCTCTTAGGCTGGAATCACAGGAGGGCAGAGGATAGCCACCCCCATTGTCCCTGACCGGCTTTGGATAAACAGGAATAGATCGGTCATCATCCGTGATTTTACCTGGAGTCTTCGCGAACCGCTTCTTCTGGCCTGTCAAAAAGCAAGTGCAGGTTTGGATGGCGGGGAACAAAGTTGACGAGGAGGCTGAACACTGCATGAAGAGAGGACCAAGCCAATGAGAGAGCAACGGCAGCAACAGAAAACCAAACAAACCCTGCAACAGACCTGATGGGGGATGAGTCGCTGGACGTGGATGAGGTGGGCATAGGGCTGGATGGCGCCGAGAACATGGGCCAAGATGGCGAGAGGGGTGAAGTTGGGCTTGGATTCGGGGGGCTGCAAGACAGAACAACCAGAAAACTTGTCAGCACACAGGGAAACCACAATGGGAGCACGAGGTTCATGGGAGGCCAAATGATGGGGAGCCGGAGCAGACGAGGAGCACTGAAACCCAGGCTGTGTCATCAGTGCCAAGTCACATTTCTCCAGGCCAGACCTCGGTGTTTTCCAAGTAGCGCCTGTTCCGCAATTCCTTGGAGTATTAAGGAGCCTCTTTGCCCTGCAGAACAGCTGCTTTCTAGGTCACAGGAGCTTCTTCGATGGTGTCCACTGTGTCCTTGCCCACTGGTGGAAGATGCCCTGGGCCCACGTATGTGAGCTCCCACTTGTTCCCCAGCACCAGCTCATCTGGGGCAGGGCTAGCTTCTGAGAGGCCTTCAGCTTCCACTGCTGTGTGAGTGTTTTTAAAGTTGGGTCTCAGCAAAAATGACCATTTTTCTGGGCCACACGGGCCATTCAGCCAGAAAACAATTTCCTGTTTACATTTTTAACTAAATGGGCCGTGTGCCATTGGAGACTCAGAGAAGAACTGCATCAGAAATACGATAGCGGATGGAGGACGGGTCAGGACGCACACCTCTCAGGAGAGGGCATGCAATCACTCACAGCACTGTGGTTCCTCTGAGCTTTGCTTTCCAGGCCTGCCCTTTCTCTTTTCATGGATTTTGGGCATTGCGATGCTCTAAGAAAAAGCCCCACAGGGAAGGCAATGAAAAAAATGAGGAACTGAAACCTTAAATCTGTCATTTTGTTCTTTGATGGGTAGCTGATCAAAAGTTTGCAGAGGAAAGGTTAAAATTACTCACTAAAATACAGCTTGTGACTTTTAACTGGTCATGCTAGCCCTTTGACTTATTTCTACAAATTACACAAACATCTTAGCAACTCCATAAAATCACATTAAATCATAGATAGTGCAAAGACCAATGACTGAGAAAACAATGTGGAAATCACGCAGCCACAACACCACCTGCAGTCCTGAGCCTCAGCCGACTGCTGGAATGTTTGATCCAAGCACTTTATAGAGGTGAAAATGACAGCAACCATTTCCAGTGCAACAGACTTTCTAAACATAGTGGGATTTACCAAGAACACATAAATGTTCCACTTAATGGGCCATTCTCAATTCAGAGATGAGACCTAATAATGGTGCTAATTATCTATGGTTGTAACATGCATTCTCATGGAAATATACAGTAAAAACCCATCACATGAGTTCATCAGAAATCCACAGACTAAATGAATAAGACACTTATGTAATGCTATTATGTGCCTTATATTTCTAGAACATAAATTCTACAACGGCAGGGATTTTTGTCCATTTTGTTTACTGATCTATCTCCAATGCCTAAAATAGTGCCTGTAAGTATTCAAGAAATAATTACTGAGTAAGTAAATGAATAAATCTCATTTAACTTACCCAACAAGCCAAGACGCACAATACGATTCTTATTTCACAGATGTGGAAACTTGGGGCCAATTTGAGGCTTGCCTGTAAGTGACAGGGCCAAGGTTCAGACCCCGATCCCCTGGTCCATTACAGTGTCCTGCCTCTAGGGCAGCAGGACTGGCTCTGTTCCTTTATGCTGTGCCAAGCTTCTTTATAGACCCAGCCATAGCACTAGAAGCCTTCTTAACCACTGATTTATGAGTTTCCTTTAGATGCCTGCCACATTTGCAAAGGAAAACAGGAATGTAGCAACAGACAGACTCAATAAGACTCAACACATTGTAAATTCCCTAATTTTGCCTCCAGTCTTCTCTCTGGTAGATTCACATAGCAGATGGAATTCATATAATACAAGAGATTAAATTAGAAGAGTATGGCTTTTTTCTCTTTTTCTCAAATAATCTAGCAAAGACAAGCTACTGAGCACACTGTTGATCAAACACAATAAACAAATACAATTTAGCATTTGCCAAGGCCCCTAACCTCAAGAGTTCCCAACGTATTTAACAAGATCAGACAGACCAGAAACCAACTATAACATAAGGCAGTAAGATTTGGCAGCTGAGGGATAGTAAAAGTTACTCTCTTATTAGTTGAATACCTGCTCCCACTTGACTCTGCCTCGAGTCCTGGGAGAAAGTGCTGCCTCATTTTAGCCATGCAGTCCTCGCTTTCTTCTGTAGCTGCAGCTGGTAAGCAAGACCCTGCTTTTTCAGGCCTCTCCCCACAACCCTCCCCTCTTGATACTGACCTAGTAGGCAAGGCCTGGCCATGACTTCCAAACTGCGGCCCAGCCCAGGAACCCGAGCTCTGACCAGGGACAATTTGCAAGTTCAAGAGAGCAAGCAGCTCAGGCCAAGAGGCCTGAACTCATCTGTTCCTCTGGTCAGTGGTCAGCACAGGATAATTAAAAAGTCCTTAGGACTTTTTGTTTGTTTGTTTTCTTTTTTTCTTTTTAGTGGCTTTTATAAGTAGGAAACACCTCCAGCTTCCTATCTCATTTGTACAAGAATTATGCCTTTGGCTAAAGACATAGTTGGGGACATACCTCTATGAACACAATGTGGGTTCTGAATGTTTTTCACATCCTTGCATATCTAAGTGATTCTTGGCCAGTAGTACATGGCTGAAATTATCTGGGAGTGCGGTTGGAATTTCAGGGTATTTGAAACCATTATAAGAACTTACTCTTCAATCTCCATGTCAATTAATGTAGTATTGACTGTCATTTTTAACGACTGATAGAATTTCATTTGTTTGCTTGTGTTTTACTCATAGTAGTGACATCTATTTGCTACAAAATGACCACAATTCAAAATTTATGACTACTATATTTTAGTGTAGCAATAAAATGCACACTCCACAGTACTCTGATTTTTTTAAACTACTGATGGACTTACGCTTTTTATTCATTTGTGCTCAGAATCATGTCAATAAAACTCATGATCAACAATACTACAGAAGGTTTTTATTTAATGATGGATGTCTATAGCAAAAGAATGACAATAATATATAAATATTCCTCCAAGAAGCAAGGAGTACATTTTATTTTAGTTGTGATACAACTCAGAGTACAAAAATGTGGTAAATAAGATCACACGATGATGCTAATGGCCCAAGCCTGTATAATCTTTCATTCCTCTTCACTTCCAAAGTGTCTGGCTATAGCTTACTGAAAAATGACAATAGCAGACAAAAAAAATCTCACCCTTAAAAAACATTAAAACAAAACACACAAACAATAAAAGGTCAGTTTTGCTACTGGCTCTGAAGCTTCTATCATGATAATTCTCACTTTTCCTACTGAGGCCAAAGATAACAAATGACTAAAGTTAGGATAGGAGAAAATAATTTTGAACTACAATCTTAGCAGATGACCCCCTAAGGCCTCTCTACCATCCTCAGAGTCACACTGTGAGTATCTGAGCTGAGTGCCCCAGCACATTTTTCACTGCTGGGATTCTGCCAGTGCCCCACCACCCTCCTCTCCCCCTTTAAGGCCCAACTACAACAACAACAAGAGCTTAAACTTTAGCGTGGAATGAACACTTGCTGGTCTAGTTTGGATTCAACTGGAAGGCTTATATCAGCTTTAGTTTGCTGGTCGACAGTGTCCTCAAAAGGAGTCATACGGTCCCAGTCAGTCCTGTTGACATTCACTGGGCAGTGAAGAAAGAATGGTTTAGGAAGATAAGGCTCAAAGGCCTGGCAGCATGTTGGGCTGTGGCCAACAGTTCAAGTACAGTGTGTGGCATTATCATCAGCTTGACACCCTTCTGTGGTGACTCACTTGAATGATGGAACGTCTGGTGTACCAGCCAGGGCATGCCTGCCTTACTATGGACAGGGCTGCCCCAGCAGGTTCCCAATCTCATCATGGATGTGGCAGACGCGGGCTAGTCTCTACTCTATGGCTGTTAAAATCTGAGCTGGAGCAAGATGAGCAGTAAGCTGACCATTAAGAAGAAAGCGAATTTTTTAAGATTCTGATACTCAAAATTATAGATGGCCTTGTAGAGAATTGGAAAAATACCAAAAACCAAGAAAAAGCAATACAGTCATAATTTATAACCACTGGTAATCACTGCTAATATCTTGGCATATCTCCTCATTTTGGGAGGAATAAAACTACATACATAGTAGTCTGGTTTTTTTTTTTTTTTCCACTTAATAAAACATCTTCGAATGTCATTAAATAGCCTTTGCTATCATATTCTTAAAATGCTATGGGGTATTTTATCATATGGTATATACCCTGATTGATGCAACCTTTCTCTTATTGTGTATATTCAGATTATTATGCCCCTCTAGCTATTATAAATAGCGGTGCAACTCGCATCCTTGTTGAGGATCACTGAATGTATTCATTTCCTTAGCATAAATTCCTCGAAGTTAAATCAGTGGGTCAAAGGCTAGGAGTCTTTTTTAAGGGTATTGATACAGTCTAGCAAATAGCTTTGCAGAAAGGTTCTGCTGAACTGCATTCCTACCAACAATGCATGGGGGCTGTCCTTTCCCTCTCACTGTCACCCCAGGTGAAGGAAGCATCATAAAAAAAAATTAGACTTTTTTTTTTTTAAGTTGAAAAAGGTTACCTTGGGCTCTACTCTTTTTTTTTTTTTTTTTTTGAAGATTTTATTGATTTATTTGACAGAGACAGCGTAAGAGAGAACACAAGCAGGGGGAGTGGGAGAGGGAGAAGCAGGCTTCCCGCTGAGCAGGGAGCCTGATGCGGGGCTCAATCCCAAGGCCCTGGGATCATGACCCAAGCCGAAGGCAGACACTTAACGACTGAGACCCCAGGTGCCCCCCCTTGGGCTCTACTCTTTCCTAGCATTTCCAGTGACTTAAAAATGAATACAATTCCCTTCTCTTATTGTTTCCATCTGAAAGCAATGTTTAATTTTCCAAAGGGCATTCTGCCAAGAAGGTAGTATAGGGAAGGACTCAAGCAGACAGACAGAGAGACAGACAATGTCAACCTGGAGAGTTAGAGCCCTGGTCAAATGGTGTGGCTGATTCAAGAGAAAGTGGGAGTGGTGGACAGTCAGTCTATTCCGGGGCTCTTAAAGACAGGACTAAATAGGAGGGAGGAGGTACCCAAGAGTGTCTAGAAAGTCTTCTGCCAGGTGTGTACTATGGAGAAGTCAAAAAACTGGCATTTGCTCCTCTCTGCCAGGCACTGGACTGTGGTCTACAGCACAGGTTCCCAGTCATGTGTGTTGGGCCTGGGCAAGACCTGTGAGATCAGTAGCCCAGGGCTGACCTTAATGCACCATTAGTCCTCTCTTCTCAATTAGGTACAGAATAGGAAGGTGTTATTAAATCCAACAGGGAATGCTTGTCTTTACCCCCTCGCCCTTTCCTCCTATAATGAGAGGAGAAAATTCCACGAAAACCAATAAAATCCTATTTAATCTAATCCCAAATCAGTGAATTGTTCTTCCTTAGAAGATATCCCTTTATGTCTTGATTTAAGGTGCCATAAAAAAAGAAGGGATATCAAACCTCAGCCAAGGAAAGAGGGCCAAAAGGAATATTGATAAACTGGATAGTGGTGAATCAGAGCAAATGACACAAAAAATGATTTTAATTTGTTAAACAACTGACCACATATTCTTTACATGTGTCTGCTGAAGCTGTGACAACACAGAAATCCTAGATATGTCCCAACCTCATGAATTTTCAGCATGTGCTTGACAACCTAACAAAAGGAAAAACACACATGCCCCCGAGTTATATCATTCTGTGTTCTTTTAACTTTTACCAGGATGCACAATATTTAGATTCTTCCCCTCATCTAATGTATTTTAACGTGCATTTTTATCCTGACAATGGCAGAGTCCTGATTCTTACTTTAATTAGACAAAATGGTGAAATCCCCTGAAGGCCTTAGAAATTATAGGCAATCACTTTTACAATAGTTTTAAAATAATTTGCTTTTAAAATAGTTCAACTTATCTACAGGGTTGTAGTTCCGTTTTCTGGCTTTCTCAAACATTTCTGAAGCATAAATTTTGAACAAATTTTAAACTCAAACGGAGTGTGGTGGGAATGGCAAATAATTCCGTGATTCAGAATGGGAGAATATATTTGCAAATGATGCTACAGATAAAAGACTGGTATCCGAGATCTACAAAGAACTTCTCAAACTCAATACGTGAGAAACAAACAAATCATAAAATGGGCAGAAGATATGAACAGACACTTTTCCAATGATGACATACAAATGGCTAACAGACACATGAAAAAATGTTCAAAATCATTAGCCATCAGGGAAATTCAAATCAAACCCACACTAAGATACTACTTTATGCCAGTTAGAATGGCAAAAGTGGACAAGGCAAGAAACAACAATTCCTGGAGAGGATGTGGAGAAAGGGGATCCCTCCTACATTGTTGGTGGGAATGCAAATTGGTACAGCCACTCTGGAAAACAGTGTGGAGGTCCCTTAAAAAGTTAAAAATTGAGCTACCCTATGACCCAGCCATTGCACTACTGGGTATTTACCCCAAAGATACAGACGTAGTGAAGAGAAGGGCCATATGCACCCCAATGTTCATAGCAGCATTGTCCACAATAGCTAAATCGTGGAAGGAGCCGAGATGCCCTTCAACAAGTGACTGGATTAAGAAGCTGTGGTCCATATATACAATGGAATATTACTCAGCTATCAGAAAGAATGAGTTCTCAACATTTGCTGCAACATGGACGGCATTGGAGGAGATAATGCTAAGTGAAATAAGTCAAGCAGAGAAAGACAATTATCATATGGTTTCTCTCATCTATGGAACATAAGAACTAGGAAGATCGGTAGGGGAAGAAAGGGATAAAGAAAGGGGGGGTAATCAGAAGGGGGAATGAAGCATGAGAGCCTATGGACTCTGAGAAACAAACTGAGGGCTTCAGAGGGGAGGGGGGTGGGGGAATGGGATAGGCTGGTGATGGGTAGTAAGGAGGGCACGTATTGCATGGTGCACTGGGTGTTATATGCAACTAATGAATCATCGAACTTTACATCAGAAACCAGGGATGTACTGTATGGTGACTAACATAATATAATAAAAAAACATTAAAAAAAATTCCGTGATTCAAACAAAATTCAAAATCTTAGAATAGGGCATCTGTCATCCTTAAGGTTCTCCAAGTCAATAATTTGAAACTTTTCATGTATAATAATGCAGAAATGGGAGGCAGAAGGGAAAACTCTGGATTAGAAGTAAAGATGCCTGGACAACGGTTCCAGTTCAACTGCTCAATGCACAGGAAAAAAAACCTCAAGGGAAAGGACCAGTGAGGTTAAGAGGGCCAAATACCTTCCCTGTGCCACATGCTGCACAATACTGAATGCACAGAGTATTCTTTTCTGTTAAACCTGAGGGTAGCCCCTCAGGCTTTTTCAATACCACACTCCAGGTACATGAGAATTGGTTCTCATGCATTTACTCTCTTTCAACCGAAAAAAATCTCACAATTTATGAAGTTATTTGTAAAGAAAGGCTGAAGCATTTTGGGTCACTACAGAGAATGCATATGGCCACACTTGCTGTTTCAAAAGATTTGAACAGTTGCTGAGAAATCGCCAAACTTCCCTACTATCTTAAATTGAGTGCAGTACAATTGTTATTCTCTCTATAATGAAGACATCACAAAAGCAAATGCAGCCACTGTAATTTAAAAAGAGAAGGAAAGCAATAGTGCTGCCAGGTTCAATCTTCTACTGTCCTGAGGCATAGCTTAAGGCCACCATTCTAATGCTAGGGATGTTTAAACATTATTCTTAAAATAAATCTACAAGGAGGAAACTATACACCTCAGGGGATTGAGAACAGGGAACTGGGTGCACAAGGCATGGATTTAACATTTACTTTTTAATTTTATTTATACTGTTTTAAGTTTTTTTATCATGATTCTATATTATTTTGTAATAGTGGAAAGCACTCTTCTATAAATGACACTAGGATAATTAGATATCTGTATGGTAAAAGTAACACTTCATCTGTCCTTCATATCATACCTAACATATGATTTCCAGGTAGATTACAGATCCAAATGCCAAAAGCAAACAATAAAGGTTTTAGAAGAGAATAACTCTGGGAACTTGAGGTAGGAACATATCCAAGAGAGCCTATAAAGCAGTAACCATAAGGAAAATACAGATATACTCAACTACATTAAAATTAAGAACTTGTATTTATCAAAAGACATCATTAAAAGAGAGTAAAAAGGCAGCCTACAACATACAAATAAACAAAGGGCTCATAAGCAGACTACAAAGAACTCCTACTGATTAGTAAGAAACAGATAGAAAACCAAAGGGCAGATGAGCAAGCAACTTTAACAGGGACTTAAGAAGAGAAAATGTGGGATGCCTGGGTGGCTCAGTCGGTTAAGCACCTGTCTTTGGCTCAGGTCATGATCCCAGAGTCCTGGGATCAAGTTCCACATCACGCTCCTTGCTCAGTGGGGAGCCTGCTTCTCCCTCTGCCTGCTGCTCCCCCTGCTTGTGCTCTCTCTCTCTGACAAATAAAATCTTTAAAAAAAAGGGAGAGAGAAAATGCAAAAGAAAAAGTGCTTAACCTTGCTGTAATACAGGAAATGTAGATTAAAACCATAACGAGGTAGTTCTGCACAAATACCAGAGTGCCTAAACAGCTAACATCAAAATGTTGAAAACACCAAGTGGTTACAAGATGTGGAATGTCAGAACACTCCTACTTTGCTGGAGGAGGGATGGAAACTGCCACACCCACTTTGGACACTTTGGCTTCATCTGGTGAAGGTTAAGAGATCATCTTCTACGACCCAGCAGCTCCAGTCCCAGACATACACCCTCCAGCATGGCGTGTATGTGTGCCTCAGAAGGAATCCGTAAGAATGCAGCACAGCAAATTATTTGTAAAAGCAAAAACAAGAAACCCAGAAGTTCAGCAAAATAAGATTGGAGAACTAATTTTAGTATATTAATACAATAGTACACTCTACCATAATGAAAATAAATAAACTAATGACTAATTTTAACAAATCAATGAAGGACTCTGAAAACCACTGAACAAAGGAAGCCAGACATAATAAAACAAAATATTGTATTTTAGGGATGCTACAGTTGATCCTTATTATTTGCAGATTCTGTGTTTGTGAATTCATTTACTTGCTACAGTGTATTTGTAACCTCTGAATCAATACTCATGGTGCTTTCATGGTCATTTTTGTGGACACATGCAAAGCAATGAAACACCTGAGTCACTGTGAAGCACCCAATGTGCACAATGCCATCTGCGATGGAACGAAGGGTTGCTGGGGCCTTCTTGCTTCGATTCTCCAGAGTTTCTGAGTACAAGAAGGCCGTGATGTGCCTTATGGAGAAAACATGTGTTTAGTAAGATTTGTTCAGGCATGACTTACTATGCTGTTGGTCGTGAGTTCAACGGTAATGAATTGACAGATTGGTTGACAAAAATGTGGTAAAATGAGGGGCTCACAGGAACTTAACTCTGTACTTTCCCTAGGAATTGTGGTTCAGGTTTGCTAATTCAGTATTTGTATTGACTTTACTGAACATAACTACTGGAAGTAACAATGATCTGTATTTAAAAGACAAAAATACAAATAAAAAGATGGAAGTGATTACTATAAACATCGGATTAGTGATTTCCTTAGTTGGGGGCAGAGGACTAAGAGAAGGAAGGAGAAAGCAAGAGATGCGGACACTTCTGGGGTCTTGGTAGGGTTGTACTTCTTAACCCGGGTGTGATTAGGTAGGTGTTTTCTAAATGATAATTTGTTAAACCATACATTCATATTTCATGCACTTTTCTATAATAAAAAATATGTACAAATATATCTTTAAACATACCTATAAGACAGTAAGTATTATCAACATATTAATGGCACTCTGGATGATGACATTAAAAGTAATTTTTATTTTTTGTGCTTTGAAACTATTTTGCACATTTCCTATAGTTAATATGTTACGTTTAAAACCAAAAAACAAGTGTCACTAGTGAAAATGATCTCCCTAATCATTCAAATGGCAACTTTTATTCTCTGGAGGAGGGATGTTCAATAGAGGCAAAATGACAGTTCCATCCTTCTTGCACCAATCTGTGGTTTGGGTTGCATAATACAGTTGGCAGCTCTAACTGTTCACACTGTTTCTCTTCTTTTTTCAGTCAAATACAGTCAACAAATATTTACTAAGCATCTTCCATATGCAAGAACTAATTTTTCCATGCTGATCTCCTTACTGAGAAATGATGTTGGGTCCTCGAGAGACATTTTTATTTTGGTCAAGTTATTACAGTAAATCAATGGTGTCTTCCTTTCACCCGAGCACGGGGAAGTCAAATAGGACATCTCCAATGTCACATTTGAGTAAGCTGGACATGTTAACAACACGAGCTGAAAGTCATTGGCCATCTGGCATACTTTTCTATAAGGTCTGCCTGCAGGGAATATTTCCTGTTTGGACAGGCAGGAGGAAAAGGACGGAGAAGGATTGACTAAGAATCTCAATGTCCACTGCTGAAAACAAAGGAGTATCTAAAATTAGCAGTGGTGGCCCAGGATACTTCAGCTTAAAAGTAACCCTGGGGAAAGGAGATTCCCTGAATAAGAAGGCTGAAACATTTCACTATGTTCAGAACTCTCAGCGATAGAAAAAGCACTTCTGCTAAGGATAAGATTCAGGAAGATTAAGTTAAACTCCTGCAAGCCTACAAACCTTGGTCTGGATACCACGAAAGGCATGAGGCAGAGAGATAGGCAGAGATGAACTCTGGTGAAAAGGCCAACAGTCTCGGACTCTCTTTTTCTCCTCCCAAGCAAAGAGCTGACTTCCCTCTAATTCTACTGTTTATTCAATAGTCTAAACATGTGGAAAATTATTTCTGATTTGATTTCAACCCACTCAAACATCTTCTCTACCCCATTTATTACCTTCTATGCCTGGCCTTGCTCCTCTGGTGTGACCATGGACAAAATCTGCATTTTCCCCTGGACCACACTCAGTTTCCACAAAGGCTGGCTCAGGCTGCACAATGAAGGAGTGCAATCTCACTAGGCTTCATGCTGATTTTTGCCCCTTGCTCATTTGGTTCTGAGTTGCTTATTGACTTGACTGGAAAAAACTTTAAATGATTTTCCAGCAAAGTCACCCTTTCCAGTGGAAAAGAGAGTTTTAACATCTGTGCATAAAAACAAACTGAAGGAAAATGACTTCTATATTCTGCTCTAGTTCTTATACTCCAAAACCAAAAACCCACTGAGAAGTCAATGAAAATAGAAACAGCAAAACACCATTAATTATACTCCCACAAAACTTAAAAAAAAAAAAAAATATATATATATATATATATATATATTTTTTTTTTTTTTCCAAATATGAGGCAGATACAAATTACTCTGGACAATCTTTGACAAATTTACAACGTAAACAAGATGTTCAACATAGATGCTTAACTCAAGAGGACTGTTCTTGGTGATGACCTCAAAATGCAAATCTGATCCTAATTTTTCTCTGCTTAGAAAGAACACTTCAGTGTTTCCCCTTTCCTCCGAGGATGAAGACCAAGGCCATCTCACCTAGACTACCCAAAGAATCTCTAGCCTGGTATCTTGACCTTTGTACCGTTCCGACCCGTCCTACTGCATGTTGTAACTACATGAACCTCTTAAACACACAGCTCAAGTTTTGAACGAATAGCAATTTCCTTCTCATAAACTTCCGACTACCTATTACACAAAGAATAAATTCTTTACTCTGGGAGAGTGAAAGATGTGGTTACAGTTTATTCCCGCCCACCAGTTTTCCCACTCCCCTTCTGCTCCACCCCAAGTGATATAGGTGGAGCCAGTGTCCCGCTGATTTCATTACAGGGACAGGCACATGATCCAGGCTGGGTAGTCTGAAGGCCCCTTTCCTCTGGCCACAGTGGCTGGGTCAAGGATGGACATGCAACTGACCACAGTTCCTCCTTGTGTTCTAACGCACGAATGCTCTTCTGGAAGCAAAAGCTATTGGCTTAGTGTGACCAGAGATCTTTATTCCCCCATTACATAGCAAACATCTGTCTGCAAATGAAGTTAAAAAAAAAAAAAGATGGAAAAAGAGCCAAGTAAAATAATAATTTAGGTTCCTGGGTCCAATTGTGCTCGAGGTTAGATCCACCCTGAGATTTCCCAAAATTGTAAGTTTATAACTTGTACTTTTTCCTTAGATTAGTTGGGTTTCTGTCATTTGAAGGTGTTTCACAGTACAGCCCCAATGCTCTTCTTAATCCACCTTACTTGCTTTCATGCCCTTGGGGATTTCCAGGTCAGCAAGTTTTTTCTTAAAGGGCCACTCAGTAAATATTGTAGACTCCCTGGACCAAGAGGCAAAACTGAGGGTATTAGGTAGTTACTTATATAACCATGTAAAATATATCAGTTGTATAGTGACTAACATAACATAATAAAAATTCTTATAAAATAAAAAAATAAAATAAATAAAAAATAAAATAAAATATAACAGTTGAACAATGTAAAAACCATTCTCATCTCATGAGCCACAAAACAAAAACAAAACAAAATAAAAAACAACAGGCAGCTGGCTGGATGTGGCCCATGGGCCTTGGTTTTCCAACCCGAGTTCTAGCCAAATGGGTTTATTTGTGCCACAGGGGTGCTTTCAGCTTTCCATCACCATGTTCTTTGCTGGTGCTGTTTCCACCTGGAAAGTCTCTTCCCTTGCCCCTAATCAATGCCCATCCACCAGTCAAAGTCCATTTTCAATGTGAACTCCGACATGAGACTTCTCTAGTTATCACAGTAAGTTCTGTACTTCTCTTCTGAATCTTCAAGAACTAGCCTTTCCCTTCTGGTCTTGACTCTACCTCACACTGTAGTTATGGTACTCCTCTTACACCTCTCGTACACTATGAATGCTTCCTAAGTTTCTCTGAAATTGACAATATATAAAGGTTTCATTAAAAAAAAAAAAAAAGACTCCACAGGATCCAAGTCATTAGGGAAAGGAAAGGAAATAGGGTTCTACCAGAAGCCAAGTGTAAGGCCTTGGTAGTCAGGGCAGCCAGACATTCCTGAGACAGAATGATCTGGTATCATAAAAGGTAAGCAGCTCTCCGTCCAGTGCCATCATGACAGCTCTGCATACAGCTCCTTGTTCGCTCGCCTCAGATGCCTGCGCATGACAAGTATGACAGAAGGGGCGTTTCAATCCTTCTGTTTCTGGTGGGGAGGGAGACAGGCACACTGGCCTGTGCTCTGATGGACTCCTGTGTTTCTGTATTCAATTTCGGTCACTCGTTGGCAGCGTTCTTCCTCCTGATTACTGGGTAGTGCTGCCCAACCCCCCACATTTGCCCCAGCCTCCTAGCTTTGGTGGTATCTGTGTATCATGTGTATGTTTAATATATAATATTTTAATATTTTTCTTTAAATTGATCCCTGTAATAAAGCAGAAACATCTGCTTATTCCCTTCGAAATGATAAACCTCATTATTATTAAAATGAAGAAAAAAGGTGATCCAGGCACTATTTAAAACGTTCAGGTACCTCAGTGCCATAAGGCTCAATTTTGGAAATTTCTGTTCTTGGCGATCTCTTTTATTTCCTCTTGTAAAAGTATAGCATTTATTTTTCTGAGACCTATTTAGCTATTCTAAAGAGCAAAATCCATTAACAAAAAGCTTGTATGTCCATTCCAGGCAAGGATTTGATGGTTATTTAACATTTTTGCCCCTTAATTTTGGTATCATTGTCAATACTGTCCTCCTCCTCCTCCTCCTCAACATATCAACATTTACTCATTTTGTTGACTATTCTTGGGAGAAGAGGATATTAAAAAACAACTTTACTGAGGTGTAATTTACATACTATGAAGTTCACCCATTTGAGCATACACCACTGATAGAGCTGTGCAGTCATCACCCATAATCCAGTTTTATGATGTTTCTATCAGCCCCCAAAGGGCTCTCCGGCCACTTGCAGTGAAGGCCTGCTCACATTACCAGCCACAGGCACTGACTGATCTACTTTCTATCTCTAGAGATTTGCCTTTTCTGGACATTTCACAAAAATGGAATCATGCAATGTGTCATCTTTCGTGTTTGGCTTATTTCTCTGTTTTCACATGTTTATAGCGGGTCAAGAACTTTCAAAGGGAAGGTGAAAATGATGATGATAATAAATGGTGAGGTCTAACTTATATTAAATACTTACTGTGTATCAGTCATTCTGCCAATCTTTTCAGAGGCATCATCTTAACTTTTCCAAATAACCTCAGGGATAGATACTATTATTCTCATTTTTCAGGTGAGAAAACAGATCATAAAGTTTAAGCATCTTTGCTGCCCAAGGCCAAGTGGTTAGTGGATGATGAGGAGCTGGGATTTGAAACTGGCCCTAACTTAGCCACTAAACCATCTGCTCTCTCTTAAAAACAAACAAACAAAAACCCCCAAACTCTTAAAATCAAACAAACTGAGATTTTTCATTTAAAAATATGAGTTTGCAACTCACAGGAGAAGGCAATGTATAGTTTAAAGTGCAGGAAAAAATTCCTGTGAGGGCACCTAGAAGGCAAGTTTCACTATGGTGAAACTTCTTTGCACATCTAGCCTCTGTGGGGCACAGAATCTCCCTTGTGCGTGCCAGACACACTGCACCTGCTGCTCAGGTAAGCTGAAAGTGCCTTGCTCCTTGCAGCACTGCTCATCAGATGTGCTCTTGGCCTCAACCTACTAAGCCTTTTCGCTTTATTTAGAAAGCATGTGTTGGAAGACATGGACAATAATATATTTAAGGCTGTTTATGAGCAAGTTTCCTCAAAAAGCCTCAGAAGCTGGTCCATTTGTGCCATCTGTTATAAGAGAAACTAGAAACCACCTGTCTGTCTGCTTGAGCTCTGCTCTTATCAAGGAAGTTGTAATTACCTCTTTGGTGAAGGATTTGAATCATTACAGTAAATCCCTTATTCAGCACATATTGTATTAGGAAGGCATTCTGACCCTAAAAACTAGGGCTTTTCTCCTTTCGTCCTGCAAAGATGCAATAAAACCTCAGCTATTTGGAGCCTAGCAAGTGAACCATGCCTTAGCCTTCCCCGTTACTCAACAATAAATACTGAACAAATATTGACTGTGTACCAACTACATGGCAGGTGCTGTTGTAAGCACGGGGAACACGGCAGAAAACAAGCGGAGTGAGGCTTCTATTCTTAAACACGGCATCCTGCAAGGTAGGGCCTGAGAGCACAGGCTGTGTAGGGAAAAAAATATCGAAGCTTCTATTTGCATTTTTTTATCTGATCCTTGTAAGATTTGTATTTTATATGTATATATAGATATAGATATCTTCTGGTATATGTAATATAATGATTAGTAAGATAGGTATTTAATTAATAAATAAGTAAAGAAAAATAACAAATACATATTGGAGATACATGCCCCCAGTATTTTTTCTGAGTCTATTTTGATCGTTTTAGTGATGAAAATAGTTCCTGGGAAACAGTGTTACCTGTGTGTGTAATAGACAATAAACAAGTAAACAACCAAATAAGACATTGTAGGTGGTATGAAGAGCTATGAAGAAAACAAAAATCAGAGCAGGGTAAAAGTGAGCTCCCAAGCAGGAGAGGGTGGGTGGGGGTGATTCGGATTCTGCGTGGACAGGCCACTGCTCTCAGGACTCACATCCGAGCGGAGGCCTCCCTCTGCAAAGCAGAGCATTCAGGGCTCATTCTCCTCAACACCGGGGCTTCTTTTTATTTTAACCAGCTGGGATTAAACCAAGCCCCATTTCTTCCTAAGCGCCCTGACAGTCTCTCTGCCTGATTGTAAGGCTTTTCCCAGAACGCTACCTGAACTTAATGGAAAGGGTCCTATTTTTAAAGAGAGGACTACCAAAAGAAGATCAGTAATAAATGTTGGCTGGGGCTGTAGCAGTTCCCAGTAGTGGCTGGTAACAGCAAAACATACTTTTCCTGCAAGAAATTGTTTCCTGGTACAGCTAGAAAGTCATTCTGTTTGGGGAAACAAATGTTCCCCTTTTCAACGAAGTCTCTACATGCCCTAAAAAGAGTATGTGGCTTGTTCCTTTTTGGAAGAAAGGAATTATATAACTCCCAAACAAACCAACAGACTGAACACCTCTCTTCCTCTGTGCGAATTGCCACGTCTCTGGGTTGCTACAGGACCAAGCGCATGATGAGATACTCCAGTTATCGTATTTCCTTCTTCAGGTCCCTCTGACTTTCGCCATCTGAGGTGTAACATTTCTGGAGATGTAACCACATTTTGTCAGTATATTTATGTTAATTCACTTACAAAGTTATGTGTGGTAATAGTATTACAAGCCCATTCAGTTCCCTTTGGAAATGACCAGTCTATGCCTTCATAATAATGCGTTTTATTTTTTTAAGATTTTATTTATTTGAGAGACAGAGACGGGGGGGGGGGGCGCTGGAGGGAGGGGCAGGGAGAGGGAGAAGCAGACTCCCCTGCTGATCAGAGAGCCAGACACCGGGCTCAATCCCAGGACCCTGAGATCATAATCTGAGCCGAAGGCAGATGCTTAACTCACTGAGCCACCAAGGTGCACTCTATGCTTTCAAATACACCCATCTGAAATGTGACGGCAAGCTTTCCATGACGCCCACGCTATATCCCTGTCAGTTCTTCCTTCCTATCCTCACCCAGGCTTTTAGAGACAAAATGACACTTTGCATATACTTAAATTTTCTGTCATTCTCTCAGAGAACTATGGAAAAGAGAATCCTCTCTTTTCCTCTCAAGGAAAACAGAAGGAAGGGAGCGCCTGGGTGGCTCAGTCCTTAAGTGTCTGCCTTCGGCGCAGATCATGATCCCAGGACCCCGGGATGGAGCCCCACCTCGGCTCCCTGCTCAGCGGGAAGCCTGCTTCTTCCTCTCCCACTCCCCCAGCTTGTGTTCCCGCTCACTGTCTCTCGCTCTCTCAAAAAAATAAAATCTTAAAAAAAGAAAGAAAGAAAGAAAACAGAAGGAAGAACACTGCAAATCACAATTTAGCATATTAGAAAACGAAAAGAAATACAACATATTTTCCAAAATGAAAATCCATCGCAGCATCAAGTTAATGAATGAGTTGGGCTGGGTTGGATCATAAAAATCATGCTGTCCCGATTCCCCCCAACCTCAGCCCTATGATTCTGATAAGCAAGCAGAGATGGGAACCACTGATCTTTGGTTTCTACAGTGTTCCACGTCAGCTTTGGAAATTACTGGGAAATGTGAACACACAAGGGGCTTAGTAGCAAAACACCTTTGTGATTATTTTGTTCATCTAATAACTGACTGATTCACGTGGATTTTATTATATTTGGCCCCACAAATGTGTACACTAATCTACTGAATTAAACTCTCGGTGTCCACCTGTGACTTGATCCTAAGAACTGCAGGGTTCTGAGACGAGAGGGTACGGTAACCTAGAGTAGTTTGGGAAAATTTCCATGGGGTTGTAGCATTCCCATTTTTCTATTCTGGGCTTTAAAATTAGGCGGCTGTGGTCATCTTGTATCTTGGGAAAAGAGAATCATTGTCAAGGGCAAAATGAGCGCCCGCTCTATGCCGAGACGAGGTGCAGCAACAGGACAAAGTCTGGCTTCTCAACTAACAGCTCCCACTGATAGAGTACTTCCAACACGCTAGGCTCTGGGCTGAGTGCCTTTTGTCACTGACTCCTCCAGATAACCCTGCGAGGGCTTCCCAGATTACAGAGAGGTAAGCTGAAAGATGGAGAGACTGAGCAATTTTCTGAGCGGAAAGCGGTAGTGCTGCACCGGTAGAGGCAGCCTGACTCTGGAACTTGGGCCCCCCTGAATGCCTGTGCCCACTGTTCCCCTGCAGCCCTTCCCACTGAGGAGGCTCCTAACAAGGTCCCCCAAAACATTTACTTCATGAACCTGCTGGACAGAAGGGGTAGGGAAACGCCTGACACAAAGCGGGCCAACTTACAGGGGGTTGCTTGGCATGGCCTAGAACCCACTGAAACAGGTGAAATCCCAGTTCCGAGAAATCATAAATACACATTCGATAAAGAATAAAGAAAAATGGTTTGGAAGCTTCTCAGTAATTTCATGAGAACACCTGTCGTATTTGCTGAACAGACTTCTAAATGAAAACAATATTTTTAAGAATAGTGAATTAACAGTTAGGTGCAGGAGTTTAGGGTCAGACGGCCCTCCAATACTGGCTCTGCCACGTATCAGCTGTGTGACCTCAGGTAACTTAACTTCTGTGCCCCACATTTTCCTTCCTTGCTTAAATGGGGATAATTAATTAAGTAGATTATATGTATAATATACTTACTATATTAAAGCTTGGTATGCATTAAGTGTTCACTAAATGACAGCTGTTAAGGTCAGGGCATGCTTCACTTGTCTTGAGAAAATGGTTCTGTTACAAAATGAAAAGTGGACTTAAGGACTCAGTACTTACACCGTCTACAAACCCCAATGAATTGATTCCAAGAGAAGTGAAAATGAAGAGAAAACTGTACCATTACCCAAGTAACTACAAGGAAAAAGAAGAAGGAATATACCCCAGGTTCTCGGGTGTTCATCCTAGGATAAATCCCCCTCTTAGCATAGCCCTGTTACCTGTGTCTGCACAGCAAAGTCCCCAGTGGAAAACATACAGAGGCACGTTCGCAGGTGCTCTGGCTGTGTTACCAGTGGCAGATAGGTCCGCAGGTGTCAAATAACCTGTGCCCAAAGTTCAGAATTTCATGTTCAAATGGAGGTGTCAATACTGAGCTCTGGCTCATTTATGGACCTTAATTAAACCCTCTTTCTTCATGGCCGGCTAACAGGAGATGTCTGTTTTTCCACTAGCTCTCTCAAAGAAGTGCTGGTGTGTCACTGAAAGCCCTAATGTTGCATAAAATGGGCCTGGGCAGATGGGAAAATAGGCATTACCCACCTGCCCACACTCATTCTGGGGGTGTCAGTGGAGAGAATCTCAATCCCCAGGCACTCCTCTGGAAAGCTTCCTGAGAAGCCCACGTGGAAAGGGTGGGTGGACAGAGTTGTAGGGTAATACTTCCTCTTTGGGCTCAGTCTTTCTCCAAGGATGACTCCGTGCTCTGAAAAGCGGCACTGCACAGGTTTCATACAAATGCTGCCAGGGATGGCGTGGCTTATTCTTATAATACTCTGCAACGTGAACAGCAAAGAATTGCCATCACTAAGCTGGTCTAGGTGAGCTTGGCTGGATCCTTGGACATCAGGACTCAATGAACGGCTGAATTTCTTGGGGGTGGCGGGTGGGCCACTGCAGCAGCTTCCTTCCCTTCTTTTCCTTCTCAACCATGAGCCTCTCAATATCTAATTTCCCTTCTCCCTGTGTACGCCTCTGTCATCAGGGTAAATGCTGGTTCTGTAAACAGGGTGGCATGCTTAGGAAGACAGGCCTAGAGAAGACTGAGAAACTTCCTGGGGGAATGTTAGGTGGAGTGGGAAGAGCAAGGCCTATGGACTTAGGTGGAATGACTGTGGTAATCTTTACCACCCACCTCTCTCTCCTCATTTGAAAACTAGGGAAAATGTTACCCCGAAAGGCCTCTGTGAGGACTGCATGAGTGAACCTACATAAAGGGCAGGACACCACATCTGGCACGAAGAAAGGGCTCCCAACATAAGAGCAAGTATTGATACTTAATGAAATGTTAAACTCATAGATTTAGAGTAAAGAATCTATAACCTTAGGGTCTGTGCAATCCTATCTGCCTATCCCAAGCAAAATTAACCAGGAAGGACTCCAAAGCTCTGGGTGATTCAAATATTCAAAGCCAGCTTACTTCCTCCCCTCCTCCGCTGCAGCCCATTTTTGGTTTAAAAGAAAAAAAGGGGGTGATGCCCCATAATGTATCTTTTCAATGTATATTTATATTTTAAAATACAGAAAGAAAATCCAGTTTCTGTTCCTGGCTATAAAAGCAATTGTGCTCAATGTAGACAACGAAGAAACAACAGGCAAAAACCAAAATGAAACAAAAATAACCACCAATACTCCCACCCAACAGTACCATTATTAAAATGTTGGTGACTGTTTTAGAACCTTGCTATGTGTACATATGCATCCATATGTATTTTGGTTTGTGTATTAAAATGGCACTGTAATTTAAAGACTTCCTTATTCTGCTTTTTTCAACAAGGGAGTTTATTGTGAACATATTCCCTTGCTGATGAAATGTACTGGCAACACAATTAAAAAAATTTTTTTTTCACATTTTATCTTTATTTTTTAAAATTTATTGTGTTGTGTTATTCACTATACAGTACATCATTAGTTTTTGATGTAGTGTTCCATGATTCATTGTTTGCGTTTAACACCCAGGGCTCCATGCAATACGTGCTCTCCTTAATACCCATCACTGACCTATCCCAATCCCCCACTCTCCTCCTCTCTGAAACCCTCAGTTTGTTTCCCAGAGTCCATAGTCTCTCATGGTTCATTCCCTCTTCTGTTTACCCCCCTTCATTCTTCCCTTCCTTGTCCCACTGATCTCCCTGCTATTCCTCATGTTCCACAAATGAGTGGCAACACAATTTTTAATAGTTGCACTGTAGTCCACGGCTGTGTGACAATTACCAAATCATCACTATTCTTTGACATTTAAATTTGTTTTTGCTATTGTAAATAATACTGGGGAAAAAGTCCATCCACTTTTGCATATATCTCTCATTATGTCCTTATGGCAAATACTAAAAGTGTAATTGCTCAAAGGATAAGCCCATCTTAAGGCTTAAGACCAATATTTCTACAGTGCTAAAAAAAGGTCATGCTGATGTATAATCTCACCCACAGTGCGGTAATTTGGTCTCACCCGTGTTCCCTTTTCCTCCCCACCTGTCCCCTTCTTTGGTCTCCTGGGTATATGGGTTTTGTTTCTTCTATCAAATGAGCCAATCAAGAGTACTATGACAAAAATGGGGCCAAACCAATATGGGTTCAAATCATTCCTCCAAAGTAAATGAGAGCTCTCAGAAAAGACTGCTTTGAACCACCGCAGTGTTTCAGAACAAGGGGGTTGGTGGGACAAGGGAGGGTAGGTTTATTCTCACTTAGCCTCTTCTCCTAAAATGAGAATTACTGGCTCCCTGCAGGCCATCAATCAGCAAGCCAAGTCTGAATGCTGAATTACAGCAAGGGAATGAATGAGCTTATACAGAGTAGAGACACACAGGCTGAGCCCAAACACGCACCCAGGTACCCCATTACATCTCCAGCTGAGACGCTAGAGACACAGTAGCAGGTAAAATGTCCTTTCTTCAACCTCACAGAATCAAGGGGGAATGATTCTTATTCCTTTTTTTAAAGGAAGATAAAGGAGAAACGAGAATTAATTTGGGTTGGAGGCTCAAATATTTGTAATGAGTATTTCAGCTAGTTAAGAAGAGGCATTCTCCACCACCTGACGGGCAGGAAGGGAGAGCTGGCATTGTGGAGCTGGCAATTCCTCCCGGAAGATCAATGTCGTCTCTGTATGTGATAGACTGGTCTGCTCTAAGGTTTACTTGTTGAAATAGATAATGTAATATTCAGACTGTCAGCGCATGGACACATATGCTGTTTTCTGTTAACCCCTTTCCTTCTGAGAAATTTCTACAATCTGAATACCTTACCCCCTTATTAGAGAGGCAGAGTTTATGATCAGAGGCAAAGGGAACTTCAGATGATATCACTATCATCATGATATGACAGAGGGGAAGAGAGACAGAACAATCTGCAAGAACCTCACGTTATCCAAAATTCTGCTGAAACTAGGAAAATGGAGCCCTTCCCCCAAATCCCTTCTACTATCTCCGCATCAGAAGCTCGGCCTGCTTCCAAGGACAGCAGAAAGAGAGGCTTGTTGTGCTATCTGTGAGGAGCACGGTGACTGCCGTGGAGCCTCAGGATTTGCACTGGTATTCGCAGACCTTGGCCAAACACCTAGGAGCTGGTGAAGTAGGCCATTCCCCTGGCATGCCTTTCCCCATAACCAGAAGCAGTGAGTGGCCTTGGGGAATTTCCACTGGTGGCTGCAGCTGCTGCTTTCTGGGTAATCACAGTATGTGTGGGCAGGGAAGAGCTCAAAAAATGAGTTGCCTAGAGCCAACTCATTCTGCAAGTTGCTCCCTAGCAGATGACAGACTGTCGGGGAGTTTTGCAACTACTCAGGGTGGGGCATACTCACAGGGGCTTAGAGACAAAAGCCCAGGGCCTTGTGTCCTTCCAGAATATTAGCTGAGATGAGTGAACAGTAGTAATAGGTAACATCCACCCAAGGCACATTACAAGGTAGGTCAAAGAGTGGTTTGCTCTCATTGTCTCCTCCATCTCCACGACAGGCCCAGGAGATGAGGAGAACCTATCTATCAACGTGGGGTTTTGGAAAATCACAGAAAACCTTCTAGGATGTTTTACTGTGGGTCTATACCAACCCACCTCCCGCCCCTCACCTCATCAAGTACTTGGTCAGCACTGTGTTTATGCGTGTTTTGCGAGGTTGTATTATCACCACCAACAGCCCAAATTCCCCTATAGGCCTTATCTAGGAAAAGAAACTGGTTCATTTACCACTTTTGAATGGCATGAGGCATAAGGAGAATAACACTAAAACCAAAGCAGCCAAGCTGCTGGGTTCCCATGGAGTCAACAAAACTGGAGCACCACAGAGCCTGTCAGGGCTCTTAGCAAATGGTACCATCGACTTTCCAAGGAACCTGTGTTATAAAGGATCAGGCAGACTATGAACAAGCAAGGACCTTACTGAAAAAGTACTTTTCTTGACATAATTGATGGAAACAACTACTTCTATAGGATCTGAATTTTAGAATGGAGTGGCTGAAGACAGAGTGATTATCTACTTAAGAACTAGCCTGGCCAGGCCAACCACACAGACAGACCAAAAAATGTCTGTACTAGCAAACTTCAGGACATTCTGGCCTGACACACTGGGTGATGAGTGTATAAAACTCAGTTGTTATGTGAATTACTTCCTAGGCCAATTACTTAAGCTACATGATAAATTATCTTGTTCATCTTCTGTGTCGATGACAGGTTTTGGATAAAGGAATTCTTAGTGCATCAAAAACCAAGTTTTATTTTTTAAAACCTAAAATGGATGGATTTAACAAATAATTATGAAGCATCTCCTCTGAGCCAGACCTTCTCCTAGGTGCTGGGAATCCTGAGATAGTAAGATAGCATGGGCCCTCCTGTCACAGGGCTTACAGTGTCTTGAGGAGAGAGGGGCAATAGGCAGTTGAGTGACTGTACCAGGATAGAGCATTTCAGAGGGAAAGTGCTATAAACAAAGTAAAAGGGTGATGTGGCGCACAGTGATGGGTGGGGACCAGAAAGGTCAGGGCAGGCTGGAGCGTGTGAGGATCAAGGAAGAACTTTCTATGGCAGGAGGAACAGCTGTTGCTAAGGCTTAGTGGCAAAAAGGAACTTAGTTTACACCAGGAACAGAATAAGCGCAGGAGCATGGCAAGCAAGGGAGACAGCCAGGTGAGGTGAGGTTGGAAAGGTCAGGTAAGGTAAGCAAGGGCCGGGTCACGTAGTCAAGATAAGGAGTTTAGATTTTATTCTATCTACAGGCAAATGGAAGACACTGGAAAATTTTAAGCAATTCTGGAATACAAGATGTTACTAAACATTTGATGTGTTTATAGAATTAAAAAACTAAAAATGAGAACAAAACCAAACCCAAACTGCTAAAAATCTCAAAGATAGTGGCATTCCTATGGGGGGGGGGGAATTCCACTTTCTGCAAAAGGGATTGTCCAGAAAACCTTTTCAATGTATTTTATGTGTTTACTCATTCATGTAAAAACCTATTTTTACTACTATGTTCTCAGCACTTTGCTGGACACTGGGGAGATACAATTGAGAAGACATCACTGACCCTCAGAGAATGAAACAAATAAGCAGCTGACGACATCACACTCTACTGGGAGCTAAATGCAGGGATTACCCCATCCAGTTTAGGATGGAGGGCAGGGGCAAGGGGGAAGAATCGGGAAGGGCTCTCTGAAAGAAGGGATGTTTAATAACACAGCATTCCCTGGAAGTGAGAAGCCACAGGGCAAGGTCGAGGAAGTGAGACTACTTCAGTAAGGTCCAACCAGACAGTTTCAACAGAGGCTGCAAGGTCAAGCAGGGGAGGACCACCCAGGGCCTCTCAATCGGTAAAAGGATTCTGGAGCTCATGGTATCCATTGTGAGGGGGAGAGTGGTGTATTCAAGTTTGCACATTAGAACAATCCCAAGGGTTGCAGTACAGAGAAGGAGCTGAGGGGGACTGGTCAAGGGTCAGGAAAACCAGATGGGCAAGGGTTGGGCTAGGGTGGTGGCAGCAGGGATGGAGATAAGTGGGCTGGTGTGAGAGAGGCAGAACTGATAGGTCTTGATCATTGACAAATCGGTGGTAAGTAAAAAGCAGAGGAAAGGAAGCTGGCCAGGTTTCCAGGCACTGGCTACCGAGACAGCACTGCAAAGCAGCACCTAACGCAGTCAAGGGTGATGGGGTCGGAGGGCTCCTTGGAGGAGCTCCTGGTGGATCTTCAGAGGCACAGCAGATGGGAGCAAGTGTATGCACAAGAAGAAACACCAGGCAGAGGGAACCGTAATCTCCCATTTTTCTACATTTCTACCCCAGTTGATTCGCCTCATACCAGGAACACGATGCTGCTTTTTCTGGGTGCTGATTCAATAGAAAGAGCACTGCGCTTGGAATCAGAAGGTCCAGGTTTACACATTATACATTCTCCAACAGGCCACTCAAGCTCTCTCAGCCTCTGTTTCGATAATTCACAAAATAGAAGCCCTAGTTGTTTCATTCTACTCAGTTCATATTTATCAAATACCCACATATAGCCCTGTCAAGTGCTAGGGAAACAAGTGAACCAAAAATGGGCAAAAGTCTGAGGTACATTTCAGCTTAGTGCAGGCATCAGGGAAGCAAATGGGCAACTATAATATGGTGCACCAAGTGCTAGGATAAGGGTTCATGCAAAAATCAAATGTACCTGTATGAAATGACTCTGAAAACAGGGAGACACTATAAACATATCTTGTAATATTATCATTCTTGATGGCAGTGCTAGCCAGCTTCCAAATCTTCTAGGAATTTTTTCAAATTTCTGGTCTGCTGATGGCACCTTGATTGCAAAGCAGCTATGGGTCAGGGTATATGGGTCTGCTATATCTTTACACACACACACACACACACACGCTGTCACTGTCAGGTTCTCTGCGGTCTGGTAATCAACTGTGACAAAGCAGTCTTGGCATTCATTGAGGCCTGAATGGAGACAAACAAGATGGCCCCATGTCCAAAGATGATCGGTTTAGTAAAAAAGACACTTGGATATGATTTGATGAGATGTTATGATTAATGTCATACTAAAATATAATCAGAGTGATCATAGAATTTACTGCCTAAACAGGACAGTGGGTAGAAGAGGTGCTACTAAATTTTTACCTGGGCAATGGCTGTAATAGGCACACTGAGAAATACGCTCCCTAGAAAGAATAGAGAGGTCAAATTTTTGCTCAAAGTGTTATCAGTCAAATGCCAAAGCATATTGAGACTGTGGCCTGATTCAATGTAATGCACATTTTTGCTTTCCATGAAACTATTTATCTCCTTTTCATGGTTCCTGGCAATATATAATTTCCTTTGCATATTGGACCCTAAAGGCATTTGTGGATTCTGAAATCATGAGCTGAAAATTGCATAAGGATGATAATGAGATACCTGAGCCTTTTTTTAATAATAATTTTTTATTATGTTAGTCACCATACAGTACATCCCTAGTTTTTGATGTAAAGTTCCATAATTCATTACTTGTGTATAACACCCAGTGCACCATGCAATACGTGCCCTCCTTGAGCCTTTTTTATAGCAGAAATTTACATGACAGTAATGAAATTTAAGTTTCCATTCCGTATCTAAAGTTTGGCTTAAAGCCCTGCCACTTAGGTTTACGTTAACCCTCTATCTAAAGGAATTTTCTCCTTAGGCTCCAAAATGAACTGTCTTTCCAAGTGCTTTTTTATATTAGCCTTCAAAAGCATTCTCCAAGCTACCCTAGGGCTAAGCCAAATTAATTTCTCATTTTTAGACTGGCTCTTCATATCCAGTGGTAAAAGAACCTTTACTTTAATGTGAATGAGTGTGGAGGTGATCTTCCTTGTAAGATGAACTGGAGGAAGGACCAAAAAAAAAAAAAAAAAAAAAAAAAAAAAAAATCCTGGAGACATTCACATTACAGTATTTGGAAGTCATTACCCTGACTAAAGGGTGTGCCTGCCAGGCCTGTAGATAATTTCCCATGTGAAATTTGCTGTCAAAGTAAAGTCCCATGGGATTAATTCCCAACACCTCAAAAGTGAACTTCTGTTCATAAATATGAAACTAGACTTGGTGAGCCTCTGTCCAAAGTCTACTGAGCAATGGACTCCTTACTACACAGGCAACATGACTTTTCATTTTCCTTAAGGAACAAATGCTTGACCAATCTTTGCCTTATAGGAAAAGATACACATCTCATGAAGATGATTCCATCTCATTTCACATGCTGTACTTCAGATGAAGAACTTAAACAATAAAAACAAAAAAGGCAAAGTTGGTTAAAAAACCATGAGAGACTCTGAACTATGGGAAACAAACTGAGGGTTGCTGAAGGGGAGGTGGGTGGGGAGATGGGGTAACTGGGTGATGGGCACTAAGGAGGGCACGTGATGGGATGAGCACTGGGTGTTATATGCAACTGATGCATTGTTGAACACTACATCTGAAACTAGTCATGTACTATGTGTTGGCTAATTGAATTTAAATTAAAAAAAAAAAAACACCAAAACCAAAATTCCTTATGCCAATTCTCTCTCAAACCTAAAAAAAGAATCAGAAAGAAATGCAAGCTTGGTTTTGCAAAAATACAAAAAAGCTCCCTCCTCTCTACACCAAGTACATTAAATGGCCCAAAACTTCTGGATCAGGTGCATATTAGGAATCTTCTCATTTTGGTACCCATTATCCTTCATAAAAGTAAATGTATAATTTTTTTCCAGTGAACACTAAAAATTTGGTAAATTTTTTTCTTAAATATTTCCAATAATATGTACTTACAAAAAGAAAATACCATGTTGTGGTATGGCAGACATTCTTCATTTACGACAAGATGATATCAAACACATTTTCCTCCATTGTCAGCAGAGTACCACAGTCCTGCGTCTTCAGACACCCTTAAGCATTCCGCTTATGTTTCTCTTGAGTTTGCCTTTCATGATGTTTATCAATCCCTTTGATCATTTACTGTTCATAAATTCTGCCAGCTGCAAGCATAAGCCTAGATGCCTGATTTTTTTTTTACTGGTTAAAATAATACTACCACTTAGTTACCTAGGAAGCACCAAAAAGTAATAATTAGCTCTTATATCACCTAAAGAGCCTTAAGCAGGAGACAGAAGTTTTGGGCGACTTTCACATAGGAAAGGAAAAGTCTTTTAAAGAGTTGGAGCAACAGATGTATTCTGAGCACGTAAGTTCTCTGCATCCCTTCCTGTAGCTCCATATCAAATGTGAAATGTAGTTAAATCACAGGTTTACACTTAAGCTTATCTCTGATAATGGACTTGGACACATATCAAAGAACCCGCCCATATGCACTTATCAGTCTCTGACAGGTATGAGGTTTAGGAGTTCAATATAGGACTTTACTGCTTACTTGTTTAGAAATTCAGATGTAATGTTATCAGCAAGTATTTGGATGAGGGCTCCAATTACTTATGATCCTAGGTAATCCCACATTGCTACAGGGTTCTCTGGTTATAAACTACAAATTTAAAATGCTCTTATGATGGATAATTCACAACCATGAGATAAAGGTACATATCTGTATCTATAAATAAAATATATGAATACCTTTCAGCTTGTCTTGGGAATGGGGATCTTTTCTCTGTAATTTGTATATTAATCTATTGTTTTGAATGGACATTATATCAATTGATAAAATTTCCAAAAAGTATAAAAGGGTATCAGTATAAAAAGTTGCAAGGGAAAAATAAGTCTCCCATTCCAGAGACACCCCCCCGAAGTAACCATTGTTATGGATTTCTTGTATTTCCTTTCACAGTTATTACAGGAACAAAAAAGCTTAGGTGTATGCGTTTATGGGAGGGAGGGACAGGGAGTGAGGGAATGAGCAGTACCAAAACCTCATCTGCTTTAGAGAGAGAGAGAGAGAGAGAGAGAGAGAGAGAGAGAGAGGTGTGGATGGATTGATTGACTTCCCTTCTTTAAAAACAAACAGTAGCAAGTTATTCACATTGTTCTCAATGCTGTTTATGTTCCTTCACAATATATCCTGGAGATTGCTCCATTGGTGCATGAAGACTTGGCCCCTCAATTCTTTATGTATACAGGTAACATTCCCTTGCACAGAAGTGCAATGCCTTATTCAACCAGATCACTACCAAGCAATATAAAGGTTGTTTCCTGCCTTTTGCTTTTGCAGGGACTGAATATCAGTGCTGGACGAAGATGGTGGGGGTGGTGGGGGTGCACTGTATAAATATTAACATTTTGTCCTGCCTACCGCCTTCCTTCTTTTATAAAGTACTGATGTCTAAACAACAAGGAGAGTCTATCTGGAAGAGACGGTTGTTAGCCTTCCTGCTGCCACACACAGGAAGGTAACACCTTTCTCTCTAAAGCTGATGAGGTTTTGGTGCAGCAGCTGAATCCTGGGAAGAGGAACCACCAGACTTTGCAAGCACCCAGTTGTTCTTGTTGGGGGACCAGCCTGGGCATCTAGGCAGCCTACCCCAAACCAAAATTCTCCAAGGTTAGGGAAGCCTCAGTGGAATCCAGGTCAGGGTCATCCCTCCCTTCCACACAGCATGATGCAGAATTTAAAATCTGTTGGTGCTCAATTTAGAACTTCACAGGCTTTCGACCAAAACAAAACAAAACAAAACAGTTGTTCTTGTTGGGGGACCAGCCTGGGCATCTAGGCAGCCTACCCCAAACCAAAATTCTCCAAGGTTAGGGAAGCCTCAGTGGAATCCAGGTCAGGGTCATCCCTCCCTTCCACACAGCATGATGCAGAATTTAAAATCTGTTGGTGCTCAATTTAGAACTTCACAGGCTTTCGACCAAAAAAAAAACAAAACAAAACAAAAAAAAAACCCTCCCAAACTGTGGGGTGGTCACAACTCTCTAGAGCTGGACTGGCTGGGTTTTGGGTAAGTTACTCAACCCTCCCATGGCTCAGTTTCCTCTCTGTAAAGTGAGGAAAGTAATACCTACCTCAGAGGGTGAGTGGGAGGATTAAGTAAAATAATGCCAATGTAACTTGCTAAGCAAACTGCCTGAACTTTTTAAGGGCTCAAGAAAATGTTTATTATCAGTAAAACAATCCAACACCTTTTTTTTGGGGGGGGGGGGAATCTTGGCAGCACCAAAAAATACACTGGTTGTGAATTTTGGCCTCAGGGTAATCCTTCAGTCTCTTGACTCTTATCTCTCCATGCCCACACATTCCCCGCAAGCCCCCCAACATTTCTGGGGCACACACACTCTTTGTGTTCTTGTACTTGTGCAGTTCCATATGCTTACAATGTCCCTCATCTTCACATGGGTAACTTTTACTCACTTTCCAAGACGTAGTCCAAAGGGCAAGGCTAAGTGTCCTCCCTCTGGATCCCATTGTCCCCTGAGCCCACTTCCCTTGTGGCACTGTCATGCTACCCAGAAGAGACGTGAAAGCAGGGTCTTCACAGGAACTGTAAACTAAGTTCCCAGCACTGTGTTAGCACTCTGTAGGCACTTGGTAACTGTCGCTGAATTAAAACAAACCCCGATGGAGATAATGATTCCAGTCAGTCTACTTAATTCCCTTGACCGAATATAATTATGCCTCTGGTATCTTCTTTTAGTCAACAACGCGGGTATCTGCACTTCAGATGTTTATATTCTTAAAAGTGTCAATTCAGAATCACCTGTCATGTAGCTCCTGTCAAAGCATGGCTGAGCCAACTGAAGAAAGACTTCGTCTAAGAGGCAAGCTACCTTTCACCCAACACTCCCTGACTCGGGCAGACCACCAGAATGCTTTGACTAGGTTGTTTTCCATCTTGCACCATCGTAAAAAGGACTTTTCAATACTTCAGCCTAGTGTTACACTCTACCTTTAATCAGAAACAACAGGAGAAATGACTATATATTGAAAGCCTGATTTATTTTGCATAAAACTGCTACAGAAGATGTAGTCTATCGTGCTATTCAAAATTCACGAATACACAGACTTATATGGCAAATTAATATTAAAACTTGCAACTCCTGATGAACTGGCATGCTTTCCTTGAACAGACTACCTAACTGTACATTCCATCATATTTTTCCCTTCTTTGTTATGGCTGCGAGGTAGCTCAGGGCAAGTCAATGCTGAATGCCTCTCCCTTCTCTCGGCCGTTGGTTACGCTGCTGCTATGTGTTATTCTATATTTACTCTACTGTGTATGTATTTTGAAAAAGAATAATGAATCTCACATTTTTGTTTGGTTATCAATAATGTTTGGAGAACAGCTGTCATCAGACACCTGTGACATGTAATACAATTTGCTTGCACTGTCACCCAAATGTGCCCTAAACACACACACACACTGATACCAAACTTGTCAACACACAAAGACTTGAAATAGAAAACAAATGCCTGCACTTAGGAAAGGCTTGCAAGTCTGAAAGACGCTGCCCCAGTTTTAGCTGGCAACAGGAGACAGGCGTGTATGTGGCGGGTGCCTGCACAGACGGTGAGACGGATACAGCACCCAGGCTGTAAAGCCATCCTTTCATCAGTGTACTGAAATCAGTTCTGCCCATAGGGGGACAATTATACCTAGATACCAAGCAATCAAAGGAAGGAAAGGGAAAAAGTGAAGAGGAAGTTCATTTCCCCAATTGCAAAACTGAGAGTGAACTGGGACTCCACTCAACAGACACGGGGACGGTGCCTGTGCCAGAGATAAGGGCTAGACCTGCAAACATCCTGCCACCACCTCTGCGATTTGGAGGCAAGGATAGTGCCAACCAGATGGTCAGCTTCCGAGGGAAAGTTTTTAGTTTTGTTTTCAATGGCAGGAACGAGCCATTATGAGGAAATCTCCCAAGTATGCTTACCTGAGAGGAGGTGGCTAAGAAATGCTGAAGAGGAGGAGCACGTCTGCCAACATACTTCAAGTCTCAAGAGTTGGCTCTATAAAATCTGAAACTTTGGAAGAAAGGAGGAGTGCCATAAAGCTGTTCCCTTCCCCTCCCGCTCCTTGTGATGGGAGAAAACAGCAAAAGCCTCCCAGCAAAGGAAGGGCTGTATCAGTATCATCTCTGAGGATCTGCCCTATCTCAGAATCTCATGGGAGGCTCACGTCTGGGCTACAAAGCATGGCTACGAATGAGACTCATCCTCTAAAGGTGGAGGACGGGCCTCAGTTCAACATCTGGTCCTGCGGCCTCCCAGCTCTCTGATCTTGAGGAAGTCACGCTGTCCCTCTGAAACCCAGTTTCCCCCTCTGCAAAGTGGGGGTACTGATAATGGTTGTTTACCTCACCGAGCTGTAGGGAAGATGAGACAATGTCCACTAAAGCCCTGGACTAGTGTCTGGCAAAAGTAGGTGGTCACAAGACATCCATCCCACCCTTTCCCTTCTTACAATCCCCCATCCTTCCCCTTTATGTTCTCTGTTCTTTGTTCTAGCCTATGCCAACTACTGCCTGCTTTCCTCTCCCTCCCTCTTCCTCTAAAACTTTGGCCTGCCCCACCTCTTTTTTCAGGTACTCCTTCATTGTTCCTATTTTCCTACATTCTTCCTACCTCCCAAAACTCATCCAGAATCTGAACTTGAGTGACACTAGCGAATGGAAAGTTAGAATGAGAGAACAAGCAGTGGCTGCTGCAGTCTCTTTCCTTATGCACCCAACAGGAGGAGCCAGGCATTACCCACCCACCCACCACCAGCACAGCAACCAAGCACTGTGGTTGGGTGTGGACGAATACTGGCTTCACACCCTCCCTCTCCCCTCAGGTAAGTTAGGTAACCTTTCTATACCTGTTTTTTTTTTTTTTTTTTAAATAAAGATTCTCTTTATTTGTTTGACAGAGAGAGTGAGTATAAGCGGGGAGAGCAGCAGGCAGAGGGAGAGAGAGGAGCAGGCTCCCTGCTCAGCAGGGGGCTCAATCCCTGAGATCACGACCTGAGCCAAAGGCAGAAGCTGAACCAACTAAGCCACCTGGGCGCCCTCTCTGTACCTGTTTCATCATATGTAAAATGAGGGTGATAACAGTACCTCATGCATTATGATGATTAAATAAGCAAATAGAAGTACAGTGCCTGGCACGTCTGCACTTAATGAATATTAGCAGTCCTCTCCACCATCACCATCTTCCTATATCTTATGGAGACTTGACATCCCATGATTATATTTTCAACCTTTGAAAGCAAAATTTGTTCTCAAGAATATGAACCAGGCACAGGCGCATCAAACCAAGACGGAATTTTCCAGCAGCTCGGCGTGATCCTGGCAGAAGAATTAGTTCTTATCCACATTTATAGGTTTTGGACAACGTCACCACAAGTTGGAGACTTGCACATAGCACATGAGTTGGCTGCTGGCTGCCCTGCCGTTTCTGGCAGACCACCAGAAGATGCCACCACCCAGAGGCCTGTGCCTGAGGAGCTCCCAGGGCTGCTGAGCCAGGAGATACACTGTTCTTGCACGTTCCTGGCTGTCACAGAAGAGAAGGGGCCAGTCCTTTAAGATACTTTTTTCTCTGCTTAATCCCATTCTAAGATGCACTCCTTACAACACTGTCATTAAAACTAATGGAGGCCAAACCCCAGCACACTGGAATTTGTGTCCTCCAATGATCTGTAATGGGCACTGATAATGAAAGCCTTTTCCCAGAAATTTATTTTTTAAATGCATCAACTGTGTCCAGAGATAAGTAAGAAGATGAAATTTTCTTTGTTTTTAAAAACTATATAATATGTTATTCTCAAAGGAGCCAGTCAGTTAGCCAGGAATAAAATAAATTCTGCAACAACCATTTAGACTCAAAAAAGGGCCATTTTCAGAGAACATGTAAGGAACTCGTGGAAACAACAATAAAAAACTGATTTCCCTCTTGGAATATAAAGCTACCAAATCCTCCACTAAGTCCACGTAAGAAAGACCCACTGTCGTGGACATCTGTGGTTTGAGGCAGGCTGTCCTCTGGGAATCCCCCCTCTGCTAAATTCTCACAGTCTAAGAACTCTGCATGTCAATCTTCCCTCTTCAGCCAAGGAGGAACAGGCAATTCAGGCCTAGCCTAATAAAGTACTATATACTCCTGGCCAGAGATTGGTTAAGAGATGGGGAGATGATTCAGTTAGGACCAAGAGGAGTTAAGCCCAGATGACTATTCAAACTTTTGCAGAAGAGAGGCTCTTTCTTTTCTCCTGTACTTGAAGTTTATGGAAATAAGTCCACCTGGTGGCAATCATCTTGCAATCAAAAAGAAAGAGCTTACCTAAGAGAAGAGTCAACAAAGAGGAAAACTGAGCTGAGAGATGCCAAAAGTTGGTGGCTGATGGAAACGTGTGAGCCCCTGGATCCAGCCATGCCTGAAGCCAGAATTCCTGTGCTTTTCAAGTAAATATATGAACCAAAAAGTTCCATGTTAGCTTAAGTTAGTTGGGTTGATTTTTCTGTTACTTGTAAACAAGAATTCTAAATGGTAATTTGTTCAAGCTGACACAGAGGATCTTGAATATAGCAACTGCCTGTACATTTAAAAGATGTCATATTAGGGAAGTTTATACTAGTGCTCAGCTTCCAGAAACATGTGAGAAGGACAGGAATAGCTAGCTCTCGTTACTGTCTACAGAGTCCCTGGATTTAGAAAAATGCAAACACTCCAAAATAAAGACCAGGATAGTGAATTCAACAATGCATGGTGCTTCGTGACAATGTATCAGCTACATCTGAAATGCCGGATGCAGTTTCTATAATTCACGTAAAATTTGAGAAAGAGAATGGATGTTACCAATCCAAACGAAAATAAATACTAGGCTCACTTTAGCAGGTTTAGCAAAGTAACTAAAGGCTAAACATAGCAACTCTGCCTAAGGAGTAAAAATAAGCAGGAATTTTCTGTAAGGCTATGTGATGGCTATTTATACTCTCTCCTTATTAAGCCCACTATGAATCTGGCCTGTCACAACTGTCTCTGAGCTACTCTGCCCTCCCTGAGCCTAGAATTAGTCTCTTAGAGGTGCAGCCTGACTCTGAGGTAAACAGCTCCTGCTGAAAGCTGAAGGTGTCAGAATTTGTCTGATGTGTTTAGCGTTGGGTTGTAATAGACAAGAAGAATACAGCTGATTTTCAGACCTATTTTGTTGGCTTTTTACAAAATAAAACTCAAAGCAAAGAGGATGAAGCAGAATGTTGTAGGGCCCTGTGTGACACTTAGAAATGAAAACAGGCCCTTTGTGAAAGAAAATTCGGGCTAAAAAAAATAGAGGAAAGTACCAGATGGTGAGGTCTATTTACTGTGAAGCAAAACTGTGATGAAAGTAGGGAATGTCTCAGGCAAGTCAATTACACAAGATAAATCGATAGAAGATGTTCTATGGGGATCTAGCTAGCATGGAATTCTGGAATGGGAAGACAACATTAATAGGCTTTCCCTGCTTTGGCGCCTAAGAAGTAAAAATCATATTGACATAAGAAACAAAACAATTGTAATACTATAGATGAAAAGCATATGTTCAGACAAAGTCAATTATGAGCTGTTTCTTGCATAGGCCTCGTAAATTCCTGCCTCTGGGTCTTTCCATACTGTTCCCCTTGCCCAGAATACCCCTGGTACCTTGGGTCTGAAGCCAACCCATCTTTCAAGACCCAGTTCAAGTGCCAATTTGATGACAAAGCCTTCCTTGACCATCCTAGCTCAAAGCCATCTTTCCAGTTGGGGACTTTCAGCAGTACTCTGTCCTATAGCATCTAGACCTTTTGGTGGTGTTTTATAGTTTATATGTTATATATTAATAATGTCTGAATATATTTTCTATTTCTTTTATCTCTCATATTCAGGGCACTATCTCCACCTACATTATCTTTAACATGATGTGCTTACATACTGAGGATATTCAAGCAATTCACGGAATGACCGAGGAATAATTTGGTTGCAAAAGCCTGGACACCTTGAACCAGAGAGAAGAAAAAGGCGTATAGGAAGTCACCTCTCTAGTGTTGCTTCCACTACATTTTGTCTCTCTCTCTCTCTGCACAATACAATCACAGCAACTGGTCTTTCTCCTTGCGGTGCGAAACATGGCTGCTCATCAATCTAAAGGCCAAGAGACATTCTTAACTCAGCTCCAGTTTAAAGAAAAATCCCTATGAAAATATTATGGTCAACCTGGCTTGGTCACGTATTCCCCCCAATTCCCTACACTAATATCAGAACTGTGGCACAAAATCTACATCAGTGAAAATAAGGCTTTCCATCCCATAACTCTACAAACAAATCTAATTATTTAAAACCCATGTTTTTATTACAACCAAGTGAAATCTTTTTAAAATACAGCATGCGTTTTTCCCCTACCTTCACACACAGATTATATCAAATGGAATTTACTAAGGAATAAGGATCATAAACATCAATTAGTGTTTGTGTTGTCATCTACATGTCAACCCAAGGGGCTGATGGGCATGAAACGTGGCTTGCTTTTTATCCAGAACCTCGTATTAGTATAGCCTCAGTGTCTTTTTTCCCCTAAGTTCCCTGTACCTTGCCTCACCAGCAACTAACTTTTGTTAAATGAACAGGTGAAGTGTTATATTTCAAACTACTGGATGATGGGAAATCTGGGAGCCAAGTGTGTTATAACTCAGTACAAAATAAGGTGTATCTTGGAAACGGCAACATTAGCAGCTACTCCCTGCTCAGTTCCTGCTGAAAGGTTCTGTAACTTAGACCCTCTGGCCACAGATGACTAAAAGGTAGAAACACCTGCCTCAGGGTCTCTGGCCCACAGGCACCCACCAGCCAATGACAGGGCCCAGAGCAAAGCTGAGCTCAGTCCGTCAGATTCTCGCTCTTGGGAACAGGGCTGAGAAGCAGAGAATCAGGGAGAAGCAGAGGCTGACACAGTGTGGAGAGTGAAGCTCTGAGCTAGCCCTGGGGCTGAGAGGGTCATGGCTCTCCACCGCTATGGACACAGAAACCACGGGTGGGGGAAAGATGCAGACAGAATGGTGGGAAAGGATAAGTCAGGGGTGAGCACCAAGCCGAGGCAGCTTCATGTCGAGACGGCCAAGACACCAAATGGCTAAAGGGTCACGATGTGGCTGGCGCAAAGAGAGCCGCTCAACTTCATTCTGGTCCTGGCTTTCCTCCAAGTGGCTCCACCTCGCTGTAGCTCCAGCTCTTTCCGGCCTGACTGGATTTCTGGCTTGTGCTTCTGCTTCATACTCCCTCGATCCCCTGAAGTGACCAGAGGAAGGTGTGGGCTCTCCTGCTACTCGGAGTGCTTTCGTGCTCCCTGCTAGGTGTGTAACCAGGATCGGTCCACATGAGTTAGAGGAGGTGGTTGTGTCGCTCTGGAACTGGCTATGATCGAATGCTGTGGGCAGCCTCCCTTCTCACCTTGTGCTGTCAGGAGGCAGGACTCAGCACCTCAGTACACCCTCCAAAGACACTTCACGTCCTCAGTTACTGGTAAAGTAACAACTCTTCCAATAATTACGGCAGGTAACCTTTAATGAGCATTTATTAACTAGAAGCCTTGCTAAGTATGTAACCTACTTCATTTAGGCCTTATGACAACCCTGTGAGGTAGATCTATTACTATTCCTATTAAATAGAGGCGCCTTACAGATGCCAAGTAAGTTCTCGGCAACATAGCTAAGAAGCAGTGAAGCTGGGATACAAACTCAAGTAAATCTGTCCCAGAGCCTATGTTCTTAACACTGGGACACACTGAATAATGAAAACTTGATTTTTACTGAAGACTCTCATGAGGGGACTTGGAAGAGTATTCATATCTCTTACCAATATGAGAAACTCCCTAAGATTTCCTTTTAGATAGTTCTGTTCCCGCAAAGTTCCTCCCCTACTGACAACCCTGGGATCTCTCCTCCCTCTTCTCTACCCAGCCTCCAAAAATCTCAACCTGTACGCCCTGCTCAACAAAACCAAAGCATGGCCCTTAGGAGTCCTGATTCTACCCCCAGCCTTGCAGAGACACACATTCCAGTCTCACATCTACTACACGGAGTGAAGGAGCCCCACAGTAATGCACAGGAAAGCAGTCTTTATAGGGTCATATCCTCTCCAGAAAAAAGGGGACATCTTTATAGGTGGCAAAACTCAGGTCAGGTCATCTGAGCAGATGTGTCTTCCTTCTCTTCTTTACCACAAATTCTTGTATTTCTTGATGTATCTGGAGTAACAGCTAAGCACAAGGCTGTAGCAGCACAAAAGGGGCTCTGCCTGAAATCAAATTGCTCTCCTATTCTGGGGGAGTCCGACGTACTGACTACATGTTCATATTCTTGACGAGGGTCTTAGGTTTCTACTGAAGGTTTTGTACATAGAGACCTAATTCTTCCCGAGATGTGCGTCATTTGGTGGAGGGATAAGGCGAGGAATAAGGAGCAAAGCTGGCTCTCAGTTTCAACAAGAGTATTCAGATTATTGCTAACAGAGCTCTCAAGAGCCCAGTGCAGACCAAGTGGTATTCAAAATATCAACTCAACTCAGTTCTATTAAGCCTCCCTTTGTACTGCCACTGGAATTGGTCAACTGTACCTTGAAAAGAATAAACACCAGAAGCTAACATTTCTGGAAGCGGAAGAACCTGGGAAAATCAGCCACGTGTGCAAAGAAAAATCCAGCAAGAAAAGTTTCTTCCTTTGTAATGACGAACCAGAGTGCTTGCTTGTGGGCATATGACCTAATTGACTCATGCTGAAATTAAAGGCAGAACTTAATAACTGGTTTGTGAAGAAGAGGGAATTTAGAACTTCCTTATAGACAAAGAACCAGAAAAAAGAACCTCCACCCCTATGCAGAGATCTGGCTGTTGCATGAAAATTTGGTAGCAAAACTTCTCTTGACCCACTATGCAAAGCATAGTCTCTGTTCACTTTTCCTGGCTCCTCTGATTCGGAGTTTAAAGAACTACTAATTCTCAAGAGCTTTCCTTTTCCATTAAGTTCAGAAAACAATCCTTCAGATTATGAATTAAATTTCACTTTAACAGGATATTTGGTGTAGGGCTTTATACAAGAAATTGTTAGAGATTTTTGTCTAAATTATTCGTCAACTGCTGGTTGTTTGGGAGGGAAAAAAGTACAAGAGTCCTAATGAGAAATTCTGGCTGGGGGTGGGGAGGCTTCAAAACACCACATAACCAAATGAGATCAAATTTCAACTTTCAACTCTTTCAAATATTTTTTTCTCTCTCTGTCCTTCTTACAGTCCAAATTTTAAATTTTATGGCATCTTAAATGTGAGGTCCATAGAGACTTCCGGGAAAAACAAACAAGCCAACAAACAAACATTTGGAACATTCCACCATCTTTTGTTTTCTAAGCCCAAGGACAGTTGGCAGTCTTAGCCATAGGCACCCTTCCTGCTAACGGAATAAAGAAGTTGGGTCATAAAACTACAACTCCTCCTTCCCCACTCTGAGTAAGCTGGACCGAGGCAGACAAGGAAATTACAAACTTCAGGGTAGATCTAGAAGACGAAGTAGGGAGATTATTGGAGACCCTGCCCACACAACATAAATTGTAAAGACAATTCATTCAACCATAAATATTTTTAAGTAAATGACCAAGCCTCTCACTTACTACTTAAAACCAGTCTCATTTTGGCACCAATGCTCCCCTCCATGTATGTAGATCTGATTTCTACCATCTGGGCTGTAAGAGATTTGAGGGGAAAGTATTTGCTCGTCTCTTTCCTAGTGCCTGGAACAGTGTCTTAAACACGTGGTATTCAGTACGTGTTTACTCACTGACTGGGAAGGGACTGTCTGTCAGATCTGGCTGATTCCAAGTGCTGATGTTCATGAGGCTTCCAGGGTGCAGGAAGGCTACAGCAGTGAATATTCAACTGGTAGTGCCATATACCAAAGGGACACGTAAGATTAAGATAAATCTGCGTTCCACTGAGATTTTAGAAAGGTTAGAGGGTCGAGCAAGAGCAGCTGGTTGGTGTTCTTCCGCTAGTAATTATTCAATTTAGTCTTCACTTGGGACAGTGCTGGGTCTAACTACTGTCTGCGATGATTATGTTGGCCATGTCAGTCACTAACATGTGGATCTTGTCTCTACTGGATTAGTGTGTCCAGGATTCCCATGACTCCACTTCTTGATTCTTGATCTCCTGCCAGTGTATTTTCACTGTGACAATTGCACATTGTAAATGCTGCCATGGGATGACTAAGGACATATTTCCTCTAATTCCACTTTCACACAAAGGATCAAGAGAAGAATGGGAAAGAGGATATGTGAGGGGGTGGGGGCTGTTTCTCCCCCAGAGGAAGCAAAGAGTTCCATGGTGCTCCTATCATGAAGTCTGTGCTGTAAGGCACGGCGTATGGAAGTTAAGGGAGAATATAGGCTTCCTCCAAGACAGAGTTGAAGTCAACACATTTATTTTAGATAAGAAATCTCTCTGGTAATTCAGCTTTGGATTTTCCAACTTTCAAGCAGTATTCTTCAAATCCAAATGCTTAAGTTAGTGGGCTTTAATCGTCCTAGTGAGGGATGTCTGACATGGCATGACGGCAGCCTTGCCAATGTCGTTCTCTCATTACATCCCTAGTGTTGCGACCCTTAGATTCTAATCTGCAAGTCGCACCTGCTTACATCTTCTGAGGTTGTGAGCACAGTGGTGAACAAAATTAAGCTTGCTAACTTGCTCAAACCTAAGATGATTTCTCTAGGTCACTGCTTTAGTCACTAGAAAAACAAGAAACCCTCTCTTCAGTGTGTCTAATCACAAATAGTATCATTTCTCCTATTCCTACAGTAGATCCTGAAAAGGGATTATGAAATTACTCAATTGTTCTTTTTTTCATTAGCACCAAGCAGGTGATCTTACTGACTAGAAGGCAGGGGATAGTGATGAATACAGGTGATTTAAGCAGTGTGTCTGAGGCTACCAGGGCAACCACTGATTATTATTGAGTAATTCTAGCATACCTCTATAAAGGTCAGGAGTCAAGGTTTTCCCATGATATATTTTGCTTTAAGATGGGGCTTTTAAAGGAAATTGGGGAGAAAGCAGATGGAGGATGACAGATGAAGATCAGGTTAAAGAACTAAATATAGCACAAGAAAACTGAAGTACTTAAATTTCACAATGTTGGTTTAGGAGATGGTGGGGGAGTTCATGAGTAAATGTAAAAACTGACTTTCTGGTTTCCTAAGTTAGGGCTTCTCAAATTAGTAAGAAATCTGAAATCAGGCCAGATGCAGAGATGTAACTGGAGTTACTTTACTTAGTTCCCTGAGACAAATTTCCTCTGCTGTCCCAGAGTTACCATTTTCTGAACTGACCTGGAGCCCTAGACAGACCGACCTGGAGCCCTAGACACACCAACCTGGACAGGAGTCATGTGGTCACTGAAAGCATAATTCAAGACTTGATTTCACTGAAACACACCAAAAACAACACCTTCTTGGTATAGGTCTTATTCTTCAAACAGCATCTTATGCACTTCCTTAGTTATTGAGGATGTAACAAATTTGAAAAGTTAAAAAGAATTCCTGTGTTCACTTTGGCAGCACATACACCAAAAAATCTGAACAATACAGAGAAGATCAGCATGGCCCCTGGGCAAAAATGCCACGCAAATCATAAAGCATTCCATATTTTAAAAATCAAGCCATCAGGCTGAATGTCTTAAACTTACACAGTGATGCATGTCAATTATTTTTCAATAAAACTGGAAAATAAAAGCACATGTACTTAAAAAATCCTCACAAAGATGTACGCCGCAACTTTAAGAAAAAAGTAAAATGGTGATTTTAAAACTGAGCTAATCTTTCTGAGGTTTCAAAACTGAACAATCCACACACACACACACACACACACACGTGTTAAAAAAATTCCAACACTACAAAAGGGTAGGGTTGAAAGAAAGTCAGTTTCCCTTCCACCAAAGTCCACTGCCCCATCTGCCTCTATCAGAGACAACCACATAGATTCATTCCCCTGTGTCTTTCCAGAAATACTACAAACATGTACACACATCCATAGGTTTATGTATCCCTGGATTCTTATATATAAATAGGAGTATACAATACACACAAATAGTTTTTAAATCTACCTGGATATCAAAATCACCTAGGAGGTTTAAGAAACATACCAAAACTCAGATACCATCCTAGACCAATTAACTCTGAGGCTCCAGCAAAGGAGCGTAGGTATTGACATTTTTTACTTTAGGTTCCCCAGGTGATACTAATATGCAGCCTGGGCTGAGAACCACAGTACCTTGCTTTTCCCCTAATGTACCTTATAAGGTTGTTCTATACCAGCACATATAAAACTACTTCCTTCATTCCTCTGCTGTATGGGGTAGCAGTCTTCTCTAATATATATTTTGGCTATCTTTTACTGATGGTCATCCCTTCAGGTCCCACTCTTTGCCTTTTATAAATGGTGTTACAATATACATCTGTGCCAGAGAACATCCACTCTCTATCCTGCCCTCTTCTCTGGGAGCTAACAGCAAGGATTACATCAACAGGTCTCCTGCACCCTCTGGCTCCCTGCTGGGGTTACCAAGGGGGAGCTCTGGCAAGAGATTAGCAGGAGGAAGGAGAGAGCCAAGGTATTTATTCCCTTGTCTCCCTGTGAAGTTGCCTGCCCCTGACTGAACCCCTTAACCAATATTCCTTTCAAGGTTCTGAGTCTATAGACCTCTCTCCCCTTTTGAGTCTGGTAACCACTTTGTACTCAAGTCCCTCCTGCCTAAGGATAATTGGTTGGGTGCTACTGGCCCTGCTTTCCTGTACTATCTCATGATTTTCCTGCCCCCACTTCTTTGTAAATAAACTCTCCTTGAATAATGCTGTTTTCTCAGCGCTGATGTTTCTTATGATTCTAATACATCATCCTTGGACTTACATCTTTGCATTTATTTCTTTATGAACAATATAATCTTGGCTCCCTCTGGAGACGTAGCTTCTTCACATAAGGCAAAAAGAGGATGGGGAGCCTGGGGTGGCTTGGTTGGTTAAGCATCTGACTCTTAATTTTGGCTCAGGTCATGATCTCAGCCAGAGTTTTGAGAGCAAGCCCCACACTGGGTTCAGCACTAAGTATGGAGACTGCTTAGGATTCTCTCTCTCTGCCCCACCCCCCTCCACTTATACTCTAAAACATTTTTTTTAAGATTTTTTATTTATTTATTTGACAGAGATAGAGACAGCCAGCGAGAGAGGGAACACAAGCAGGGGGAGTGGGAGAGGAAGAAGCAGGCTCATAGCAGAGGAGCCTGATGTGCGGCTCGATCCCAGAACGCTGAGATCACGCCCTGAGCCGAAGGCAGACGCTTAACCGCTGTGCCACCCAGGCGCCCCTCTAAACCATTTTTTAAAAATTTAAGAAGAGACATAGTGGGGCAGTCCATACAGCAGCTCCTTTATTACTCTTCTGAGCATTTTTGACAATAGCCTGGGCAGAGCCCCATCACCTGTTCAATTTGTAAGGACTATTAAAATGAACACTGAAGCAATGTCTCGGGGACAAAGACTGCTTCTTTGAGAGAGAAGCTGATAGGCACTGAAAGAGAACCTGCTAGAGCAAATACAGTGAATGACTGAAAGGCAGAATTTTGGAATGCTTTCAGAAACTCTTTCTTTTTGTCATAATGACAGTCAAATTTACACAGAGTCACGGGCTGGAAAGGAATTCCTGGGGCTAAATTATCCCCCAGTGAAAATTTAGGATTGCAATTAGGTTCTCCTCTAATTAGTATGGTTCCAATTGGCTCCACCCAACAGAGAAACAATAGAGTAGATGCAGGGCTTGACAGGACGCTGGAGAGTACACACCTAAGCCTGCTGACTTGGTGCAAACAGCTTAAAGCTTGTCTTGAGAGAGGAGTGCCTCTACTAATTTCGGTGTATTTTGTTATTTGTAGTTAACTGAGTTTTAGGTGCTTTATTTATTTATTTTTAAAAGATTTATTTATCTGAGAGAGAGAGAGAGGATGGGAGTGAGTGAGCAAGCGAGGGAGGGGGAGTGGAGGGGAAGGGGCAGAGGGAGAGAGAGGAATCTCAAACAGATTATGTGCTGAGCCCGACGAGGGGCTTGATTTCATGATCCTGAGATCACGACCTGAGCCGAAACAAGAGTCAGACGCTTACCCGACTGTGCCACCAAGGTGTTTTATTTTAAAATCATCTCAATGTTTTGATGTGGGTTGCTCTGTGTCACACTGGGATCAAAGAAACAAAAATAAATAGTGTCTACTGCCACCACCAAAAGAAATCAATACTAAGGATTTGTTCATTGGTAAGGGGATAGTCTAAGAGCAAAACAATTTTTGCTTATTGAAAAAGGAAACCAATTTTTTTTTTAAGATTTTATTTGAGAGAGCACATGTGTAGGTGAGGAGAGAAGGGGCAGAGGGGAGAGGGAGAGGGAAAGAATCTCAAGCAGACTCTGCACTGAGTGCAGAGCCAGATGTGGGGCTAGAGCCCACAACCCTGAGAAAATGACCTTAAGTTGAAATTAAGTCGGATGCTTAACTGACTGAGCTACCCAGGCGCCCCAGAAACCAGTTCTTATTAACCTCTTAATGTGAACCGGGCCATTTACTCTAAGGGTATGCCGGCATTAACGCATCTGACCCTCACAACAACCTTGAAGGCAGGTCTTATTATTACTATGATTATTCTTACTATTATTGTTACCGTTTCACAAAAGAGGTTTAACTCAGAGAGGACAAATAACTTGCCCAAGTTACAGCTAGGAAATAACAGAGCCAAAGCTTCACTACCAGGCCACACGGGTTTTTCCCTACACCAGATCTCAAAAGCTTTTCGTACACGATAGAACCTATGTCAGCCTTCAGAGAGCTATTTGTAGCCCTAAGTTTATATATAAACTACATCTGTTCTCCTGAATGACTGTTTCCCATAATGCCATCCATTATGAGAAATACATTTCCCCCCTCAAAAGTATTCATATGGAAAAGCCTTTCCTCAACTGTGGAATATTGTTTCATGACGCTAAAGAGAAGTGCTGTAAAGAGCATGTTCTAAGGTCAAATATACATCTAGGAAAGGCGGCATAACACACGCCCTTTGGGAGATTCACAAGGGACATCTTAATGGCTCAAAAGTCCTATAGACAAGAATCTGTGGAACTTATTCAACTGACGGCTCTTGCCTTTCCCCCCACCTGTCCCGCCCTCTTCCTGTATCAGTTTGGGGAATGCTGATTTAGTAGTCTCAAATACCCTGTACATCGTGATGGTCATCTACCACTTTTCAAGCTGTTTTCCTGTCAATGCAAAGGTCTTGATCACCTCACGTTACACGCACAGGTGTTCAATAAAAACACCTGTTGGTTTAACTGATGCACCTACTGTATCTTGTTATGTGACTGAAAGGCATTTTGCCAAGCAGCAGGCTGGCTTCCCGGGGGCACTGAAAAGTGTAGGCCTGGTGAGCTAACTGGGTTCCTCTATGGAGCAAACCCATCAGTCCTCAGCCTCAAATGTTGTGACCAGGGACAAAGGCCAAGGACAGGGTGCTCTTAAGCCCCTCCACTATCTCAAAGGCCAGGGACAGGGTGCTCTTAAGCCCCTCTACTATCATTAGTGCGGGAACCAACAGAGTGCCAGTGATGATACAGGGTTGGTCCTGAAAGCTTTACAATGAGGTCAACCCTGTCCTTATTCTTGTGGAAGTCCATCCACCTAATGCACTAGGCCTATGGCTCTCAGACTTCGGGATGTATCAGAATCACCTGCAGAGCTTGCTGAAACACAGAGAACTGGGTTCCTCCTCCAGAGGGGCTGCTCCAGTAAGTCTGCAGTGGGGCCCGAGAAGGTATATATCTAACAGGCTCCCGGGTGATGCCAATGACACTGGTTCAGGGAGCACACTGAGAACACCACACTGGGCTAAGGCCCTGCCTAGAAGACCAGTGTAGCTGGGACCAAAAGAAGGGTACACGAGATCCCGCTTGGTTTTCTAGACACTTAATGCAGAGAAGGGGTTAAAAATAAGATCCTAAGGCTGTTTCCAACCAGAAATGTGTTTCCGGCTAAGTAAGCATCTGCTTTCCAGACTGACTAAAAAGGTTTAAAAAGCAGTACTTTAATATGATTTTAATTGACCTGATTTAGGATCTGAATATACCAATAAGATAAAGTATACATGTAGGGAGAGAAATAATTCCAAATCTAATACTAAGTGAGAAAAATGGCATTTTAAAATTCCTTCCAAGTCCCCTTACAGGCATAATAGTGCTAAGAGCCATGCACAAAATATTAAGCCCATTTCTTTCCCTAAAGATTCGATAAAAAATTCAAGGTTTACAAATGCCTAACACCTACTTACATATATAAAATGCAGTGCCATAATGCATTTGAGGGCAGATAAATTCAGAATTCATTTATTTATATGTTTAAACACCAAGACTTTATTTAGCATCTACTGTGTGTCATGACAAATTTGAGTAACTGCTTTAGATTATTTAACAAGACTAATTAGTTTACAGAAAAAAATACAGACCTTTTATGATGTTAGCTCATCAAGGGGGAAAGAAAACAATGTGTGTGAAGGAAAACACTTTTCCATTTGCGATTTCCACTATGCTGGAAAACAGGGATGTAGGATGTGGCTAAGCATTTGAATGGTGTCTCATCCCCCCCTCCTCCCATACCCCCTCTGCTGACAGGCTGTAGGGATCCAAGTGCCACTGACAGCCCTGGTGCTTGGGAAAGAAATCCTGCTGGGTCATGAAGTGTGAGGGCTGCCTTGAGCAATTTTTATGTGAAAAAAATACCCCTGCTAATCACCAAACACATTTAACCAATAAAAATCAGATGGGTCATCAGGCAGGAATCTCTACCCTCAACCAAGTGAGGCCAGCTGGGCTCCTGACTAGCGAAGGAGATCTTGGCTAGGGAATGGGAAAAGCTGACAGAAAGCTACTCAGAAAACAAGAATACGGGTCGCATCAGTGACAAGCTCTGAAAATGCCAAGGAGGCATACTTGGAGGAGCTGTGGCCATGGTGGCCCCAGGAGATGGAAGGTAAGAGGGATGGTTCGGGGCTTGTCCAAGAAACAACCATGAACGAGCTGCCTGGAACCACCATAGAGGTTGTGAGGAGGAACAAGAAGAGGCAACTGATTCCTTGTGAAAAGTGACTCTACTTTCAAATTATTTCCCAAGGTGAGGAATACCATCAAGTTTTCAGGCAAAACAGTCAGAAGAGACCTTTTCTCCTTGGAGGTGGGTGAGAGTCAGAATCCTCAGTCTAAGAGGAAAGATCCTCCTCCACAGAAAAGTGATTCAACCACAGAGGAAAACTTCCTCTTTCAAATCCCTGCATTCCAAAGAATGACAAATCAAGATCATTGTAGTAAAAGCACAGTTGCCTGTTTGGGTGTAACTCTTTTGGCATGAAATAGCACTTAGTAGATAAAATTACTTAAAAAAATATGCCATTTATTATCACTGTTTAATGCATATTATTCATTCTGTGATTCATTTGGTCTCAGTAAATAACAGCTAGGCACACACAGCTCAACTGCGTGGGATGTGGACGTTTCCAAATTATTCAGCAACAGGCATGCCCAGCCCCCCATTTGGTCTTGGTTTAAAGTGGGGCAGCACCTGCCCCTAGATAAGTTCCTCCTTTTCACTGATAACTCAATGATTGGACTGACAGCTCCAGTCTCAGATTCTCCGATTCCAGGTGGGAAGCTCATGGGGGAAGGTGAGGAGAAGAGCCTGGGACATCTCTCTGCACACAAGAAAGACATACCAAGGCTGAGGGGATACAGAGAGAGAAAAGGAATCTCTGAGAGGCAGAAGGACAAGAGGCCCTCCCAAATAAAGTTAACTGCTATTCACAGGGCTAAACATATGAGGTAACAAAAGATGATCTCATTTAATCTTCCCAACACCTTTTTGAGGAGGTATAATTCCTGTTTTATAGATGGGGAAACTGAGGCATAAAGAACTAAAGCAGAAACTCTCATTTGTTTATTACTGTACCTTCAGCATTCAGGATAATGCCTGGCCCACCATAGGTGTTCAAACAGTATTCGTTTAATAAATAAAATAAAACACAAGTAAAATTTTGGAGATACCTCTGAAGTTTTCCCCAGATTTCAGCTGAGAGCAGCTGAATCAAATTCAGGAGCCATGCTTCAGAGAACCAACACTGCCTGGAAGTAGGCCTTGTTTATCCTCTGAATTCCAGGGACTGTTCTCTTGCCTCTCACTGGCCACTAAGAGGTAGAGGACGGTTGACTCTGGCACAATTTGAAGGCATTTGGCGTGTGCACATCTTTTAGGTCACCAGAAATAACTTGGAAATGCATGTGTGTGTGTGTGTGTGTGTGTGTGTTAAGCAGAAAGGACAAGAAAAATTAGTTTTATTTATGAGGCTACTGGGCTGTCAGTTATTTATTTTTTAGGGGTGGGGACCACTCAAACAGGGAAAACTCCAAGCTTGGGTTCCTCCCACGGCTATAATCATCCTCCGTCCTCCTAGCATGCTTTCCATCTTAACAAGCCCCTCGTATCCCTACCCCAGCAGTCTGAAGAAAGCATTCACCTAGTAGTTTTTAACTTGAGGAAATTACTGCAGTATTTTATGCCCCTAGTGGGACGTCCCCTAACTTCTTAGCATTTGTTTACTTCCTCCTTAAAAATCACTATCTTTCAGAAAGGCAGTGACACAAGGCCAACATCACTGGTCACTGTGAGAGTGGAGAGTGACTTTTATTTTGTCAGTCCCTTCTAAGCACCCTTTGAACAACCTCTGTAGTTAGAGACAGGTCAGCCCCACTTCTTCCGGCACAGGGAGCCAGGGATGGGCGCGCTCAGGGCCAAGGACAGGCACCAGCCAGTCTATGTCGGTGCCAGGAGTGAAACCTCAGCTTTCCTGCTTTCCATGCCACTGTTTGAGCTGTCTTTCTGATTGCCTCAGTCATTAGCTATGGGTTTTGTTTTGCTTCTTAACTTCTTTGAATCTCACTTATGAGTCATTTGCTTTCAAAGAAGATTCTGAAAATTGACAGGCTGGTCTCCATGCTGCCACTCTATGGTGAGAACCTTTCCTACCTTTCTACCTTACCCAGGCAACCCAGCACACTCCCAAGGCAGTTTGAGGATTCTGAGGTCACAAAAGCAGAGGCCTGTGTCATTTAACTATTGCTGAATAAACTGACCTAAACTCAGTGGCTTAAAAAACCATGATGTATTATTTCTCATGCATCTGTGGGTTGAATGGCAGCTTTTCTATTAGTCCTTCTTGGACTCACTCATGTGGCTGCATTCAACTGACAGGTGGCCTGGGCTTGGGCACGGCTGGGACAGCTGGGCTTCTCTCTCCAATAGTCTTGCATGCTGAAGGAGACTAGACTAGACTTTTTACATGGCAGCTGGACTCCAGCAAGATGAGATGGGAAACTGCAAGGCCTTGTGGCCTGGGCTCGGATGTTACACACAGTATCATTTGTACCACATTCTATTGGCCAAATCAAGGCAGGAGATGAACGCCAGCCTAAATCTAAGGGCTCCACCTCTTCATGGGTGCTGCAAAGATTCTTTGGCTGTATTTCATCTATCACAGGCCTACCGCCAGGAGATAAGGAGTGAAGCAGGCCAGTTGTGAGAAGAAAGCCACCGTGGAGAGCATCACCTGTTACCAAGTAATACATGGATTTAGGGTGGCCAAATCTTCTAACTTTTCAAAAGAAGTTGGAAATACAGATTTAAAAAAAAATGTATTAATTTTTGAGCAGTTTTAGGTTTACAGAAAAATTGCTCAGAATAACTCAGAGTTTCCATATAACCTCCCCCACTGCCTAAATTCCCCCATAATTAACATCTTTCATTAGTGAGGTACATTTATTAGTAATATTAATTACAGTAGCTAATAACATTAGTTACATTAGGATTCACTCTGTGTTCTCTTGGTTTTACAGGTTTGAACAAATGCATAATATCTGGCATCTACTATTACAGTATCATATAGAATAGTATCACTGCCTTAAAAATGCACGGTGTTCCACCCCATCACACTTCCTCCCCACTCATCTTCTTACTGACTGTATGGTTTTGTCTTTTCTGAATGCCGTATAGTTGGTATTATATCACACTGTAGCATTTTCACAGTGCCTTCTTTCACTTAGTAATCTGAACTCAAGCCTCATTCATGCCTTTTCCTGACTTCATAGCTCTCTTCTTTTTATCACGGGATTATATTCTATTGTCTGGCTGTACCAGTTTGTTTATCCATTCACCTACAGAGGAACATCTTGTTTGCTTCTGAGTGTTGCCAATAACAAATAAAGCTGCTATAAATATTTGTGGGCAGGTTTTTGTGTGAACTTAAGTTTTCAGCTCATTTGAGTGAACACCTATGAGTGTGACTGCTGGACTGCGTTGTATGAGAAATCTATGTTTAGCGTTGTAGGAAACCGCCTAATTGTCTTTCAAAAGGGGTGTCTCATTTTGCATTCCCACCAGCAATGCACAGGAGTTCCTGTTGCTCCACATCCTTACAGCACTTGGTGTTGTCACTGTTTTTGATTTTAGGCATTTTAATAGGTGTACAGAGAGATCTCATTGTTTTAATTAGCAGTTCCCTAATGACATAGGATGTTGAGCATCTTTTCATATGCTTACTTGCATCTAAATGTCTTCCTTGGTGAGGTGTCTGCCCAGATATTTTCCCTAGTTTTTAATTGGGTTGTTTACATATTATTGGATTTTAAGAGTTCTTTGTATATTTTGGATACTGATCCTTTACCAGATATGTGTTTTATAAATATTTTCTCCTATTCTGGGCTTGGCTTTTCTTTCTCTTTATAGTGTCTTTCATAGAGCTCAAGTTTTTAACCTTAATGAAGTTCAACTTAGACATTTTTCTTTCATGGACCATGTACCTAGTCGTTGCCAAACCAAAGGTCACCTAGATTTTCTCTTACATCATCTTCTAGAAATTTCAGTTTTGCATTTTACATTTCAGTCTAGGATCCATTTTGAGTTAATTTTTTGGAAGGTGTCAAATCTGTATCCAGATATTTTTTTTTTTTTTGCATGTGAATGTCTAGTTGTTACAGCATAAAAGGTTAGTTTATACTTTAAAAAAAGTGAGGGGACACCTAGCTGGCTCAGTTGATAAAGCATGCAGCTCTTGATCTTGGGGTTAAGTTCGAGCCACATGGAGGGCATAGACATTGCATAAATAAATAAATAAAGGTTGGTTTTTTTTTTTTTTTTTTTTTTTTTTTTGGTGGTAGTGGTAGGGGAGGAAGGAAGCTCTCCCTTTACCAACACGCATGTCTATAGGCTGTTTTTCTCCATCCTGGATCATCTTTGCATCCCTCATCCCCCTTACCTGCAATGAACTTCATCCATCCACATTAATCTATTTAATCTTACCTAACACCAACCTCACATTTTCACTTTCCACTTTTTCCAATATTCTGACTGGTGCATGTACTCAACATGATTAGTTAATAGTTGGTGAACTCTAAAACCACTTATCAGCTATAAGTCCCATTTAGCATTGCCATATACCACTGTCCTTCCTCCTTAGCCAGACTGTAAAGTCTTGGTGAGGCCAGCAATCCTCCTGTTCTCATTTACCCCTGGTAGCTTAGCAGAGGTCTGGGCACAAAACAGGTCAGCAATACTTGCTGACAATTTTAGACTACCTGGACTTCGGTCCTGACTTACCAAGTGTCCTTTGATCTTCAAGAGAGGTGGCTACGCTTTAGGAAGTCTAGCTGAGGACCTGCCAAAGATGTAAACCCTGCAGCCTTGCCCTGCCATGGCCAGAATGGTGCATCTCTAATTTTGATGCCCGATTTAACATTATGCCCACACAAACAAGAGGGCCCTGATCTCCTTGGAGAATTAGGAAAGATTTACCAATGAGACAGCAAAACGTGGTCTCTAAAGTACCAAAGGATGCTGAGTCACAAAGCATGTTCCTTTCATTATGATGGTTACATGGTCATAATGACCGTTCCAGTCATTATGAAAACAATGAAAAACAAATGAATGAAATAAAAAGGAGAACGGACAGTTTCTGGTGACTGCTTCTCCACCTCATGCCTAATTAATAATCAAAGTAATGGTAATCCCCCAGCTCTGACTTTGTTTTCTGTTTTCATCTGCATCATTAAGTGTTCCCATTCAAGGATCTCTGTGTACTTCAAAGTAAACAATGATGAAGGGAATGAAAGAGTCCAGACCTGAGTTTGAGACCCCAGTGGTCTCCATGGCTTGTGACTGAGCGCAATCACCATGGTATACTGTGCTGACAGACTTCTCGGAATTCATCTCTAGGAAAGTACTGTGGCTTCTATTTGCCAGGATTACCTAGCTTCTGCCCATGGCCCACCCCAGCAAACTGCAGGCAGAGAAAACGAGGGCGGCACAAGCTCGGATATGGCACATTCACCGCCCTGTTTCAGAAACGGTCGGCAAAGCTACAGCAGAGATCACGGGGCCTTTGCAGCGGGCCTCACGGGGGCCGAGGCAAACTCCGGCGTTAGCCCCGGCAGCAGCACTGCTGCCACCGCAGTATGGGCCTGGAGCTCAGGACTCACAGGTGCCACTCAGGTATTCACTGAGCCTGGAAGGACAGCAGACTTGGTGGCAACATCCACAATCCTACCTCCAACTTTCCTTGAGTCAAAGTACAACTGTTCCTGACATCACTCTCCCTTCCCTGGGAAAGCCCCCAAATTCTATAGCAGGCAAGGAACGGTCCCCATGGATGGTGTAAAGTGGGCATATGGTGTAAAGTGGACCCCTAGTGTTTTATGTAAAACAAATCACATCTAGACAACTGAAAAATAAAAATCTCAAGTCCCCTCCTCTAGGACCTGTTTAAAAGACATTGCCCCCTTTTTACCACTTAGCTGCCGAAGCATCCTCTTTAGACATACTGTACTCGGTGGTGACTCAGGGGTCTCCCAGCTGCTAGAAACAAAGGTTAAAGAGGGGACTCCTGGGTGGCTCAGTCAGTTAAGCGTCTGCCTTCGGCTCAGGTCATGATTCCGGGATCCTGGGATGGAGCCCCACGTTGGGCTCCCTGCTCAACGGGGAGTCTGCTGCTCTCTCTCCCTCTGCCCCTCCCCCTGCTCTTTCTCTCTCTCAGATAAAGAAAGAAAATCTTAAAAAAAAATACCACGAATAATAAAGACCACTTGATGGTACTGCTGGCTAAGATCAGGGAGGGTAAGCAACCTGGGCTAGAAATTCAACCTTGCTCATGCTGAGCAACAAATAACATCAGCAACTGACAGGTACAGAAGTTTAAACAAAATGGGGATAAAGAAAGAGAGATAAGAAAGGAACCAAAATCTCCTTCAGGTCTAGGAAAGCAGGTACAGGAGTGCTTGACAAAGGCAGACAGCGAGGGATGGAGACTCCACAGGCAAGTCTGGCCATGGAGAAGCAGAAGAGACTCACTGCCCATAAGCTGAACGAGTTTTCCCAGTATATGATTTCATCTTATGCTACTGTTTCATTTGCAGCAGAAGTACTCCTTAAGTCCATTTTAAGAGTCCTTCTCCCCCTAAGCCTTAATATCGCTTAGTCTCTTCTAAGGCAACAATTGTTGGTCCCATTTTGCAGATGTGTAAATATCTTAAAGAGATAGGATGGCAGGGTGTGACCATGCAACCATGGCCCAGAAACGGGCAGGAAAAGGTTCTGATACCCTGGTGTCTCCCCAGGCACAACGACTGCCCTGAAGGCAATCTGTGGCTGAACCTCAAACTATTTTCACTAGAGAAAGGCAAAGTTCATTCTGTTCTTCCTGAGTCTTATACAACCGCAGCCTGAGAGTCCAGCTGTTCTGGTCATGGCCTCACATACTTTCTGCAAAGGCTCTAGTTGACAAGATTTATGCAGTGGTCTGAAGAAGCATGCTAAGCAGTGTGGGAGGAAACCACGAGAGAGGACTTTCTGGCCCTAGCACAGTGGATCTAGTTTCTGTGGAGGACTGGACAAGCAGCACCCAAACTGCCTGTCTCAGCTATGGGTGCTTACACCCAAGGGTGAAGCAACAAAGGTTCTTCTTCTTTATAGACTCTGTATGTCATCACAGTCATGCTAAGGTTTGAGGATCTGAACACTGAAAGGGCTGCTGAAGGGCTTTTCTTTCTAGAAGTGGACACAGAGGTAGCACTGGACATAGTCCACATCACCAGGGAGAAAGGAAACCAAGACAACATAAATGAGTTGCAACAGACTTGGCTACTGATCCACTGAGTTGCTACAGTGCCTGGATGTTTTATAAAACTAAAAGAAATCGCTTTTCATGCCCAGCAGCCAGCACAGTCAATAGCCATCACCAAAGCCATCTCAGCAGGAGGGTAAATCAAAGATCACCAAGGCCAAGAAGCAGTATGTTAGGAATAATGATTCCTCTCTGAGATGATGATGCTCAAAAAATCCACAACAAACTAGCCAAGCTCCACATTTAGGAAGAAGGTTAACATCACGTTCATGGGACAATGCTCAAAGTCAAATGGGGCCAGAGCATAAATTCTGGGCAGATGGCCTACCGGAAGGCAGTCGGACATCATACTTACAGTGAGTTGGGCCGGGTGGGTTTGAGCACATCCAGGTCCGGGTCACTGGAGTTCATGTTGGGCTGCAAGCTGCTGCTGGAATTAAGGATGCTATTTGCATTTGATGAGACGACAGATTCCAAACTGGAGTTGATGATGCTGTTTCTTTGTTCCTCTGGAGAAAAACAAGGCCACAAACCCCATATTACTGTTATTTCATAGGGATAGTTTGTTTCGACATATACAAAAACCTACTAATAATGAGAATGGATTGAGATAGCAGCAAAGCTCAAAAGAAGACACAGGAAAGGAAAAGATTTATAGGTGGGAAAGGAAGAGGAAAGGAAGAGGAACAGGTGACTTGCAACTTCAGAGCAAACACCCCTCTGCTCAGCCTGATAAGACAGACTAGCCATTTTCCTAAGAGTAGCCCTAACACTGCACCATAAATTGTGTGTCTTCTTTTGATTGGTAGATGGGCAGAACATACAGTGGCCTTCAGAGAGCCCTTGTATTCAACCAGGTCCTCTTAGTCTCTGTGGCATTCACCTTTTATTCTAAAACTCCTGCCCCCAATATGGTCTTAATTGTCAGGGCCATGTCCTACCTCCAATTCTATAGCACCTCACCATAAAATATCTACTACTTGGTCATCAACATCCTTATGACACTGCAGTCTACATTCCTGACCACTCCCAAGACAAACCCTCCTGGGTTGCCTCCAGCTCTATGTATTTGATATCTAGCTTAAAGTTAGTTCTTTAATTAATAGGTCTATAAGGGCTATAGAGTCATCCGCATATAATAAACCGAGTCCGTGGTCCACACCATTGTATTGGTGCCTGGAGAGTATTACTAAGCCTGGAGGGAGGAAACTGAGTTCTCTTCAGGACTCCAACCCTGCCTGGCTGAGTGGCCTCAGGCAATTTTCACTCTGTTTCTTGGCTAATGCATCTATAAAATGGGGAGAATGAGAACTGCCTTGTACAGCTCAAGAAGTTCATGAGGATCAAGTGGGATCATATGCAAGAATGCATTTTGTAAACTTCAGAACACTGTTCAAAGACAAGAAGTTTCTGTTTCTTCCCATATTTAAAAATTTGGAACCATGTGCTGAAGAAAACATTTTTGGGATAATTTAGCTAAATGGCACAGGCACCACTGCTATAGCAAAATATCAGACTTAGAATGTCATTCTTGTCCCACATTCATTACAGATATACCATAATGAGATCAGCTGATGTTGTGGGCAATCAATTCACTTACCAGGAAACAGCCTATGTGGGTTAATCCTCACTGGACCTTTGAAATGAGCTGGAGGTATACCATGTCCCTAAGAAGACAGAGTGCACTCACTGACAAGGTAGTTTAGAGCCTGACATTTGAACTCTTCAGGCAATAAAGGGGGTGATATGATTAAAAAACAAAACAAAACAAAACTTTTCCACTTGTACTAGTCACGTGCATAAAAATTTATCATGCTTATGAGATGATGTTAGAGTAATCTTTACATTTAATACACACACACACACACACACACACACACCCAAACACCTAAACACCCCCAATACCTTGGCAAATTCTCAATGCCATATTTAAAACCCTATTGAAGAGTCAAAACCTCCATGAGGCTATTGGGAGATTTCTGAACTCTAAGCAGATTTTGAAAAAAGTAGATTATTAACTTGATTCCTGAGATTTGGAACTATTCCTGTTTCAAGAGCTTAAGTTCCAAACAGAAACAACAACAAAGAAAGAGAAACCAAAAGAGTTACAATGCGCCAAGATGTAAGAGAACTAACAGGGACTTTGAATGGGAACTTGCTATCAGGAAGAAAAACAACTCTAAAATTACATTTAGGGGATCGCTGAGAAAATGGATATGCCACTTACCAGAAAGAATCAGTGCAAACTTTCCTTTGCACAAAATACTCATATCAAGATTTCTGAAAAAGACTAAGAAATCCAAGACCACCATATAGAAAAAGGCACTCAACACACTTCTCTGGGGTTCAGTGGAGACAATTTCTGCTTCACAGGGAAGGAGAGGTGAATAGTTTTATTAACTCTAGTTTGAGGCCAACTTTGCATGATGTAATTCTCTGAATTCACAGGAAATCTAATAAGAGTATAACCAATAGCTCATATTTACTTGCCCTTAAGAGAACAATGATTCTATAAATTAAAAACAATACCTTGCTAAAAATATTTTAGTTTTTCTAAAATATTATTGGGACTTATTTTCCCTGCCTTACCATCCATTAGAAAAAGAGTATCTGAGATGGAATTTTCTTCAATTTTCATCTATTCAATGAAGCTTACTGAGTACTTACAGAGTACCAAACACATTCCCAGATAAGTAAACACCCCTACACTAATTCCTAGGTATTTTATTCAGATGGATACTAGAATATTTATTAGTAACTTGCACATACTTATTTGTTCATATGTCTACCTTTCTCGGTAAACTAGGAGCAACCTAAGATTGAACATGTGACAGATAAAGCTTGAAATCACAACTGAAAAAAAAAATCAGATAAAGATACTTTCCTTTATATAACATTTTATCAGAATCCTAACCTCATATAAGAATCCGATTCTATAAATGGGATTTGGGTAAAATGCTTGAGAACATAACTTCTGTCACAGTATTACTGACTGACTTTCTCCATGAGTTAAGCAAGGAAGACTGCTGCATATGGAAACTGACATTTGTCTGAAATGAACCCACACGAGAATGAGGACAGGCTGGACAAGGAGAACCCAACCCTGCCTGGCCTAGAAAAGCCATAAAAATTAAATGGTTGGCTACCCCCAAACTGAAGTCGAGGATTTCTAGTATTTCATTCAGTGGAGGTCACTAGAACTCTTTTTTTAGGAAGCAAATCCTTTTTGAGATTCTATTTTGACTTATATTTAGATATTGCAGGCTATATGGTAAAACCTCTAACAAAATGACAACAAAAGCAAAAGATGAAGGAAAGGAGTCCTTTGTCCAAAAAGAAAATACACAAAAAATTTAATCATAAAATTTCATAGTTTTGCAGTCAAGATAGCCAAATATGTATCTAAAGAGTCAGACTCTTTACCACCGGTATGCCTCGATGGGCCACAAGACAAGGAAATCTGGAAAGCTGGCACTCTCTGACTGTAAGACCACTACAGTTTTATTGGCCATGAGACCTCAAATAGTGAGACTGAGAACTTCTAGGTGGTTAGGCTTCTGAGCTGAAATGCTGACAATCCCGACTGAGGGTGAGCAGGACAGTGAGGGTCATTCCAGAGAAGAGGTGGAGAGTAAAATCAACAGCAACTCAAATGTTTTAGTGGTACGGCAAACTATACCAAGACACATTCTAAAGCATTTGGCATGAATTAAGGAAAAAAGGGAACGTGATTCAGTGATGTCACTCCAAACAGGGGGATCTTTGTCAGGTGGGCAAATGAGTACTTTCCCTAACAGAAAAACCTAATGAGAACAAGCAGCCTAAAATACTATTTAAAAAAAAAAGATTAAATTAACCCAAATAGTTCTAATACCCGACCTGGACTTCTTTGAGACACTGATGATTCAAACCAGCTCTGGCATCCTCATCAGAAGGTATAAGAAAGACTGATGGCAATTACATTGCTGAAGAAAAGGAAATTATAGGCTAGGGGACTGAAAAAGAAAAACAACAACAGTTATGAGTCAAAGCAAAAGGATCACGGAGAACCACTTAAATGACCAAAAGAGAAAGAATGCCCACAACTCAGGAGTATTCCTAAATTGGATGAAGTTAGTGGGGATGCTTGCCTTCTTCAAACATATTTGTCAACAAGAATCTCTCTTTGTTTTAGTCACAGAAGATAAGAGCTCAGAAGCAAGGAAACGATAAAAGAAATCCCCCAACAAATGTAAACATGTATGGGTTAAGTGACGGATGTTTTCATGAACATAGTTTCTTTTTTTTTTTTTTTAAAGATTTTATTTATTTATTTGACAGAGATAGAGACAGCCAGCGAGAGAGGGAACACAAGCAGGGGGAGTGGGAGAGGAAGAAGCAGGCTCATAGGGGAGGAGCCTGACGTGGGGCTCGATCCCATAACGCCGGGATCACGCCCTGAGCCGGAGGCAGACGCTTAACCGCTGTGCCACCCAGGCACCCCTCATGAACATAGTTTCTATGAAGAGTGATAAACTAGACGTGGTCCTTGTGGTGAGAAATGCAAACTACTCAGGGCAGGGGCACATATGCCCACACGAAACCCCTCAAGCATCTGTTACTGTCACCTGCAAGGTCAGCATCAGTCACAGGTTCCTGGCACCTGGCCCATGCATAATATACACTAAAGCTCCATGAATGGTTATAAGACAAATAATAAACATAAGGTGACAATAAGCAATGGAAATGTATTCTGCTAGCACAGAAAGAGGCAGTTCCAAGTGACTGAATTTTCCAGGTGCTTCAGACAGGGACCGCTAATGTCCTTGAAACCAAAGTAATGGTTACAGTGGGCACAGTCTGTGTTTTTTGTACAAATCAGGAGTGGAAAAATATGACTATGCAACCAAATCACTGCAACTAAAAAAAGAAAGCCACAGAATAATTTTGGTGATATTGTACTTGTTCTGGGGGTTGCCATGGAAATCTGGGAGCTAAGCAACTTCACTTTCCATATTTACCAAGTGACTCCTGCTCACTCTAATGACAATCCCTCCCCATCCCCACACCCCCCATACAAAAGGCAGGGTCTCTGTTAATCACAGAACCCAGAAACGGGGCCAGGAATGCACATGCAGAACCAAACCGAATTCACATGTCTCGGCAAGCCTCAGTGCTCTGGCCCACTGAATATACAGAGTGAGAGGATAAATAGGAAACACAGACTTGCAACGTCACTTTGGGGGAGGTTTCCCACCACGCATGGACATGTGTCAGAATACGGTCTAACATCATCTTTCCATGATGTCTGAGACTAGCTGTCAAAAAGAGGGAAGAGAAATCTTCTTTAATAGCAGCTCACGATGCCTCACAGAGCCCTAAGGAGGGAATGTGCTCTCAACACGATCAAACAGGGAGGAAAGGGAGTTACCAGACTGACGGAAGTTCTGCAAAGACACAGGCTTTAGACAAAAAATATTAAGACAAAAGCAAAATACCCAGAGGCTTTCCCTTGCTGTGGTAGGGAGAGAGGTGTACTTTCTCCTGCTTATTAAAGTTTTGCAATGAAGTCTGTAATGTATCATCTTGACAAGATAGGATGATAATAGAATGGCAGCTTAATGAATTTTGCAATAAAAAATTATGAGTGCACAGCAATTTCTGAGTTTACCATTTCTGGGAAACACCCAAGTACATGAGAAGCTTGGAATCAGAATTTCTGAAGCCATTTTTTTTTTGTCTGTAGTTTTCGTTCCTGATAATAGTGGCACGCCAAGCCACACTAAAACCTGAGGTGGTATGATTTCATGTTGACCCAGTGTCAGTCCCTATGATAAAAATAATTTCAAAAAGCAGTTTGAGCAATGTGTTGGGGCACATAGAAACAGTGTGGGCAATGTTTCAAAAACGGGTCTTAAAAAAACAGTTTGGGGAATGACGGACTAAACAGTGAATTGATAAGTAAAAAATGTGGTCAATCTGTTGTTTTGACCATAGGACATACTACATGATGGTACAACTTTTGGCAGGTTGTCTTCAACAAAAACTACCAATTTTGGTTCTATGTGGAGTGACTGACTTATTTCCTAATCATGGTGCTCATAATAACCCTTCTCTTTGCAAAGGGAAAAAATGCCAATAAAACTGGATTTCATGAGGGAACAGGGGAATCACTGCAGCTGGCCCAGGACTGATATGGTTCAAAGGAAAGAGGCATGGAGGCACAATGGGGAAGCCCACCCCCAAAACAACACCACTTCAAAAACCACAATGTAGAAATGAACCCCTACATAATGGCTGAACAAGGAGTTGAACGATCAGAGTTAAATAGATACTCTGCTACTTATAACATAGCCTTCTTTTCCAGCCGAGAACTTGCTTTTGAGTAGCGATGTTCCTCCTTGAATCTCTGGCTCCCAGGTAAGTGAGGGAGTCAACTACAGACTGCTTATATTATTGCTCATAAAAAAAACCCAAAATTATGTATTTACTTATTTTTATACCATGACTCACCGCAAAATGGGCTTGAGATAGTAAATAAAATGTGTGAATGGGTAGTTTGTTTTTAATAATGTAAAAATCAGTCAATACATAATAAATATGCACTTCCTCTCTAATTTATAAAGTACAGGAAAAGCATACAAATATTCTATATGCATTCTGTTGTGCAAATGTCTAGTCATTTTTCTATACATAGAAACACACACACACATATATATTTTTTAACAAAATGGTATAACACCATAACTAACACTGAGTTACCTGCTTTGTTCACTTACTGATAAAGTCAGACACATAAGACTGTAATACGCTTTTTTTCATTTAATGATCTACCTTGAGCTTTTTTGTTGCCATTAGCTTTCCAGGGCATCATTTTTTTAAATGGCCACATCAACTGTGTGGTTTTCAGTCACACGTGGTAACTAAGCATCATTAAGCCAAGAGCCACATGACACCTCAGAGTCTGTGCAACAGTAAGAATCCATGTGGATAAACGTGTCTCCTGCCAAAACAAACAGGTGTGTCCAGAGCACCCAGGATCTACAGAGGCAAAACCTGAGAACAGGCACACGCTGCAGCTTTGAGTGCTGGGAGAAAGGCATTATTTAAGCTTCTGAATAGTGTGAATTCCCAGTTATTTTTCAACAAGGAAGACACAAATGAGAAGTATATGAGCTGAATTCTTAACCTCTCACTGGGTCTGTCTGGGAGAGGGTCCAGGATGAATTAAATGTACTAAAAGAATTAATGACAGCTATAATCCCAGCAGCTTGTTAGTGTGGTCCATGTAAAACAAAGCCCAAGAATCTATTCCCACCCCCAGCCCCAGCAATGCTGTACAACTCATCCCAGCTGCTGATGTATTTGAATGCAAACATCAAATCTGCTCTCTCTGGGGCCAGGGTGACTCTGCATTCCCCTCACATATGGGCCTCTTCTTTGGAATCTTAAGGATCCAGGGGGGGAATATTTCTTTAGTGAAATGTAATGTAAAACTATAGTCTGATGATAATCATCACAATTGTAGCTAATGTTTATTAGGTGCTTACTATGTTCTAGGCCCAGCATCAAGTACGTGACATACACTTGCTCTACTGGCTCACTTAATCATGGTAACTGCCCTCCGAGGAAGCTGTCCTTAGTGATCAATTTTACAGAAGAGCAAATGGAGGTTCAGAAAGGGAAAGTAGCGCACTCCAGGTCTCAGAGCCGCTAGGTGACAGAGATGGCCCTGAAACAACACAGTCTGACGGCAGAACCTCTGCTTTCAACCACCACACCAGGCTGCCACAAACCTCAACAGAGTCAAAGAGATGTTCTGGTAGTGACAGAAATGAGCAACCATGACTGTTTGCCCCTTCCCCCAAGCCTGTGTGTCTCTCACTTTAGCTGGTATCAGCATCATCAGAGTGTTTCTAAAAATACAGATGCCAGGGTGCCTGGGTGGCTCGGTTGGTTAAACATCTGACTCTTGATTTTGGCTCAGGTCATGATCTCAGGGTCTTGGGCTCGAGTCCCAGGTCTGGCTCCACACTCAGCATGGAGTCGTCTGCTTGCGACTCTCTCTCTCTCCCTCTGTCCCTCCCTGCCCCCAATAAATAAATAAATCTTTAAAAAAATACAGATACCTGAGCTCTAGTCAAGACCTCCTGATTCAGAAGGTACCAGGGAGGAGGAGGAGGAGACCAGGCATCTGTATTTTTAATAAGCTCCTTACAATGTTCAAATGCACACTAAGTCTAAGAACTACTGTTCCAAGAAACATGTTTCACTACCTTGGTATAAGTACTAAAAATCTGAGACAAAAATCAGTGATAAATGTCACCTTGTAATCTCTTAGACGAGCTTTATTTTTTCAAGTAGGCCCCACACCCCAGCGTGGAGCCCAACGCAGGGCTGGAACTCAAACAACCCTGAGATCAAGACCTGAGCTGAGATCAAGAGTTGGACGCTTAACCGACTGAGCCACCCAGACGCCCCTCTTGGAAGAACTTTAAAGGGCACTGGTTGCTGGTCCTCTCTAATCCTCTGACTCCACCTTCTATAGTTGTCCAGAAAAAAAACAGCGTCCATGTCAGTACCTCTCATCTAGATATACTACTCCCATTTCTGCTATATGATGTATCCATGTGGCAACTTGGAGATTAAATGTAATTCCCCTTGGATCATTCATCTGGCAGCACAGTTGAAAAACCCTGTTCCATCTGTTCTGAGGTGATCACAAATGAGAGTGACTACCTTGGCCCCAGCAAATTAAAGGTACTGCATAGTTGGTGCTGGATCTGGAAGGGCTGCTGCCTGCTGGTATGCATACTGAGGAAGCCATTGAAGATGGTTCAAGTGCCCCCATGGCACCACTGGATGCCAGGACAGATGGCTGTTACTGCTTCTGTAATTCAGTCTAATAAGATTTTCACTTCCGTGGCTGAGAAACTGACATAGGCACCCTTTTCGAGACAACGAGGGATGGGGAAGGGACATCGCCTGGGTACAAATTCCTCCCCAGCCCTTCACCACTTGTGTGATTACTTAACCCCTGGAGCCTGTCTGTGAAATGTGGTTACTGAGAACCTACGTCACCGGGTGACGGTCAGTTGTGAGAATGAAGTAAGACAGTAATGTGCTTAGGCTGCTTGGCGTGTTAGGTGAGGTATAATAATTTTAATTTGTATTGCTCTCCTTACTGAATGAGGTTCAGATCCAACTTGGTCTCAAGGTTCTTCATCAAATGCATTCATTTATCCTTCCACAACAGCCCCCGCCCTCTCCCCCTGTCTCTTTAAAGGCAGATCCCTAACTTACTGAGAGTTTAAACTCCAGGTACATAAGCAACACTGGAAACATTTTCCCTTAGAATTAAGGCTGGGTTTGCAGGCTAGGTCACAAAAGCACACAGAACCACATCTCCTCGAGAACAACCCCACAAGGTGAAACCAGAAGGCAGAGTAATCACTGGCTAATAGTACAGCTGTGAGGACAGAACAACTGGGTTCAAATCTACCCCGTTGCTGTGTGATCCTGAGTATATTATATAAATTTTATTTTCCTCCATTGTCGCAAATGGGGACAGTACCTGTGTCATGTAATTGTGAAAATTAAGGGAGTTGCTGCTATGCACAGTGCTTAGCGTAAGAAAGCACTTGACAAATTATGGAGCTATATTAAACACACATTAAAAAATTGCTTTCTAAGAGAATGTTTTCTAAGTACAATTTGGAAACAGATCTTTCCACAATCTTCGTTCTAGAGACAAGAGCTACCCTCTGCTACTTATACAAAGGCTATTCCATGTTCCCTCTGTAGAGCATCACTGTCACCCTTCTGTCCTTTGGACGAAACTATGACTCATTTCCTTTAGCATGTTACTCAAAACTCTTCCTTTCAGAAAGCATTTCTTGACCAGCTATATACAACTTGGATATCGAGTCCCCTCCTCACTAAAATATTCAGTGTTTTCCAAATGACTTGATTTGTTGCTGTGATACTTTTTAAACCCTGTATTTCCCTCGTCATTTCCTTTCTTCTTTTCCACAAATTTTAATCTCAGAGACTGCTCCCATTTCATTCTTAGCCCCACTTCTACCACACACTGATTTGTCTGTGAGGAGTCACACGCTGCCCTGGGGCTGACCAAAGTCCCTACCCAGCAAAGAGCAGGAGAAAGGATCTAGCTCCTCCTTCTGGGAAGAGACCACTGTCAACATAAAGACATCTTTACCTTTAGGGAGAGGGAAAATGCCACCTGGAGAAGATTCCGCTACTATCCACAGACTGAAGCCGAAGAATCTTATGGAGGTAACTGGGACTCAACTCGTCTATGTACATAGAAAGAAAAACGCTTCTGGAAAACAAGACACACATCCAGGAGCATCAACTATTATGTCACATGCTTCCATGAGCCTGAAGTGCAGGTACAAAGACAGAAGACTGAGCCTATGAATTCCCAAGGTGACTCTCAGAAGCTTCCTCTCGAGGAAGAGGGAGGCGATTGACAGCCTGGCCAAGAGCATTGGCATCCATTCATGTCTATGACAAAAGAATGGGCTGCACCTTCTGCACAGAGCGGGGGTGCTGCAGAGAGGGGAGAGAATAGTGTGTGCTGATGATCAACAACTGGAACCTCTCACAGGGAAGCACCCAAGAGAGCTATGGCCGGGAGTTCCAGTCCCCAACAGGGACTGAAGAGAGGGCTAACCAATGCAATACAGAGAAAATCCTCAACTGCAAGGGTGTCAGTGAGGAGAAAAGCATAACTGAACTCAAAAGAGATCGGACGGATGGAAATAAGTGGAAATAAGGTTCTGAAAACTATCATCTGCCAAGTGCAAAGGCAGAGAAGGGGTATGTGCAGATGTACTCGTGTGTCCACACAAGAGCAGTCTCTCTAACAAGGTATTTGCTCTGCAGCAAGAACCTAAAGGAAGGTAAGGTCACATCAAACCTGGACAGGTGTCACAGGAACCGAAAGTGCGTAACATGGAAATGACAGGAGAACACAGTGAGCATCCACGCTGATAAAGCAGCCAAATGACAATATCCAAACCCAACTCTAGTCCAAAGAAACTCGAGTTCATATATTCACATTAAGAGAAAGGAACGGAGTCACCCAAAAAAATTCAGAGCAAGATCTGTGGACTCTAAACCGAGGCACACATTTCACAGGTGGGACATAAGGTGTCAGATGAACATTCTTTATCTTAATGGTTATGTATTTATTTTAATTTATATTAGGGAATAATATAGGGAGACCATCAAATTCATGTTCTTAGAGATTTTCCTGAGCGGGAAGAGGCCATGTAAAGAAGTGAATGGCTTTAAAAATATTTTTTTTTTGCATTTCAATAATCCAGCTTTATTAGACTGAACATTTACTTCAAAAACTCAGAAGAATCATATAAAATGAACATATCTGTACAAAACAATCACAGCTGAACATGTAAAGAGAGAATGATCTGATATTACAGAGAAGGAATTCTCTTCTCATATAGATAACGGGAACAGGATAATTAATCTCCTGAAAATCACAGTCAAAGGATATTATTGAGGCTACTGAGGTCAGAAGTGATGCAAGTGTCCCATAAAATGGCTATTACTAGACTTCGTGGACTTCGTGACAAACCGGACAGGGTGACTTTCAGACAGCATATTCAGAGAAGCCAGAAGTATCACAAAGAAAAATTCTCAGAAAGGTAATTTTTTTTTCCAGCTTAATATTCCCTTTGCCAGCATTTTAACCCTCTATTTAGGTTCCAATGCTCACTTTAAGGACGTACATCTAGAATCACTCTTTCAAATAATCTTTGGAAACCTTACATGGGATCTCAGTAGTTTAAACTTACTCTGTCAGAAACTCAATTCATTATCTCTCCTTTCTTTTCATAACACCAAGCTTCTCCCAGTGACTCAAATTCAAAATTTCACATTCTTCTCTTTTGTTTCCTACGTACAACACATTGCAAAATTAGTTTTCATATCTCTTTTTTCTCTGTGTTCCTTCTGCAATCTGCTTTCTTTCAGATTCGGTCAAGAACTGGTAACATAATGCTGTAGGTTCACAGACAGATAAATCTTGCTCTGAATCCACTGCCTTCTCTCTGTTATATGATTCTGCAAAATAATTTCATCTTTCTAGGCCTCAATTTTATCATCTTTAATAAGGACGAAGCATAGCTAAGTATTAAAAAAAATGACTGTCCTGGGTAGATGTGCTATCATCTCATTGGTCTATAGGCTCATTTATTTATTCTTTAAAAAAATGTGTATCAAGTGTCTACTGTAAACTAGAAACTATGTTATGCACTGAAGCTTTACAAATCAATTTAAAGAGATGTATTAAACAACAGTGTATGAGTTACATGGTTGTCGGCCAAAGAGTGAACGAAGGATTATGCAAATGATTCAAGTATGAGAAGGAACAAAGCTAGGTACTGAAAGTTCCCTTAAACTGAAAAATGTCATCCTATGGAAATACACAATTTTCTTTTACCCACAAATGACCTGGAGTGTTTATTTGTACCTTAATTCTTAGAGTAAACTTGGCAAAGTGCTTTGATAAAGGATCCTTCTGTCTTTATCCATGGACGAGACACAGGGAAGAGTCAGGTGTGTAAAATGACAGTGCCCTGTCAACTGCTCACTCACAGTAAGGGGTGGCTGGGTTACAAGCTGGGGTGGGGTGCCAACAGAACCTTCTAGCTCCTGGCCAGTCACCCACCCCTCCTATGGTACTTTCCAAGCCATCTTGGAATCATTCTAGCTTCTCTGGAAAAAAAGTGTTTTCCAAAACAAACTATAAAAAGCCTACATATATATGCCCACCTACATACTTTTCAATGAAAATGTTTCTTCTCTGAGAAAGGGAGGAAAGCTAAGCACCCCTCAAATATATGAGGTTTCAGTCCTGTTTCCAGGAAGCATTTCCTGACATTCAGGGGAAGGACAGGCTGTTTCACTGTCTTCCAGTCTTCCATCCTTCTATCCACTGTCTGTGGACAGAGACATCAGCAGCACGTTCCATAGCTTAAGTCTGTCTGTTCTCACACATCCTTACCTTTCATCCTCTACCTCGTGTGATCAAATTAATCTTGGGTCAAGATCTAATTGATTTTCTCCTAATCTCTATCTTCTTTCTTATGTGCTCCCAGAATATGCTTTGAGACCTGTTCCAAAGTTGCTTCTGCTTCAACTTAACTGTTTGACGGGTCCTAATCTACACTGCCCAGTGCTTAGTACCAAACATTAGGTGACCGTGGCTCTCCTGGCAACATGAGAAACACATTACCCCATAGCCCAATGCCATCTGTGTTCATGACAGATGGGGGAGACCAGTCCTGTTCCCAGTGTTCCCTGCTATACTCAGAGGGGCCCAGGCCATGTGCAGACCAAAGTGAGAATGACCCAAGCCACATATTTAAGAGGAACACAGGCTATCATTTGAAGGGAACTCAACCCCATAGGGGTCAAAGCCCTGAAACTGCATATCCTCTGACCCAGAAATTCTTCCAGGAATTTAGCTTAAGGAAATGATCTTGCCTGTGAACAGATTTAGCTACAAAGATAACAGTAGCTTTACTCATAAAAGCTAAATATCTGAAACAACCCAAATGATGCTAAATTCACGAAGGTCTAGCCATTTTATGGGACAGTACGACATCTTGATATGTAGTGATGGTCTGGGGGCGGTGAAGATTTGTTCTCAGAATGAAAATGAAGGCCATTATTTCTGAAATACAGAGGGTAAAAAATGTTGTTTGTTAAAAAAAAGAGGCTTTTTTGCTGACAAATAAAAAGATGCCAATCTATGTATATATTTTCTCTCTTCTTCAAGGCCAAGTGATTCATTCTTCTGATCTGTGTCTTTACTGTCCCTCATAAAGGTTAACACCACCACCCCCAGCATTTACTGAGCACTTACTCTGCACTAGGTACCGTGTGAAGGACTCTAAACCGCACAACAAGCCTATAAGGTAGAAACCGTTACCCCGTCTTCCAGAAGAGGAGCCTGAGACCCTGGGATGCCAGGTCACTTGCCCATGTCATGTGCAGCCAGAGACGGCAACACAGAACTAGCAGCCACGCAATCCAGTGCAGAGCACGCTCTCAACCGTCCTGTGTTCTGCATACCTCTCTGAGCGCGGTTATCACGGTGACCTACCACTATTTACTCACTTGTTGACTCCCCTCCCTCAACTGTGAGCACCTTAAAGACAAGGTCTGATGTCTATATTCCCAGTCTCTCACAGGCAATGTGCAAGCGTCGGTTGTGTGAAAGAACGAGCCTTGGTATTTGCACGTGATTAAACAATAACTAGTAACAATAGCAGCAGCTCTTGGCTATCAGCCCTTGCCAAGTCCAAGACTTGTGCCAGATGCTAAAATGTAAAATTTTATTTACTCCTTAACAAATCCCTATGAGATAGGGACTATTATCCCTACTTTACAGATGAGCAAACAGAGGCTGAGAGACGGTAAATGCTTGCCCACGTGCTGCCGCGGGTGTGAGAACGCAGGTCTGACGAGACTCCAGGAAGAGCTTGAGCCCTCAACTTCTACACTACACCACTCAGCTCTCTTATTCCAGAAGCTGAAACAAGCCTGAATATTTTAGGACCCAGTCACCTGTTAACTGCAAAGAACTTCGTCCTGACACGAAAAAAGGATTCAGTAAAACTGTGGTGATAACACTGTGCTGCTGCTTGGAACAAAGAGAGTGTTATTCTCTAATTAATTCATTCATTAAGTTCACACATTTATTAAGTGTCCACTCCATGCCAGGTTCTGTGAGAGGTGGAGTAGAAGGATGAGCAAAATGAGGGCCTGGCCTCAGTCACATTCGAGTGGGGCATGTGACTCACACTAATAAGCATTTAATGACAAACTGAGAAGAGGAAACTGGTTCTGTGGGAGCTACCAACAAAAGAGGGGCCAAAGCAGTGATGCCGGAGCTGAGCTCTTACTGTGTCGCAGGGGGAAACAGGGCTCAGCTGTTTGCCCAAAGGAGATCTGGAAAAGAGAATCCTGCACAGCAAGTGGCCCTGGCCTTTCATTTTCCTAACATTGCTTCCTGTCCTACCAGGCTTACTCAGCAATGAAACCAGGGAGGGCCCAGCCACACACCATCCTCAAGGACACACAGGACAGCAACACACAGAGAGGCCAGAGGTGTGCACCCTGAGCAGGTGGGAGGTGGCACAGGACATCTCTTGAGCACCTTGCTGGCCCTGAGCCGTGGGACTCACGTTTCTCAGGGGCCTCTCGCTGCAGGAAGGGGGCTTGGAGTCACTGCTCTTCTTCCGGGACAGGTGCAGCTGGGCATTGGTGAGAGGCGTATCAGGCACGGTGTTAAATATCTGCAAGTAAAGTTGCACAGAAGGGTTACATGCTGCTGGGCGGGGCGGGGGGGGGCAAGCCCCAACCAGCACAGCTGAAAGCTTGGTGGTATCAAAGAATCAGCAAAAAGACCCAAAAAGACCACTGGCATTAGCTCAGGACTTCGTTTGAAACATCTCTCAGAACTGGCACTAAACATTTTCTTTCAGAAGTGTATCTCGGAGTTTGGCAACCATTCACTTCCATTTCTAGCCTCTTCTGCTGTCACTTTCACTGATCCTCTCTCTGTTCTCTCCAAGGGAAGGGGGCCATTGTCTATTAATAGGGCTTTGAGTTTTTTGACTACCTTTGTCTAGAACCAGTTCATCAAAACCCCTTAATTTCCTCACTGGTTCCACTGACCAGTTCTTAATATCTGCCTCAGAACTTTCTTAGAATGTGAAACCGCATTTAAATAACATTCCAAGAAGAAGCCCAGAGCAGGGCACCAGTTCCCAGTCCTCAGTCATCCTTAGATGGAGCCCGCTTTCTAGTTCAACAGCTCTGTGTCATCTTTGATGCTGAGCATTTTCTCATTTAAAAGGGGGGAAAAAGGCTGATGATTAAAGTAACCAATACTACAGATAATTTGGAAAACACAGAAAAGCATTAGGGAAAAAAAGAGAAAAACTTTCTAATTCCACTATTTAGAGACAACCATTATAAACATTTGCGTTTTCTTTGGAACTTTTTAAAGATTTTACTTAAAAAAAAAAAAAGTAAAGTCCTGGGTCAAAAAACAAGAACAAAACAACAGACAAAAATCATGACATTATCGTTTCCTTTTCCGGATACAAGTATGGTGGAATTATTATAACAGCTACACATACATGGTGCTTACCATGATCACCGTAGCCACCACACAATGTCACTTCCCTAGGGATTCATCACTGCGTTGTGTTTTACACGTGGCTCATTCTGTTCTCAGTGACCTGGAGCAAGAGGTACTGTCCTGACCATTTATAATGAAGAACTAATGCAGAGATTAGCTGCCACAATTATAGATATAGATAACATAGAAAGCTGTATCCCTAGATTTTCGTGATTTCTTTTTTAAAGATTTATTTATTTGAGAGAAAGATAGAGTGCAAGTGATAGGGGCAGAGGAAGAGGGAGAGAGAGAATCTCAAGCAGACTCCCCAATGAGCATGGAGCCTGACATGGGGCTCCATCCCAGGACTCTGAGAGCACGACCTGAGCTGAAACCAAGAGTCAGATGCTCAACTGACTGAGCCCTCCAGGTGCCCCTGGATTTCTTTTCAAATGCATATAAATGATAACACTAATTCATTCAATCAAGAAAGATCTTTAAGCATTGACTTCATACCAAGGACTCTGGGTATCACGCTGCACCAGGTAAACACGTTCCTTCTGGATGGGACAGTCTGCATCCGGTAGCTGTGGTTTACTGAGTGTTTGCCACGCCAGGTATCAGGTTAAGTGCTTTGTATTAGTTACCTCATTTAATGTCCAAAAACCATTTTCCCTAATTGGGATTACATAATCTACACAGTTTTGTATCCTATATATCTAACATTATATTTCGACATTTCTCCTTTCTTTAAAAAATCTTAAACATGATTCTTAATGGTTGTGTAACAACCACACGGTATTAAGATATCGATATTTATTGATCTACTCATTATCATGTCTCACTCTGGAGCTAGCCTCCTCCTGGATTTCCTCTTTCTCAACAATCATGAGTAACAAGACGAAGGTGGGGGCACCCTACTTCCTTCAACTATGGGTAGCATTAGATATACTACGCTCTTTCCAATGGTCGTCTCTCCTTTGTGTGTGCACCTAAAAGCAGAACTCTAAAGCTAATATATAGGAAGCAAAGTCATAAGAATGATGAGAATTTCAGCCAAAACAGCTGCTCTCCATGGGCTGGCAGGTCCTTGGGCCCCAATGATGCCAGCCAGCTGGTTAAGTCAGTCTCGCTCCCAAACACAGCTGTCTGAAAACAGCATTATCATATTTTCCCTAGGGGACTGAATTTTCAACAAAATAAACTGAATCACAACCTAGCTGAGTTCAAGTGGGGCGAGGGGGTAAGAAGAGAAGGGGACTTAAAGCAAAAACAACAGAAACATCCTGGCTTTCAGAGGAGTTGGCACCCCTAAAAACAAGTACCAGTGCTATGCATATGTGCAGGCTCCTGAGTTCTGCAAGGGAAGCAGAGAAACTATGGTTGTAGTCAAGCTCAAGAACTCTAAGAGGCCTTCTCCCCCCCCCCCCCCGCCCCTGCCTGTATTCCCCAAACAATGCTGAGCCACAAGGCTGCTCCCAGGTGACCACCTCATGGCGCACTATTATCACTGGTATTTAAACTTTGCTCTTGTAAGTGAGCATCTGTGCCTGGCAGACACCATGCTAGGCACTTCACATGACTTCTGAGCCACAGCTCCACTCAGCATATTAAGTAGGGTGAGCATGCCACAGGACAGATCCCCTGACCTGCCTCATAGTGAAGCAGGAGAGGGGCCGGACCTGGAATGCAGGGCTGCTGGCTCCTCACATCTGCACTCTCCGCTTCCTCAGCTGTCGTTACTCATTCAGCTCAGCTTTTCCAGCCACTCGTTGTTCCAGAAGCCATGCCCCAAGTGGACAAGCACAGATTTCAACAAATAATGGTGCCTCTTAGCACCCCTCTGCCTCTGCCCTCAAGTATAGTCCTCTCAGCCATCCCTAGCTGTAAACATCTGAAAATGAATTCAGACTTGCGATCGGCCTCCTATCCCTTACGTCTGGGCTCCAAGTTTTGTTTCTCTTTTCCTAACTGGAAATGAGCTCCTTGGGCAACTACAATGAGCACAAAGAGAATGGATACACATTTTAATTTCAACTATCACCAAAAATGTATGGTTATATCCCTTCCTAAAAACCACAGGAAATGCTGAGAAGCAAAGAACAGATCGTAAGGAAAGGCTGCAGATTTCGGCAGATGCGTGAAAAATTGCTTCCAAAACAATGTTTATACACAGCCAAGCAGGAAGAGACATGGAATCCAGGAGAGTTGTTCATTCTGCCCACTGGCAGGTTTCTTTAAAGAAAAGTTGTTTGACCATACTGGAACCAGTTCTAGGAGATTTTCACCATGGGTGAGACCTATAATCCCAAAGGCCAGTTCTCCAGGCATCACTGTGAGCCAGGCCCAGGCTGCTCAAGAGCTCTGATGGGGCTGCTCTCACAGCACAAAATGTCAAGTGCCAGACACAAGACTATTGCCACTGTGATTACACATGTTTCCAGAGTGTAAGGGCACCTCTGTAAATGTGACCAAGTCAGAGCAGATGATAGAAACTTACATAAAGGAGTCTGGAAAATCATTCCCCAAATTACTGTTGTTCATTTAACTCTGAAACTTGAACAAATGGAAGCTGTTTAAAGCTTGCTTACTGTCTGGCCACTTTCTAGACAGGCCAAGAGTTTGTCTCTGTGCTAAAAGCTCAAGCTGGAATTCTGATGACAATCTGAATTTTTCACAGTTTTGTTGGTTATTCCAAGCCTGTTTTGTTTGGAAGAGGTAATTTCAAGAGAATCAAGTGAAGTTTCCTTCGTTCTGTTGAGAAGAATCACAGTACAAATGACCCTGCTGAATGATTCAAGTGTGAGTTCCTATTGTCTATAAGCAATGAATTTATGGAGCTCTACCACGTGTCTGGAACAATCCACACATTTCACAGAGACTTTCCAAATTAACACAAAAAGGGGGGATTTACTCTGTGCCTCAAGTGCCCTATTAATCCTGTCCAAACTTATTAATTCTGCATTAGGAAGACTTCAGAAATAAAAGTTACTGGGAAGGCTGTAAGCCTTCTGGAAGCTACTGAGGAATAAAACTGTAACATAAAAAAAACAACTCTGGATACCTCTTCCAAGTATTCCCAATTTCAAGCTTCCTATAAGTGGAATTAGCAGACCCATAAATACCAAGGTCTGTTTCCATTTCAGCTATTTGGGAGAGTGGTCAGGCTTCTGTAGTCACACAGGCCTGGGCCAGGTCCGGGTTCTGCTGCTTAGTCAGTGGGCAATACCTACAGCTCCACTGACCTCACCATCACTGATAGCAGCATCATTGCCATATCACCACAAAAAGTCAAAGGAATTTACAGCCAGCATATGGGTAGAAAGCAAAGAAGCTCTGGAGCTAGACAGACTTGGGTTCAACTCAGGCAAGAGCCTCAATGCCTCTGAGCCTGTTTCCCTTGTGCAAATGAGGATCTAATACCTGCCTCACAGAGCTATGGAAAAGTTAACGCACATTAAGTGCTTAGCATAGAAACCAGCAAAGAGTGGACAAGAGGTGGTAGTGATATAAATGACAATAAAATAACCAAAATTTGTTGAGTGCTCATCATGCTGTTATTCACACAAATTGTCTCATTATCTTATTCACAATAACTCTATAAGAAAGATACTATTATTCTTAGCATCATGGAGTTGAGTAACCTAAGACTCAGTGAGATGAACTGATTTGTCCAAGGTCACATACTTGAGTGTAGCTGGACTGGAGCTTAGCATGACCATCTGGATCTTACCCATGTGTGGTCTTTATACCTGTTATTAATTTGAGAGACAGAGGACAAAAGAAGAAGATTCCGAGTTTTATAGTTGAATGGATCTGACTTTAGTTGCTTACTAGTAGTTCTGTGACTCTGAGCAAGTTGTATAACTCTGTGACCTTCAGATGCCTCATCCGTAAAACTCCCAGCAGTGTGGTGAAGACCAAAACATCTAACACAGTTTGACACTCAGTGTTCAAGAGACATTACTGCATTCAATAAAAAAAGTATAAGAAGGGTTATAAGTGGAGACTCAACAATGAATTATTTGCAGTCAGGACACGAGGATTTAATTTCTAAGTGCAAATTTAATTACTGCTCTTTGCAAAACATCGATCTTAACTGCTTACAGCAATGTTAAAATTTGCTGTTCTTTTCCCTTGCGTTGTCTACAAAATTCAAATTTCACTGCCCGAAACCCTCCCCCCGCCCCCCGCCCTGTCTGCGGCCCATCCCGACAACTGTAGACCACTGCCACTCGCAGAATTTGTTGTTAGCCACGGCACATACACATTTTTATACCTTTTGTGATCCCATTCATCACATGTTCCTATAATTTACGAGGATTAGGAGCCTCCCTATAATGTGTGGGGGTACACTATTATGTGCTGTGATTTTTATGGGAGGAAAATTAGGTCATGATAAAGAGTTCCTGGTCTATAACTGCAAAGTAGCTCTGAGGCAATAAATCAATGACAGAGGACTGGGGATTACAAAGCAAAACAGAAGAGACTGAGCATTTTCCTGAGACACAAATGTATCAGTTCCAAGTATTAAAGGATCAACAAATCTGGGCTTGTTTAATGTGAGGAGTGTCTGCTTTGGGAGTGGAGGGCTGGAACCACAGAGCAGGGCTCACACATTGCCCCCTCCTTCTCATGACAGACAGTGCAGCAGAGCTGCTCAGGGCCTGAGAAGCCATAAGCTTTCCTTGGGAACGCCGGGCAAGTCTTATTTAGCAGGGCTCATTTACAGCAACAGTTAAGAAGCCAAATTCATAGGCTACAGAGACAGAGAGGGTTTTTAAGGACAGTTGGGAGTCCGATGCCCTATTGATATCAGCATTTTGGCAGAGGAATCAACAATTTAGAAAGTAGTTTGGGGAGTTATTAAAAGTCCTTCAAAAGAAACCAATTCCATTTAGTAACTGAAGGCATATATAGATGGCATGGGTCATCCAATGGATGCTGTGATTTTCCCTATCTCCAGAAAGCTTCTATTTCCTGTTTTCTTTGCTGACAGAGGAATAGATGAAAACATAACAAAACCCCATCCTTATTTAAGCAACGTTAAAGGAGCTTCACAATTCAAACAATGCTCAGTTTATCTGGGGCTTATTAGAAGGGAATATACATATTCAGATCCACAACCCTATCACATTAATGAAGAGTAATTTGCATAGCACTTGACACTCAAAAAGAAAAAAGGCCTGTGACAGAAGCATCCCAGCCCAGCATATAAAAACAAAAAATTAAAAAATAAAAATCGATGAACACATAAAAAAAAAAGCCACGAACATAAGATACGACACTAGCTTCCCAAGCAGGCAAGAGTACCAGGGATTATCTCAATGTAATAAAGCATTGAGGCATTTTCATCATCATCATTAAGGCTGCATATCAACAGCTGCTTGAAATATCAAGAACATGAAATAAAACTGCCCAACACTTGTCACTTGCCAGAAACTGTTCAAATCAATTATATTTTATTAACTGATGGACATTTTCTGCACAAACCCAACAGTGGTACAATGGATTTCAATTCCACCAACATTTTGGTAAAAGCAGGTCAAAGTAGCTTGGTGGGCGAAAATTAAGTCAGATCAAGACAACTGCCCTGAAAGACACTACCATTTTAATGGGAATGCAAGGGTGCTTAGGACTTGGTGCTTATACTAGGTGGTTAGTGGGGCCTCACCCATGGTTACCAGGCTCTTCTTGACGGATAAGATTAAAAGTTAACATACTTCTAAGGGGGCCCTGATCTTTGGGCATTTCTAAGAAATAACAACTCAAAGATCAACACTTCTCCCTCTTCCAAAGCGAACTGATGAGTTGGGAAAAGAATTATGACACTTTTTTGTAAAAGATCAACAGGCATTAAAAGGGGCAATGGTGATAAAAGCATGTGGTGTTAGGCACATGAGCACATCCACACTCTGCTTCATGTGCAGAAACCCTTTAAGTGCCACAGCCAAAAGAAATGTTGTGGACCATTACACAACAAGTGGGTCCAATACTACTCTTACAGGTTGGAATTTAATAGGAAGATAAAACGCACGCACATGTATGTTATTAATCTGAGATTCCACGTTTAACCGAAACTATAAAAAGAAAGCAATCTGTTTCCTTGGTATGGTTGTTCTTTCCCAAACATCTAAAATTTTCAAAGTTACTGGCAAGGTAACCTTTAATCAAAAAATAAAAGGGGGCGCCTGGGTGGCGCAGTCGTTAAGTGTCTGCCTTCGGCTCAGGGCGTGATCCTGGTGCTCTAGGATCGAGCCCCACATCAGGCTCCTCCGCTAGGAGCCTGCTTCTTCCTCTCCCACTCCCCCTTCTGTGTTCCCTTTCTCGCTGGCTGTCTCTGTCAAATAAATAAATAAAATCTTAAAAAAATAAAATAAAATAAAATAAAAAATAAAAGGAAAATATTTTAAGTAGCAAAATTCCTGGGCATTGGGAAATCTTAGACAATGACAACACTCAACATTTTGTTTTAGTATCTTAACTAGAAGCATATAAATATTGGTAACTTCCACTATAACCCTAAGTATTGACCTGCTTGACGTTTTAAGGCTCAGAGTGATAAGCTGTGAGCTGGGCAAAAATTGTGTCCCCATACAGAAATGGTAATTTTATTTAATGGATTGTTACCTTAAAACAAGCATGGAAAGAATTAAAATCTTTCCCCTTTGATATGCGACTACAATCTTAAAAAAGAAAGAAGAAAGAAAGAAAAAAAGAAAAAGAAAAAGAAAAAGCCAGACTCTTAAGACTATTCTTCTCTAGATCTCATATATTCTAAACACCAAGAAGAACTCAGGGTATGGAGACTTTAAAGGGAAATGATGCCATAAGCTAGGATTTCCCTTTAAAAGTCTGGCAAGAAGAACCAAATAAAAGCCATTAGGATCTTACTCTACCCTGTGAGAAGTAAAGGCTGTAAGTCAAAGGTTACACTCTGAGACTTTGGGTTTTTTTTTTATAATAAAGCCACAAGTTTACAACAGGACAGTCAACTCTGATTTTTGTGCTTTATTTAACAAGTGATTTTGTTATTAATAATCAGAGTACAATTTGGTTCAGCTTCCAGGGATGTTTTTCTAAAGTGCTGATATAATCATTTCACCCCTTTAACCTGGAAACCTGAAAGCTCCCACTTCTCAGGAGTAAATGCAAACCCTTTTCCATAGCTTTCAAAATCCCTGACAGTGGGCTAAAACCAACTATCTGGCAGCATCTCCCACCACTTCCTAACATATAACCCATGTTCTTTCACAACCATGTCATTTTAATACACATGAGTTCATTGATCCCTGGAAGGCTGTCCCTCATGTCTCAACTCTTTCTCTGCCTAGGAAATATCTTTATCTGTCTGAGCCTGGTACAAGCAGAATTAAGTGATTTCTCCTCAGTGATGCCATACACTTGACTCGTTTTAATGGAGGTCACTTAGCACGTTGTATCATGCTTAGTCATACCCTGATAAAATCGGAGGGCCCTGGGACAAAAGGTCCCATCTTATTCCTGTCCAGCCAGTAGTAGATGCTCAATAAATGCATGGCACGGAGATAAACTAGAGCAGATCTGAGCAGCTTGGGTTGTGAAAGCAGTTCAGACCTAGTTCCTCTCCTAAAGGCTGTTTCTTAAACTCTTTGCACTTCATGGTCATAATTTGTAAACTAGAGGTAAAAATACAGATCTTATAAAAATTGAATGATATGATGGATGTAAAGCTGCTTCGCACAGTATCTTGTGGATAAGAAGCAATAATAGAAGTTAACTATTACTGCCATTATTACTTCTAAACTATGTACGTTACAAAGATCCACTATCTTCAACAGAGTAAGTAAATCAGTGTGTATTACCAAACATGGAAAAGGAAGATCCCCACCAGCCCCCAAACATAATCCCTACCTTCTGGCTTTTTCCTCTCTGCCTCCACTTACTGTGGGATATTTATCTCCTACAACTGTTCCAAACATTGCTCTCCTCACTGGGTCTGCCGGGGGAGGTGAAGGACAGAGTTTCTGGCCATATGCTTTAGCCATATGCTTTAGCCAGTTCAAACACAGAAGCCTTTTTCCTTCTCTTCAAAAAAAAAGATGTTTTATCAGGTAAAAGAAGCTGATTTTTCTGGCTAGCAAACATTTCCTGCCCCCCTCTTTTAAATGTCAATTTTAACGACAAAGATGTTTTTCCAGTTTTAGACACAGATGAGTTAGTTCTCCACACTGAGGCTTTCAAAGGGTATTTGAGGACTGACTTGTCAGTAACAACAAATGTTTGATGCCCCCTGGCTGTGTAAAAAAATGGCAATGGTAAGAAGGAGAAGAGCACGTTCTGTAAGAAATACTGAGGAAGGGCCTGTGTTCAGCACAAGCCTCTCCTAAGAAAGCAATGCCTTTTCCAACAGGAACTACATGCACACTTGCCAGACACGGGGAGTGAGGCCTTATGGCAGAACACCTGCATGGATGGCAGCCCACAACTGCCCCTTCGCCTCTATGTGCACACAGCTACTCTCAGCCAGAGGTGGGGTAGCTTTCCCACCTCTTCACCTCTTCAATCTGGCTGGCCTGGTGACTTGCTTTGACCAACAGAATGTGGCTGAAGCAACACTCTGGCTATTCCAGGCAGACGCCTTAGGAGGCCTTGTGGCTTCTGTGTTTGCCCCCTTGGAAGTCTGGCCCAGACTATCAAGTGAAGAGGGATCCCATGGAGATAGGCCACAGAGAAGGGGATCGAGGTGTCCCAGCTGACAGCTAGTACCAAGGTTCCAGACATGTGGATTAAGGCCATCTTGGATCATCCAGCTGCAGTAAGACCTCCCCAGCAGATACCATATGGGACACACAGAAGTCCTCCCCAAATTTCTGACCCCAAGAATTGAGAGAGGAAAAAAAAAAATCCTTGCTGTTTTAAGTCACTAGGTTTGCAGATGATCTGTTATGCAGGAATAGGTAACTACAACACGCATCTTAAGGTTCTCTGTGTCTCTGAGTGGCTCCAGTGGCTAGATGCCTGGGCTGCTATACCCTCTTTTGGGTACTGTCTTCTATTAGTTCTATCTACTATTACTATACTTCTATTACCTTATTTTATTCCAAGGGACCAAGTAAATACCTTCTACAAAATGTTCTTAACAACATGAGAGAGTATTACACCAGACATTGTGGGGGACATACATTTAAGACCTGTATTCAGGGTTGTTTCAAGCAAGAGGGCATATATTATCACACGCTTCTTGTTGGTGGACAGGATGAAAAGATGCTGTTGGAAAGCATTTCTTCAAGTGGGGTTTCAGAATTTTGTCCAACTTACGACACTAAAGTTAGAAAAGTAATCACTCATGGACATTTGTGTATGTGTGTGCATATTTCCAGAAAATTATGGCCAAGCCTAAGGGAATGCTCATTAAATATTAACTAAGATCTTAATAGTGTGAATTTTAAAGAACAAGTCTCTGACATTATTCATCTGAGGACACAAGAGTACTCTGGATTTGATGACTACAGTTCAGTTCTTTCGGGAGGAAATTTATCCAAAGCCTCGTCTCCAGGAAGCCAGGGGCCAGAGCACGGCCCTGGATGCTTAGGATTCCTATTAGGTGAACTTCATAGGCTCCTTTTGGAGCCTAATGCAGGAACTGTTCATTTTATACCAGACCAGACCTAAAGCTATATTTAAAAAAGGAGTCTAGTTGCCTTATTCTAAGTGTTTTTACCAGAAAGGCAAACCTGATGAATGTGAAGGACTTTCTCCCCAGAAGAATGAACATATCCAGGTCTTGTAAACTTTGGCCCATCATGGACCCCAGATTAAAAACCTCTATCAAGGTGGTACACTAGGCTCCTTCAGGACTGGGGACAGGCACTCTGGGGCACTCTTCATCCCAGAAATGTTTTTACTCATACTCTTTCATCACTGTCTCCCACAGAAACATAAACCCTCAGTGTGATTCATCCCACTCTCTGGCAAAGACTAATGAAAAGGAACATATAATGAAGCACTGTAATACTCTTAATACTGTATGTACCTTAACAAATACACAGCAGAGAGTAACATAATTTATAACCCACCAAACCAGATGAGTATTTTCCACCAGTTCTTGCCCATATACTTACAGGCCTGGCCATGCACTTCGTATTTCATTTCTATTTCTGTACTTTGTGCCCTCGGCAGGATGGCTGCTTGTTTACGCAAGTTTCAATATTGTTATTAGCACTTTCTGGTCCTTTTTTATATCATGCTACTTTTGAATTTGCTTGCTGGCTTTGAAAGCCCAAAGACACCAAAAAGAGTTGTAGTTCAAAAATCACTGGACACTGCTGTTATAGACTTAAATACGGCCCTGTGGGGAGATGGAACATTATCACACTGCTCATTCTTTGCTTATCTCTCTCAACATTTAATATTTTATTCAAGAAAAGACCAAATTACAAAAAGTATTATTTTGGGAGAGGGGGACCCGTGGCATTCAGAAATGGGCTTGAGCTCTATTTTCAGAGCATTCTGTTGAGACTGCTAAAAACAATGGTTTACAGTTATTAAACCTTACTTCACGCCAGATTCTTGGCTAAGTCCTTTAATATCACACCTTATTTAATCCTCAGAGAAAACCGACTGAAAGAATGTGGCAAACTGGCTAGCTGGCCATCAAACTTGCTTCCCCTTGCTCTGAGCACACAATTAGCTTGCTTCCTCAGCCTCCCTTACAGTTAGATGTTGCCATGTGACTGACTTCTGACCAATGGAATGTGGAAGAAAATAAGAAAGCATCCTCTGCATTTAGTCCATACAACCTTACCCAGTCTTCCAGACTCTCTCATTTCCCCCAACTGGTTGATGACAGAGATCTGCAGAGCAGAAGGCAGATGGAAGGCACCTGGTTGCTTAATTGCCACAGAGGATACCACCTTAGTAATACCCACAGAGAACTCTTTTCTTTTTTTTTTTTTTTTTTAAATGTATTTTATTTATTTATTTATTCAACAGAGATAGAGACAGCCAGCGAGAGAGGGAACACAAGCAGGGGGAGTGGGAGAGGAAGAAGCAGGCTCATAGCAGAGGAGCCCGATGTGGGGCTCGATCCCATAACGCCGGGATCACGCCCTGAGCCGAAGGCAGACGCTTAACTGCTGTGCCACCCAGGCGCCCCCAGAGAACTCTTTTCTGAGCAAGAGATAAACTTCTATCCTCCTGAGTCACTGATATTTGGGGGTTATTTGTTCCAGCAGTTAGACTGTACTGAAAGTACTTTTATGAGCACAGAGAGGTTAAGTAATCTGTTCATGGTCACATAACTAGAAAGAGGTGGCAGATTTGAATCCAGATGGTTTGTCTTTAGAAACCATTTTTTAAAAAATATTTATTTATTTGACAGACAGAGAGAGAGAGCACGCGCACGCGCGAGCGCACACGCTGGGGGAGTGACAGGCAGAGGGAGAAACAGGCTCCCTTGCTGAGCAGGGAGCCCAACACAGGGCTCGATCCCAGGACCCTAGGATCACGACCTGAGCCAAAGGCAGACAATTAACTAACTGAGCCACTGAGGCGCCCCTAGAAACCATTTTTAACTGCTATTCAATTATATTCCCTTTTCACAAGTTCATTTTTCTCATATATCACATAAAGTTTACTTATACCTGAGATTTAACTATATTTGAGGGAGGTGGCTGGACGGAGATCTAAAATTTGGAATAGAGACAAGAGAACTTCTTCAAATAAATCATTTTATTTCCTACCTCTTAATTAACCATGTAAAAGGGGGGCCATGCCACTTAAACAACTCGCAGGATACTTGTTACTTTGTGAAGTTTATATTCAGAGGTTCTTTAGTAGTTCTTAATGCTCCACAACAAATTACCTTGAAAACTTAGTGGCTTAAAACATTTAGTGTCTCTCCCAGTTTTTATGAGTCAGGAAATCAGGAGGGGCTTAGCTCATTGGTCTCTTATGAGGTTGTACACAAGATGTCCATTGGGGCTGCATCATCGGAAGGACTGACCAGGACTAAAGGATTGACATCCAAAGTGTCTCGCTCACATAGCAGCCCAATTGGTCTGCTTGTTGGCAGGAAGCCTCACCTCCCCACAGGGTTGTGTGACTGCTGTCACAACATGGTGGCTTGCTTCCCCCAGGGTGTGCAAGTCCAGAAGCCAAAGCAAATGCTGCGAGTTCTTATTTGATCAGTCTCCATGGTCACTCTACATTAGTTTTGCAATTTCCTATTAATCACATTGGGATTGATATTGGGTTCCCCCATTCAGAGAGGGGACTACACAGAGCAGTGAATACCAGAGACAAAGGGTCACTTGGAGCCATCTTGGAAGCCAGATACCACAAGAGCCCATTTGTTCATCCAACACATATGTACCGAGTGCCTACTGAGGACCTGGGGACAAAGTAGTGGACAAAACAGACAAAAGTCCCTGCATGCAAGAAGCATAGGTCATAGTGGAGGTCAGAAAGGCAACATGTTTAATCGGTAGGCAAATTATGTACTACATTAGGAAGTACCAAGTGCTATGGAGATATAAAACAGTATCAGGGAGAAGGGGAATGCTGCAGTTGGGAATACATCCAATTTTAAACAAAGAGATCTAGGTAGGCCTCATTTAGAAGGCCTAAAGGAAGTGAGGAAGTATGCCATAAAGTTCCGTGGAGGAAGACTGTTCCAAGTACGGGGAAAAGCAACTGCAAAGGCCTTGAGGTGGGCACGTTGTGATGCGTAACAAACAGTCAAGGCGGCCATAGGAGTGAACTAAAAGAGAAGGCCGTAGAGGAGATGAGTTAAGTAACACAGGTAAGAGCAGAGCCTGTGTAGGACCTTCCAGGCTCTTATAAGGGCTTTGAATGCCGTGAAATGGGAAGTCACTGGAAGGTAATTAGCAGACGAATGATAATATGATTCGACTTAGCTCTTAAAAAATCTCACTCTGGTGGCTGTTATCAAAATAGGCCAAGGGTAGGAGAAGGGAACAAATGAGGATGCTGTTGTAAATAGCAAGACAAGAGATGATGATGGCTTATATTAGAGTATTATCAGTGCAGACAAGTGATTAGAAGTGGTCTAATTACCAATCGATTTTGCAGGTTATCTAGCACAATTAAATCACCATTCTAGGTAGAGTTTTCATTTAGGAGGGGCAGCATTTTTTAAATTACTTTTTATTATATCCCAGCACTATGGCTGTCAAGTGGTGTTCTAGGGGACCCTACAAGTTCTGAGAAGCTTCTTAAGGATGTGCTACTAGGAACTAAGGTTGGGACAAATGTATAAAACTTCAGGCCCTCACCCAAGTTTTTTAAGAGCAGCTCTGTGTTGACATACTTCATTATGTGGGATGAGAGAGACCTTTTACAGAAAGACCAGAAACTCCAGTGCCCTAAAAGAAAAGACAGACTCCTCCCAACAGACACACAGTATGAAAAAATACACCATTTAGAGAACTGGAGGGTAAACTACAGATTAGGAAATATATTTGCATTATAGATTTAAAAAGCTTACTCTCCCTAATATAGAGGAAAAAACTTCACATTCATGAGAAGACAACCATGTAAAAAATGGGTAAGGGGCGTTTTCTAAAGGAGGCTCAAAAGAATGCCTCCTTCATTGGATTGTTATGAGGATGGAGTGACAACCCATTTAAAGTGCTTGGCACAGTTCTCAGTACAGAAGAAATGCTCAACCAATGCTGCCCCCCACAACCGCTACCATAACCACCACTGCTCTCCCCTACTCTCCATTTGGCCACAGCTGCATGACAAGATGATGACCGTCACCAACATCACCACCATCAGCAGCAGCTTCAGCAGCACCATGGTGTAAGAGCCATTTGCAATGGGAACCTGCATCAACCCTGAATGCCATTTCCAATTCAGGGTCCCACCAAAGAAAATTCTTCACTCACAGTGACCAATGATATATTACCTTTTCGTGATTTTCTATTAGGATCTCAATAACAATGTTCTGAAACTTGATATCCATGATGGCTGCTACTGTTTCTTCTTGAGGACGCAGCAGAGTGGGTCCAAACACCACGCCGAGGTTTGCCACTGTCATCAAATTCTGCTTGTGGTTGTTAGCAACACTGGGGGGAAGGAAAAGAAAAGACATAAATAAGAGAAAGACAATACAAATAGATAGTTGACTTCCCCGTGCCTTCCCTATCTTCAGACTCCTCATCTGATAGAAGCCAGACTCTGGGACATCTTAGGATGGCTTCGAGTCCTAGGAGAGATTACGTGTATTTTTGTCCCCCAGAGCTTTGAGAAATCTTCAGTGGTCTGGCTATTTTGCTCGTCCAGGACATGACACTCCTTTACCCAATTCTGTTTGGCCTACCAACCACCAACCAACCAAACAATCAACCAACCAAAGCAGCTGCTCTCCAAAATGTGAAACTTTGCACATCTGAATCCCTGCTCTGCAAATCCAGCTAACTGTTCATCTCTTTTGGTTATGGCTTTTATACTTGGCTGCTGCTTAAACCACTGTGATCTTTAGCATTTTCTCTAGTGCAAATATAAAAACTCTTGATGGCTTTAATACATTTGCAAATACAGGCATGAAACAGACCTAATTTTTAAGATGAATAGATCTTAGGAAATTCAGCACTTTAGGCTCAGAGTACTAAATCCCATCACATTAAACATGTGGCTTATATTAAGCGAAACATGTGGCATAAACAGAAATAAAAATGTACTACTGTGTATCCATGTGTATGGTTGTGTTTATACTGTCACTTATACTCAAAGTGTAAGGAACACACAGGGTCAGCAGTAGCTGGGTCTAAGTAATCTCCTAAATACATATACATATTTTTGGGCAAATACTACTCAAACCATACATCTGATCTTCAAGCCCCGGCCACCGTGACCTAGCCTTAAAACTTAATTGTTCATTTGCTGGCCCTGTGTTTAAAAATATACAAATGATCTACTGACAACAAATAAGTTAAAAGGTAAACCCAATTTAGTATTGTTAAGAAAATATTAAGGGCTTCCCTAAATCACCTGTTAGAAAAAGAAAACTATTCATTACTAGAAACTAGAGAGAAACTGGACAGAGATAGCAGTTTGCACAGACACACCTCCCTAGCATTTAGTGCTATTTATACAGAGTATTTTTTCACACAATTCTATAAATGCCTGCACTGTTTCTCTTGACTACTTCTATTTTGTAGGAGGAGAAGACGTTCTACTGCCTTAAGCACTGGTTGTGAAACTGAGCCTTCACTGAAATTACTACATCAACCAATTTTATCAGCAGATGTGGACTCTTCCATAATTTTCTAGGGCTAAAAGTCTAATGTCATAAAAACTTTCTCCTCTGAAAGGGGCAGGAAGTGGTTAGGTCTGTGAAACTTTTAACTGTGGAGCCAGCCAGGTACTAAGAGAATTCGCTTTTTGACTGCTAAGCAAGAAGAGTTGCCACTGACATACTGGCCTGTTTCTGGTCCACATAAAAATATTTTACAAACATTTCTTGAGTTCTAGTGGAAGGTCTTGATTTTACTTACATAGCTTCCCATCTACCCAGAGCAGTACTGCGTTTCTGAAAGTATTAATGCAGAGGGTCAAGTTCTAACCTGGCAAGGGGGAAAGACTTTGGTTCTGTAACTCAGTCAATCAGCAAGTGTGCCCATTTACAAGCTGCTTGTAACATCACTCCTTTCATCGTGGGCTCCTGTGTGCAGGAAGTGAATTCCCTGCCCTTATACTTCCCCGTCCCGAATGAGCAAAGTCATTAGACTTATCCCTCTGGCCACAAAAGTCCCTTGTGCAAATGAGTCAACAAGCTATTTATGCATGAAAGTACTTTTAAATTGGAGACCAATATAAAAACATATGGTTTGGATGATGATCACTTTTTACCATCAACACTATATCTGACTAAACCAACAGCCTCCCAACTAGGATCCCTGACAAGCATCTCTAGGGTCATCCTGATTGTCTATAACTCAGTCTTGATCAAGTCATTCCTCTGCTGACAACCACAATGGCCTCAAACCTTACTGGGTTGTTGGGAGAGAACACAATGACACTGCGTGTGTGAAGTGCTTAGCAGTGCTGCTATTGTTTGACTGTTCTGATAATGATTATAAGCCCTTGGTGGGGTCCATTGTCTTTAATGTAAAGCCCGGACTCTAGTGAAGTAATACACCTTTTTCCAACTCACCTCTAAGCCCTCCTCTACCACCTCCCAGCTCTGAGTCCCTGGACAAGCAACTCAATGTCGAAGCTTTGGGCTCATCTTTGAAGGGGAGGGGAGGTGAATAATACGTCTACTTCATGAGGTGGTTGTGCAGATTAAATATGGTAATGTGTGGAAAACATAGTGATTATTATTATAATTTACTACCCATCCTCTTCCCACTTTCACGCCTATCTGCCTTTGTCATTCCACTGCCTAGAATGTTCTCTTACTCTTCTCAAATGGCCCTCTTCCTTTCTGCAGTCTCTGTCCAGTCTTTCCCCAATCCTCTTTCTCTCAATGAAGGCAGAAGTATTATCTTTATTACATGTTAGTAATGTCTCTCCACTGCCTTAGGATAGAGACTGTGCTTATTTTAGGTGGTAACACAAGCACTGAGCACAGTGCCTGGCCCAGGAGAAGTCCAACGAATGTTCATGAGATGTTAAATGGGATATGTCTGGGTAGGCATAAAACAACTGCTCCCAATCCAGCTACTAACTCATAAAAACTCCAATTATTATTGATGATTTTTTGGGGGGAATATATCGCAATCATTCCAACCTCCCTTTCCAAATCTGGAGTTGTGTTTCATTTCTCAGATTTAATTAATGAATAACAATTACTCTAATTCGCAGGCCCCAATGCCCAAAGGCATTGGGAAAAAAGGTACAGTAATTCTAAATAAGCAACTCTGAATATAAATAGGCTTGAGGCCACTACCCAACAAAATTAATTTCCTTTTTAACAATCTATTTTATTTTAGAACTTAAAAAGTACATTGATCTAATAAGGGTTATGAAACTTTTTGGGGGGGAAGTTGTAACTTTTGTAACTACCATTATCTTTTGGCATACTGAAGTAATAAATTAATCTGTCACTTGATTATTACTGCTCACAAGTTCATATGGCTATGTTCATTACTCTAGAATGAATTATTAATGGCTTGAGATCTCTATGTATCCTGGGGAGAGAGGCATAGACCTCAGCCTCTACTGGCACCAGCCATCCATTATAGCTTGACAAATTTACAGATGTGTGGGAGGCAGGCTGGCAGAGCACCGGGAAGGCTGGTCCAGCAGAGGCCACGGGACTCATTCATTAGTGAGGTCTGTAAAACACCAAGAGCCTGCTTTCTGGGTTGGTAATTGAGCTGCTTGAGCTCTTCCTCACGTAGTCCAGAATGTCATGTTGAGTCTTGACTTAAAATCCATACACAAAAGTTACGTGTGCATTGCACATTCCACTGAAGGAGTCTTTCACATGCCTTTCAGATCCCTAGGTCTACATGGTTTTTTTTCTGTGGTGCCTTCTGCAAGAACTGCCACTTCTATAGACGTCCTTTACAGGTTGCAGAAACACAGTTACACATGTGATTTCAACCTGGAGGAGACCCAGTTCCTTTTGTGACCACTGAGTTTGCTATATGAGCTGAAAGCAGTGCATCTCCTTGAGAGCATGCCTTCAGGGCAGTTGTTGGGAGATTGGCACCCCATGTTCCCAGCAGTTTCCTCATGAAATGCGATTAATGAGGAAAAAGCATGTTCCAAGGAAAATGGCCTTGGCAGAGGGGCCTCTTGCACCTTTGTGTAAGGGGAAATGGGTGGGGACTCTGGATTGGTCTGATGACCTTTGAGGGGCGGAAGGAGGTAAATCATTTCCAGATGAGGATGATGGTGGGGAGGGTTATGAGAGGAGGAGAGAGAAGTCAACCCCTTTAGGGCCTGTAATGCCTTGCGCCTGTGCTGTCATAGAGATCACATCTGTTTTCCTGTTGTTTAAATGAGAGCCATGACTCTGAAAGTGCTAAGCAGTGCTTTATAACCACAGACTGGTCCTGATGTCTGCCAACAAAACATAAGCCTATTGCTGGCTCTGCAAACAGCTTCCATCTTGAGGCCTGGAGTGCCGTAAGAAGGAAGGAGTGTCAAGGCTAAGTCCTGGCTCCACTGGACAATGTGGTGACAGGTTAGGACTCCCTACGATGGACTGCATGGCTGGGATAGCAGCACAGCGACACTGACCTGCCATGCTGTGCTTCAGGTTCCAGGGTTAAATAATCATCCTAATTTACACCTGCAGGGTGTTTTAGAGTTTCTAAGGAGCTCTGCAACTACATTTTATGTTTATTCGACTTTCATGATATCTCAAGAACACAGTAGCTCTGAAACTTTCTGACAATGTTCTATGGGAGGGAATACATTTTCCTATGTAACACTTCACTAGGACGTGCATACATATATGTACATAAACAGAAAGACACACACACACAAACCAGAAACGAAAATTTCAGGAATAGTAAGGGTGATGAATGTTGATATTTTCTATTCTAGTCCATCCTAATTCAATTTCACACACCCCTAATGTGCCATGACTTAAAATTTGAAAAGTGCTATTCTATTGGTATAGAGCACAAATATTACCTCCAGTTTACAAATATGGAAAAAAATGGCTAAAGGAGACAGTAAAGCACAGTAAGCACAGTGGCTGGAGTCAGACAGATATTCCCAGCTGGAAGACAGCAGACAAATCACTTGGCATCTCTAAACCTGTTTTTTCACCTGTAAAACAGGAGCAGTAATACCTACCTCATAAGGTTTTAAGGCTGATTAGGTAAGATTAGGTGAATAAATCTCTTGGCCTGAAATAACGGCGTAGTAACACAGCTGCCATTGTTCATGGTGGCAGTCAAGGCAGTGGTGATGGTAATGGCAGAAGAAGCAGCAACTGCCTATTTAAAGTCACCATGTTTGTTGCTATCACTTGGTATCCTGCATAGGAACCTTGAGGGGCCCGATTCTACCTGGGGCAAAGGGCCCTCACTCCTCCACCTATATTTTCAGGACTTCTGTTAACCTACATCTTTGTATTTCTCCTCCTATTATTCTTTTGATTTTCTTTCTTCATTTTTAAAAATAACAAAATATTTCAAAACTATAGAAAACTTCAGAACACAGTATTACTTATTTCTCATCACTTCCCTCTAAGTACTTCTGGCATGACAGACTGGGATTCTTACAGCCAAGAGCAAACCCACCAAACTCACTCTCCTCACTCCTTCAGGAGCACCACTTTGTCCCTGGCCTGCCTAGCAAGTCCACCCCATCCAAAGCCCACCTCCCTGCAAAGCCTGGCTCCAGACATTCCCCTGCCTAGAGGCCACTCAGAGGTCGTTCCTCTAAATGATTATGCTCACAGTCATTTCATGGGACATTTTTACACCAACTGTTCCCCCTCTCATGAGCGTCTCTAGACTGGGGGCTAGATCACGATTTGAAGGGCATCCTCTGGAGTGTACAGGCAGGCAGTACCAGGCAGGTCCCAGGTTACCTATTTTGAAAGTGGTTGGGTAGGTGAGCACTGAAGCTATAATCAGTATCACTGTTCTCTCTACTACCATCCAGGGACAGAGAAACTCCAAGCTGTGGGGCCAAGAAGGGTGAGCTAGAGATGAAGCTATTGGAACTATATTTTTTTTGTGGCTAATTTTCAGGATTGGTAATGGGGTTCCTTTCAACACCTTCAAATTCATCCTTAGTCTATAATGGGGAGTGATGAGGCGAATCCCCACCTCCAGTGGCTACATATTTTCTAGTAAGTCAGTCTGTGTGTGTGTGTTTCCTGGATACAACCAGGACTTGGGAAGACTAGACCAGTCTAAATAGTGCTGGGGAGGCCTGTGCCAAGGAAACCCATCAGAGCCATAAATACAGCTTTGCTGGGCTGCCCCAATGGCTGGCACCAGAAATAGAGTTTAAAATAAATTGTTCTGTGTATTGACTGGGGTCATGCTCACCAGTCGTATTCCATATCCTTCTGGGAATGGTCATCCAGTGAGAAGCCATACTTAAAGCTTTGAACAATTCAGTTAGTGCTTATGGTGGCTATAATCTTCAAGAAAACACTTTGAGGCAGGTAGGTAAGGCTATAACTGCCATTTTACAGATGATGAAACTAAGGTGCTGGGAAGTTAAGTAATCTGCCTGAGGCCACAAGGCCCACTAAGGGCAGTGCCAGGAGAGGAAGCCCATATTACCATGGCACTTTGCTGTTCTCCCACCACTTAGGGTCAGTTCAGCCTAGGCTAAAAGAGGCAAACTTTTCCTTAGAAATTCCAACCAAAAATGAATACACAGAGCAGTTACATGTTTGAGCCTGTGGTGAATAAAGTAGTGGATATAACAAAAAAACAAATGCTGCTCCTACATTTACCACCCAAATCACTAAATTAGAAGAAGGGGGAGGGGCGCCCGGGTGGCACAGCGGTTAAGTGCCTGCCTTCAGCTCAGGGCGTGATCCCGGTGTTATGGGATCGAGCCCCACATCAGGCTCCTCCGCTATGAGCCTGCTTCTTCCTCTCCCACTCCCCCTGCTTGTGTTCCCTCTCTCGCTGGCTGTCTCTATCTCTGTCAAATAAATGAATAAAATCTTTAAAAAAAAAAAAAAAAGAAGGGGGAAAAAACCCCAAAAACTCAGGAGAAAAAGTGTTTATGCCTCTGAGAGTGATACTGGACTAACCACTGTTTCTTCTCCCTTCCTGCAGTGAAAATGGCTGCACACCTGACACAATCACGGAAATGGGGGAAGACCCCCCAAATTTGAGGGCATTCCATTTGTAGTTGGCTGGCACAGAGAGCTGCTTCCAATGATGAAAGAGTATCAACACTGTAAGACTGAGAGAGAAGAGCAAACTGAAAGAAAAACAGGAGGAGTGGCTGGAAGGATAGTTTCCCAACTGCACCGCCACCTACCCCAAAGACAATTATGGCCATACGTCCATCCATCCAGGCTGTACTGCTTTCATCCAAAGTCTCAAAGCTGTGGGAATAACTACCAATGTCTTCCCTGCTTTTGGTGAAATGTATAAACAACAGTTCAACGGGTGAACCTCATTGCTAAGGTGTTAAGTACTGCCCGGTTTTATATATGTCAACTCCAACACCCTCACACTTGGTGCTACTAACTCTTCACGCAAAAGAAAAAGAGTGTGCAACCAGCTCTATTTCCACTCTGGTTTCCTCCAATGCAACCCTACTACCTGTTTAAAACCCACCAAAGGCTTCTATTTTTAATTTCAAGATGGAAACCCCTGGCATGGCCTGCAAGATCCTGCAATGGCCCACCTAACCTTTCCAGGCCCTTCCTTCTCTACCATGCTCCCTTTGCTCATTAATCTCTGGGCTAAAAATCTCTTTAGGACTGGGTGCCTTCCTTAATCATGCGGATTCCTTCACCAGAGAAGCTCTCCCGCCCCTCTTGATCTGGCTCTTTCCTACTTATCACTCTCACTTCCTCAGAGAGGTCTTTCTAGACACTCTGTACTAGGCCAGGTATCTTGTTACAATACTAATTCCTCAATTCTCCTTCCTGGCACTTACTGAATTAGGTCATCATTCACAGAATTGTCATTGTCTATCTCCCCCGCTGATTCCAAGAGAAAAGAGATTGTATTAACCTCCCTCAATGCCACACCCCCCAGGGCCTAGAACAGGGTTTGTCCATTATTAGATATTGAGGGGAGAAAAAAGGGATATGTACATGCTTTGGGAGGCCACCTTCATCTAAGGGTATCAAGGCTCAGCTGCACTAAATGTCTCGCTTAAACGTACATGTAACCTGTTGGGGTCTTAGAGTCTTTGCCAAGCTGGGGATAGATGTTGGGGGAGTAGCCACAGCAGCTGACCCTGACAGTGAAGGCACGTTACAAACCACGTGGCTCTCCTTGGCCACACTGCTAATCTGGAAGGTATGAAAGCCATAAAATATTCACAGGGTATGATTATCATTATTACATGCATTACCTATTATGCATTATATAATATACCATAAGCTCCCAATATTATATTAATATACTTACGAAACCTTCTGGGATCGTGTCTCCTGTGTCTTTTTCTTTTGTCATCCCTTCCTGAAAACCTTCTGTACTTCCTGCCTATCTCCAATTATATTAAAATTGTTAACAATTGTTAACAGCAACTCAGCACTTACTCTAAGTCAGGAATGAAGCACTCCATCAATTATCTCATTTGATCTTTACAATAACTCTACAAGGTACCTTCTACTACTATCTTGCATGAAGAAACTAATGCTCAGAAAACTCAGCAATTTGTCCAGAGCCATGTATCAAATAAGCGGTAGAGACGGAAATTGAAGCCAGGGAGCCTACAGTTTGATTCCAGAGCTACTGCTCTTACATGCTGTGGGACAGTGCAGTGTGTGTGTGTGTGTGTGTCTTGTGTGTACAAGCACATGTGAGACAGATTAGATACAGTGTACAGGCCACCGTTTTGTCCCACGTGCCTCTCCTGTTTTCTACAAAGCTAAGTGAAATAAGTCAAGCAGAGAAAGACAATTATCGTATGGTTTCACTCATTTGTGGAACATAAGGAATAGCAGGGAGATCGTTAGAAGGAAGGGAAAAATGAAGGGGGAAAAAACAGAGGGGGAATGAACCACGACAGACTATGGACTCTGAGAAACAAACTGAGGGTTTTAGAGGGGAAGAGGGTGGGGGGATGGGCAAGCCCGGTGATGGGTATTAAGGAGGGCACGTGTTGCATGGAGCACAGGGTGTTATACACAAACAATGAATCATGGAACACTACCAAAAAAAAAAAAAAAAAGCCTAACGTTAAAGAGATCATGGGTAAAAGAAGAACCTGATTATTTTTAAAAGGCTGTTTGGAAGGCAAACAAGAATCCCAGGTTCATCAGTGCCCATCAACATCATAAAAACTCAACTTTTCTATGGGTAGAAAACAATCTGGGTCATGGGAATTATTGGCTGCCTTCAGAACAGGCTGGGTTTCGTTAAGAATGAGAATTGTACTTTTGCTAAGCTGCCTCATTTTCTGAAAATAGTCACATTCGTTTAAAGACTAACAACAGGCCAATTTGAGCTCTATTTGCCCTACACTATTTCAGCCACTTGGTAGTTGAATAGTCTTATGCACAAAGAAGGCACATGCTTTCCATTCAGGCATTAACTGGTGAGCTTTCCCCTCTCTGGTCATGGTCAGTTCAGGTTCTAGCCTGTAGCTGTATTCTAGAATTCAGTTCACATGTCTGGATGGGGAAGAACAGCACTCATATTAAAAAAAAAAAAAAAAAGAAAAAAAAAAACCTTACAGAGAAGCTGGCCCACAAAACCCTTCTTCCTGGAAAATTACTTAACTATTTCAAATTGTATAACAATTTGAAACATTCTCAAGTCCAATGGAATTATCATTTTCAAAGCATTTTACAGTTTCTAAGGTCCTTTCGCATTCATTACCGATGATTTATTTATTTTGAAGCTTATGTTCTCCGATCGAGAGAGAGATGCCAGAACATAAATAGAGGAAGTTCAAAAGTTGCCTCTGTGCAACTTTTAAATGGCACCAAGTGCTGCAAATACATCAGTTCCTGTTGGTGGCAACACCTTCCTTCAGTGGCTCAGCCTATCACCTTTAGGTGCAAAAAGTCAGGTCACAGAGAAGTTGCCTAAGGACTTTCTATCCAAGGAAAGAGGTACAAGGTGACCCAGAACAGAGGCCAATAATGCACCATGTATTTTTCAATGATCAAATATTTTCAAGTGTCCATTATGTGCCAGAGAGTGCTTTAAGTGCTAGGGATAGAGCAGTGAACAAAACAGACACTTTCCCAAATTTCCTGCTGTAAGAAGCTTACAGACAAAAAGCTGGGGTAGGACAGACAATAAGCAAATAAAATACATGGTGGAAAGGGAGGACTTAGGGACTATTAGCAATGTGAGACAGGGTGGTCAGGGAAGGTGTCACTGAAAAAGAGGCATGCATGAACAACCTGAAGGAGGGAAGAAAGCACGCCACACAAATCTTGCAAATCTCTGGGAAGAAAGCTACAAAGAACAAATAAAAGATGCAGATACCTTAGGTAGGAACATGTGTGGCATGCTGGCACTACCTAAGGAAAACCAGCATGCCTGCCATACTGTGAGCTCAGGCGAAAATATTAGGGCAAGTCAGGCAATGGACTTGGGGGTGGCAAATCCTATAGGACTTTAAGAGCTTTGTTCTTGACTCAGTGAGATGAAAAGCAATGAGAAAATTCTGATCAGAGGGATAACGATAGTTGTCACCCCTCTCTGTAGACTCAGAAAGGTCTGAGTCTCAAATTCTACGGGATGTAAGAGACAGAACTTCGCAAACCAGCATAAAAACCCATTAAGAGAATTTAAGACCTGTAAAAACTAGAATACAGCACTTTTCCTATTTATTTGAGTAACTAAAATCTATCAGGCGCTGTGCCTTTGACCTATGTCTGTGTTAACATGGTAAGTCTGTGAGGTCGATCCACATTTTTCTCTTAGTCGTTGTGCTGACCTCCACTAGGAACTTGGCAGAAGAACAGAATGTTGAGCCAAACATGAATGCAGGCCTAGAGTAACAGCCTCTATGTGCTAGTTCACCTGTTACCCAACTGTCACCCACAAACAGCACCACTATTAAACATGTCATTATAAAGCCCACTGAATTCAACCATCTTTACCATCTTTAATTAATTAAAATAAATCGTAGTCTTCTGAAGCCAGATGCTTATCACTAGTCCCATTTTACAGATCAAAGGACAGTGACAAAAGGGGCTAAATCAAAGATTAAACAAATGGCCCTTTGCCATGTAGCTTAGCTCCAACCATAACAGTGGATGTGACGCTGAGCAGTCAAAACTCATGTCCCATGAAACGCAAACCTCATTTTTATGGGAAGGACCATACTCCTTCCTGGAGGGCAAACCAAGATTCCAAATCCACAGATGGGATTATGGGAGAGTTGCAGAGTAACAGACCAACAGACTGACAGAAAAAAAATATGCAGGCACATGACATACATATACCCTGGGTCATCTATCTCCTTTCATGGAGACATTTTAAATCAGGGAAACAACTCATCAGACATATTTTTGAAAAGGAGGGTACTTTCACCCCCAAAAAGGAAACAGACAGAAAACTGCATTCCTTACTGTGAGTCTGAGACAAACTGAGAGGCCAAGGTTGAAAGAGCTGGCTTCATTTTAAGGGCCCATGTACCAAAATGACTGAAATTTATAAGCCTATATGAGCTATCACAGAACTTTTGAATTCCATGTGGATATTCAGCTAAGAGAAAAAAAAATTATTTCAAGGTATCCTGAAGAGTTCAGGATACCTGGCTCTTCGTGTACAGGAATGCTTTCTGGAATGCTTTTCTGGAATGCTTTCACTTGTGTAGGCATCAAAGCCTGACACCTTAGCTGTTGTCACCTTGCTATGCTCAGCTCATCTGGGAAGGCGGGTGAAGACTGCCAAGTTGATGGCAGTGGAGACGGGGATGAGGAAGGCAGTGTAGGCTTAAGAAGCGCTTCAGGGTCACCACGGTGTACAGTTCCCAGTAGAAAAGTCATCAACAGCTGACTTTAGCAAACCAATCTGGATTGTGTATAAATCCCCAGAGATGAAAGAACTTAATGAACAACAGATCCTCAAGTAACTCCAAGCTCCTCACTGTAGCCCACGTGGTTGATGCTGCCTACCTCTCCAACTTGCTTTCATGCCTTTCTGCCCTCATTCACAGCTCCCAACCACCCGGGCTTCTGCATGTTCCTCAACGTACCACATCTGCTCCTCCCTACCATGTACTGAACACCTATAAGATGCCATGACTTCTAGGCACTGGGATATAGCAGTGAACCAGACTGACAAGACTCCTCCTTCAATATACTGGCACTGCATTCCAATTAGGAAGACCGAAAATACACAAGAACAAAGTAAGAATGTCAGGCTCAGAAAGTGGTTAAGAAGAAATTAAACAGGGGTGCGTGATCAAAATTGGTGAGAAGGACCAAGTTAGGTGGGCTGGGGAAGGTCTCTCTCTAAGGGGAGACATGTGAGCAGTAAATGTACCGCTCAGTCTTGCAAACAGAAGGCTACCTTCCTAAAATTTACATAGCAGGAAGATAACTGTTGACAGGAGCCCGCCTTTGGTTGCGTTATGTAAAAAGCTATGTAATCATTAAACAGTACAGGAAACAAACAAAAGAGGAAGCCTTTAAAAAGATCATTTGTGTTTGGAAAACTTCAGGGGAGAAAAGAGCAAGGTTCAGGGAGTCCTGCTACTCTATGAAAGGTCAGGGTTCAGAGTTCACTATAAAAGTATCAGAAAAATCACTTGTACTTGCACTCACCCAAACAAATCTTTTCCATGAATTGGTATTGAAAGATTAAAAAACTGGTGTAAATAGCAAGTGGCTTCAACAAAGAATTAATGTATCCACTCTCTCCTGCCTCATAAAGCCCCGGGATAGGTGAAAGCTCTTTAGGCTCGGGACCCAGTGAGGACAGGATGCCTACAGCTGTACCTGGGATATCAGAGGAAAGAGCATGCGGCCATGACTCAGGGGTGCGAACCACACTGCTCAGCCAAGCACAGGTAGCATTTCTGGACACATCGATCTATGCAATTCCCACGAGGACCATGGCAGTGCAAGGCTATGACATGTGACTACACATACACAAACCCACATGTGGGTGGCACACTCCCTTACACATGTATGACTCCCACAGGAGTGCCCCCAGGACACACACAGAGGGGTAGACCTATGAAACAAAATGCTTCTGTCTTCCTGAAGAAGAGTCAGTAAATGTCATCAGATGTCAGTTTGGTCCTTAGGGTAGCGGCCATTTTTAAATAGCTGTCCTTTATTTTTTCTCTTAGTGGCTGTCATTAGGGGAAAAAAACCTAACATACATGTTCTCCTTTTTTTTTTTCAGCATTACAAGTGAAAAGCATTCATCACAGAATAACTGAAAAAGATGGAAAAGCACAAAGAAAATAAAAATCACCCATAATTAGACCAATCAGAAATAACTGAATTTCATCCAATGTTTTAAGGTATAGATATTATGGCCTATGCTTTTCCTAGGCATACACACAGACACACCTATTTTAAAACAACCTGGAATCATACTGCATGTACATAGTTTTATAACCTGTTTTTACTGCTTTACCACGAACTTTTCAAATATCATCCATTGCCTCATTCAACATATTTGTGGTTGTATAGTATTCTACTATATGGATCTTTCATAATATATTTCAGAAATCCCCTATTAGACATTCAGATTGTTTTTCATATTTTGTTTCCGGTAGCACTTCAGTAAACCTATACACAAAAATAATGTTTTCATACAACTTTCTTTCTCTAGAATAAACTCACAGAAACAGAATTCCTGGATGAAAGGTATAAATACTTTTGATACGTATTACCACACTGTCACCCAGAAGATCTTTATCTACTTACATTCTCATCTAGAATGTTTCAGTATGCCTGTTTCTCTGGGCCCTAAGGCATTATTATTTTGAAGTTTTTAATAAGTAGTAAACAGTATTGTGCCTCTCTGGCTTCAAGTCGCATTTCTTTGATTATTAATGATATCGACCTTTTTCTAAATGTTTATTGATCCAGTGACTTTATTAAGGGCCCAGACATAATAATCAGTCTCTAGGCAAGCAGAACAAAAGTAACAGCAAATAATGATATACCAAACAAAGATGACCTCCTCTATTTTAAAAGATAAATATAGCTCTACATCTGTTAAAGTGTTCCTGTATTTATAATCCATATCTCTCATGAAATTTAATGGGGATGGAAAATATTACTGAGATATCAAACCCCTCTCTCTGAATCTGGGCAAGGGTAAATTTCTCTGGCTCAGTATTTGGTACAGGAGTATACTGGGGTCTACTTTAGAACCACAAATGAAGACAGCTGGAAAGGAAATGACATAATCCCCTCCTCACCTGGTTTGTAAGTTGCACGAAGGTAAACACCATATCTACCTTATTTATCAATGTATGCCCAGGACCTGGCAGAACTGATGCTTAATAAATATTTGTTAGAACTATTTTCAGACTGGTGGCCAAAGGACTTGAGGGGACCTGAACTTCAGTATATCTGCCCCACAGATTTCAAAATATCCCACCCATCCCAGTGAGTGCTGTGGTACTTCAGAGGCATCACAGAAATGTTTGTGGCTGCTAGAGTCCCTATAAGAATCATTTTAACGCCTCGATCTACTTCACAGGGACGTTGTAAGGACAAAGCGAGGAAGAGAGGTGAAAAAGGCTCTGAAAACTACCCAGTGCTATGCACAGCAGGATGGTGGTGGCGGTGATGATGCTGATGGTGAAGAGGAGGAGGAGGAAAAACTTAAACAGAAGGCTCAGAGAGGCAGAAATGATGAGGAGATGGCAGAGAATGGTGTCAGTGAAGTAGGCCTTGGTAAGAAATCAAGCTTTCGTGAGCAGTATACTGAGAGTCTGTCTGCCTCGAGCCTGGATGGGTAATTCAAGATGCACAGTGTAAGTGGGCTACAAAGTCCTAAAAACCAACTTTGAATTGCAGGCCTTGGCTGTGGGGCTCTTCTTTACTACTCAAGAGCTCTTCTTTATAGATTTTCTCTCTGTCTAGAGTGTTCTGCAGCTTCTCCAGGATGTGTGTCTGTATAGCCTTAGTTTTGCTTCTCCTTTTGAAAGGCGCTCTGACTGTTGAATCTGTTTCCTATCTCTCAATTTAAGGGGCAGCAGGAAGTCAGTGATTAGCAGAACTAAGCATTGTTGGGCAAGCTTTATTAGGCTCAGCCTTCTGAGCTGGGAGGCAACAAAATAAAATACCTATGATAAGAACTTGCTCTACAAAAGAGTCCCCCCTCCCCCCAAAAAAGCACCCATGGGGGCCACTACTGAGGACTGAAGGTGAAGATGAACCTCTGAAAGTGGCTGAGGTGGCGTTTCTAGGAAGACCTGACAGGGAAGACTCATGCTCTGTTAACTCCCAATTGAGCAGATTGGCATTTACCAGGAGGGAGCCCCATGCCTGAGCTGCATCAAGGAGAGAGAACAGGGTGGAAGAAGAAGGCTTGCATCTGCCTGCACGAAGTAGAGAGGTCTCCTCACTCAGGTGCCTAGTGGATCAGTTCTCTGTTATGGATAGAGGGGGGCTTAGAGGCCTGTGCCCTTGACTTACGGTTCTGCTGTCTCACAGCTCTCTACGCCACTCAGAAGCAAAACCAAACACCAAGCTACCCATCTATATATAACATAGAGTCTCAATTATGAAAAAAAGCAGTAATCACTAAAAAAAAGCCTGCTGGAGGCTACTGCTGCTCCTGGGTACTGCTCCACACTCTCCAGACTCCTGTGCTACCAGCGCCACCACAGCCTCCCCCTAAACTAGCACCTGTTGCCATGGTAGCTGCTTTCCCCCTCCCAGGAAGGGCACGCTCCAAGCCATTTTGAAAATAAAAAGCTTTTATGTTTCATGACCACCTTCCCTCCAGCTTCTCTCTCTGTCTTGTCCAGTTAAATTCTAGGTAGTGCACACAGCAGAAATTGAAATGTGGGCATTTCAATTACAGCACTGACAAAAAAAAAAATTAATAATCTAGTTTCCAGACATAGGGGGATAGGAAACAACTGTTCAAAGCAACAGTGTGTGTGATTGAGTTAGGAAAAGAAAAAAAAAAGAAAAGAAAAGAAAAGAAAAGTAATTAAAGAAAGACCTTCTCTGAAGCAGACTAGATCTGACCAGCACTGAAGCACTGTGTGGTCGGATGCTGAGGAAGACAAAGGGGGAGAAATCAGTAATGGTGATGGGTAATAACAAAGAGTCCCCCCAAGGGGCTGACAGAACAATCCTCTCCTGTTAACAGAAACCAAAGGAAGGAGTAGGAACTATCTGGAGGCCCAAGCAAACACGTATTTAAGCACTACTCTCCTGGAGAGGAATCGCGGGTGGTATGTAAGTCACAATCCCACACCGTGGGACTTGCTGATATCTGACATGGAACACGAAATGAAAACCAATGAGAAAGAAATGAGGAATGTTGTATCAGGACTGGGGCAATTTTCTGTATTGTCCTTATCTCTAAAAATGCATCCCCCTGCCAGCACTCATTCTCATTTTTTCTTAACTCTATTGCGATTGTCCACGGGTGAGGTGTCTTGAAACATGATTCACTCCCAGGGATGCTTTCTAAATGAGGTATAACTTCAGACCTCTATTGCAGTTCAGAAAAAGGAGGTACATGGATCAGTTCATATGCAGAAAGGAGAAGCAGAGGTCAAGTCTACAAGAAAAATGTAGAGATTTCATTTCCTGCCTTGGAAGCCAGTGGGGTTGCTAAGGCAATTGCCAAAGAGTGACTATTCTGGTTCTATGCGCAGACTTAGATAAGGCCTAAAATCAGAGGTGACAGTAAGTGAAATGAACAATGCTTAGCTATAAAATGCTACACCTAAAAGATACCAGTCTAAAACCACTTTCACAAAAGAGAAGTTCAAGGAGAAAAATGTTTGCATCATTCAACTCGTTCCTGTGAGTACGAGGGCTGGAGGTGCCAAGGGCAAGGCTAGTGACAGGAAGTTCTCTTGCTACTTTCTCATGCGATGTGGGCCATGGTGTTGGGCTCATAGTTATAAAACAAGAGTTTCTCGTTACAGATTTCTTCGTCTAGAATGTTCTGAACCTCCTCTGTACAATGTGTATTTGTGCAGACTCAGTTTTCTTCTCTTCAAAGTTGGTCTCAATTACTCTATCTGAGGTTTCATATCTTTAAGAAAATTCTCAGCCTTTACCTCTTTAAATGATACCTCTTGGCATTCTTTCTCACCTTCTGTAACTCCTACGGACATATTTTCGACCTAATTCTGTCTTTCGTGTGTCTTCAAATATTTTCCATTTCATTATTTCTCTGGATTGCATTCTGGCACTTTTTTAAAGGTCTATTGTCCTGTTTGGTAAGTCTCTCATCAACTTTGTTTACTCTGGTATTTATTTAATCCACTGAGTTTTTAATTTTAATTATTTTTTATTTCTCTAAGTTCTATTTGCTTCTTTCAACTCTGCCTGTTCTTTTGCTTTTAATCCCTTTATATGTTTTTAATTATTTTCAACAGTTATTTTTATGGTTTCTGTGGGGTTTTTAAATTATTGTTTTATTCTTTGAAGGTCACGGGTTTTGATATTTCCGTACATTGTTTCCATGGTCTCTGGTTGATAGTGGGTTGTTTTCTTGTGTGTTTTTAATTTCGAACTCATCTACAGACGAGCACTATTTATGGCATCACAGGTTGAGTACGTATTCTTCGGCCAGTGCTCAGGTAGTATCACTGAGTGGTAGTGGCGGAATAAATTTAAATGTGGCTACAGATTCCCTTACAGACTCCAGGCTGAGAAAGAAAAATTAAATCCCTGTTGTATCCCTGGACTGGAGGGCTGTTGTTTGTTTTTTTAAATCTACCCCAGATTTTCAATGAGAGTGAAGCCCGTCTAGGAACCCTGATTAAGGGAGGGGTTTCAAATCTAACTCCAGCCCCTTCTACCCTCAAGTGGTCCCCAGGTCTCATCAAGATTCCCATATGGTTTTAAAACCCAAGTTAATGGACACTGATGACTCTGCATTCTGCTACCTCCACCTAAAACAGCCACATTGCCAGCAAGCCCTATTAATTAATTCTCTAGGGAAATATAACTTCTGCTTGATTTATTATTTACTACCAATGAGGACTCAGACTCTATCAGAGTAGATTTCAACTTCAGTTAAAATTGATAAGTTTGCCAATTATTTTTGTTTGGGACAGATGCAAACAACTTCTGTTTAGCAGAAAAGACAATCTCAAAAGTCAAGGTTTTATTACTCTGCAGAACATTAACCAGTTTTGAATCTAACTTAGTTATTATATTTTCAGAGTTCTTTCTTTCATTCACTCTGTAAATAAGTCTCTCCTATTCTCTTTTGAACCAGCTTTATACTTTCTACTGGTAACCTCATAAATCTTTGACATGTGCTCATTCTATACTTTCATAAAAGTTGTACCAAAATTTTTTTTAAATTATGCATTAACTCTATTGAGAGTCTATGAAGTTTAAGACAATGTGTTAACTTCTTTATGTTACACTATTAAATTCAATTCCCATGAGGGAGAGGTTATTATTGCAATCTGACAGATGGGGAAATTGAGGTGCAGAGACATTGAGTGATTTGTTCAAGGTCATCTAGCTAAGAATGGACAGAGCCATGATTCAAATCCAACCTCATGCTCTTTTCACAATATAATGAACTGAATATTCTTTTCCTATAACATCTACCCATTGGTTTTAATACCATAAGGAATTTTTCCTTCCCCTTTCTAGACAAAATATTCCAGCTAATGTAGGTTAAATATATACTAGCTTTTGAAGGTAGATAATTCAATCCATTGTCTCATGTTGACCTTACAGTCACCTAAACCCCCTGATCATTCCTGTGAACTGGTTTTAAGTTAAGCTTGAACTCACCATGAAGAGCAAAGTAACTATAAAAAAAATATAGCAAATTAAAAAAATTTAAAAATCACCTTATGATACTATTAAACTGAGATTGGAAACTGTATGCTTGGAAGAAATCAACATTCAAAAAGAAACACAACAGGTATGCTATCCAATGAGAAGATCGAGCAAGTCTATATGGTTTGAACTTGAATGTTGTAACTTATGGTCGAATACATAAGCACATTTCTAGAACAAAAAGACTTTAGAGCCAACGTAAAATGAGAATTTTAAGCTTTAAGTTTTAAATTACTAAGGTTTTCAAATTAAAAAGAAAGACTGAGAAAGGGCTATGAAGAAACAGCTCTTCTGAACAATAAAGAGTAAGGAGAAATTGGAGAAGTTAGGAATAGGAGAGTTTGAACTACAGTTTTTAAAAAATTGGAATTCTGGGGCGCCTGGGTGGCACAGCGGTTAAGCGTCTGCCTTCGGCTCTCTCCCCCTGCTTGTGTTCCCTCTCTCACTGGCTGTCTCTATCCTCTGTCGAATAAATAAATAAAATCTTTAAAAATAAATAAATAAATAAAAAATAAAAATAAAAAATTGGAATTCTATGAAAAGCTATTTTCAAAAATCTCCAGATTTTTATCACCTATGAAAAAATACATCCCATTAAGGGTTCACCAAACCAAATATGTTGGAGATAACCGTATACCCCAAATCCTAGATGTTAATAGGCAACATAAGGGCAATATTCAAGTTAGTTCTGCTTTAACAGAATTCATCGAATTCTCAGGTACTACTTATGTACAATCAGGCTAATTTGCTTTAATACACTAACAGAGAAATTTCTTCTACTGCTTGCATTGTCATCAGGTATACTCATCTTAAGAAGTGGCTGGAATGAGTATATTTATTAGAAGGCTATTTGTGATTTTTATTTTAGCTAGGATAGTAGTTCTCGGAGTGTGGCCCATGGACTCCTGGGAGGTTTCCAAGACCTTTTCCAGGGCCATGGGATGCAAAAAAAGGTCAGTGAAATTGCTGTGGCCTAAGAATTAATCCACACAGTGGCCCCAAGCTATACCAACAGTCATTGTATTCTTTACCACCACAAACTGACAGGTTAAAAAAACAAACAAAAGAACCTCAGTTTTACTTTAAATAATTCCCTTGATATAACAGTAAAAATTAGTTTTTATTAAATCTTGACCTTTTAGCACACATTTTTTTCATACTGTAATGAAGTAGGAAATATGTATAAAGCACTTCTGCTGCATACCAAAACTGACTTGAGGGAAAGCAGTTGTGCAACTGTCTGAGTCGCAACTGAACCAACCTCTTTTTTTTTACATAAAATGCCATTTTAATTTGAAAAAACAACTGACAAACTATGGTTATTCAGATTTCAGTATCTGGCAGACATTTTCTCAGAAATGAACCAAGTGAGTCTGTCGCTTCAAGGAAAAAAACTGACAGTACTTGTTGCAACAATAAAATCCATTCTTTCAAGCAAAAAAAAGTATAATTTTAGACAGCTTGGATTGGCCACCAAGAGCTTGGCAGCTTCCCAATACTTAATAACTATTTTTTAATGAGATTACCGGTGATGCTAACAAATGTGATTTTTAAAATATTTTATGATGCAATGTGTCCACACTGGAAGATTTGTGTAACTTCCTGAACTAAATGACCAATGTACGTTAAGAAATCATGCATGGGTAAAAGAGCCATTCAAAGTGCAAGGTAGGCCAATAGGTTTTAATGCAATTTTGTATGAAAAGCTCCCTGATAAGATTTCATTCTCCACACTGAAATGCATTTTTAAAAAATTATCACTTGCTGAATTTTGGCATATTAACAAAAAAAATATCCAAAATTATCTGAAAAGGTTTGTAGAAATATTTCCTCCTTCTCCAATTGCATATATCTGTGTGGCCTGATTTTGTTCATACCCTTCAATAACAAAATGTATGGCAACAGACTGAATGAAGAAGGCATTATTATCTAATTACCTTGTATTATGTCAGACATTTAAGAGATTTACAAAAATGTGAAATGTCATTTAACGAGTTTGTAAATAAATTTTAGTTTTTTTCAGTTTTAATTTCTAATTCTGTCAATACAGATATAATTCAAATAAAGGCTATTGGAGCCCTTTATAATTTCTATGAGTGTACAGAGGGGCTAAGACCACAAAGTTTTAGAAATGCTGAGCTAACAAGATGGTACCTTGGATGGTGTTTCTTATGGGGGTGACAAAAGAGTTTAAAAATAGACTACAGAGTTAATGGTTAGTTACATAACAGGGTCAATGTACCAAATGCTACTGAATTGTATGCTTTAAAATGGTTGATTTATGTTATATGAATTTTATGTCAATAAAAACAATGTTAAAAAAAAAAAAGGAATATAGTACTTGGGAATGATAGTGATCTGGCATTTTCTCCTTTCACACAATTAAGACCAAGCACCATGTATTACCCACCATGAGATGACCTCAGTCTAAAATTACCTTAGGTTATTTCTGCTGGACATGAAATTTAAATTCCGGAGGCTCTTTCCTTGAAAAGAGTGATGATCATGACTAAACCCTGGGTTTTATAATCTCCTTATCATCTCAAACCAATAAAGTTAACCATTTAGTCAACAGCCAATACAATGGTCAACTACTTCTCAGCCTATTCTAAGTATACAGTGGGCCCTATATACCACACTGTGATGGTTTGGGAAAACAAAAGAGTGAGCAAAAATCATTAAGTGAGCCCGGTTCTCACAGGGCTCTCAGTGCATTGGAAAGATCAACAGTAATCAAATAATGGCACACATTTAAGAAACTATACAATTGTGAAGAGTGCTTTAGAAAAGTGTACAATGTCAGATGCATGAAAAATAAGAGACTCAGACTAAACTTAAGATCAAAGAAGGAGTCCTAGCTTCACCTGGGAGCTTGTCAGAATTGTCAGATCCCAGGCCTATGACAGAAGATTTTGCATTTTTTACAAACAAATCACACTTCCAGGTGATTCCTGTTTAAGAAGTACTCACTATTCTGCAAAACAGGTAGGGATTAATTAAAGAAGGTGTATTCTGACAGAGGTAACAGACCAAGACCGTAGGGCCAGAGAGTGGAGGGCACATTTGAAGAACTCAAAGAAATCAAAGAAAGCTACAATGTCTGGGCTGCAGTGTGCACAGACGGCTTGGCGAAGGAGGTGTTAGGGGCTGGCATATACTAAATCCAGTCATGAGTAAACAGAGAGGTTAGAAGGGACTGTAGTCTCCTGAATCCTATCAAACACGCCTTTTCTGGCACTAAACTGCTTTCAAAACAAACACAACACTAAGATACTCATCCTTTTATAGTTGCTGAAGGGCAAATTCTTTTAATTTCAATGTAACAACCAAGTTCTTATAGCACAAGTGGTAACAGCTCTGGTTCCCCAGGGTGAAACAACAGGGCAGCCTTGCAACACCTTAATCTGCATGTGTCTAAGAAATATTATTAACATCTTGATGGTCTGGAGGGCACTCATTACCAGGAAAGTCTAAATTCTAAAGAGGCAGTGATCACATAAATCCAAAGGTACAGTGTACTTGAATCCCCTGAGAGCAAACGTGGGTCACAGTGCCACTGACCTTGAAGAACAATTTACCTAGTGCTTGGGAAACTTAATGGAACGTGACCCAGCAAGCGTGTAAAATCAGCAAACTTCACTGCAGAAGCTGCATCAAAGAGATGGCACAAAAGAAAAAGGTGAGGCAGAGACAAAGAAAAAGAAACCTGGGCAGGAGAGGTGGGGGCCAGAAGGCTCAAAGACTTCACATGCACGCATGCGCACACATAAGCGTTCGCAAAAGTCAGAGCAGGATCCCAAAGTTACCAGTGGCTCTAGGCCTGCATGGATGTCTGAGCATGGGAAGAACCAATCATGCCAAGCAGCCCCCTCTGTATTGACTAAAACAAGTTCTTTAGTACCAAGACCCCCCAGTGAGAGGGAAGAATCAAGATCTGCACTTCGGTTGGAGAAGACAATTTATACTGGAAGCAGCTTAGCAGCAGCATAAAGTGCTAGGAAGGGCAGGAAATATCTTGATTAACACACGGAAGACTGGCTCAATCACCAGGTAATAAGCCCTAGAAACAATGTCCAAGGTGAAGGGAATCTAGGGTTAGGATTTATGGCTCTGTGGTAATTTCTCACATTGTCATCACTTCAGGGATCTAGGTGTATTGGCAAAAGCTGCCTGTATGATAAATAAAAAATAAAGATGGAGGCCCAATTTATTTCCCCCATAGTCGAAATTCTACATAGAGACAAGCGGGTTGTGTTATTTTAATAGTGCGAAAGGGGACTGCAAGTTTTCTAGTTCTCTGAATGGCTATATCCAGCTTTACAATTCTTTTCCCAGACACGCTGGAGAGAAAAATATTCTTCCAAAAAAGACAGGATCAACTTCCTGGTCTTTTATGGTCAGTAGAAGCCACATGAGCAGCCACCATATGGAACTCCATATGGCCAGCTCTGACGATTAAAAACTAGGATGAAAACAAGAGTTTTGTCTTGTTTCTCTGTGAAAAGCACTGATGGGCAATCTATCAGCCTTAAGAAGTCGAAAGCTTCCTTGCATGATAGAAACAAGTGTAGCCAAAATTATTCAAATATTACAAAAAAGCATTATTTAAAAAAATAAGAATCTCAATAACCAAAATGGTTTCCAATAAGTTTGAATTTCAAGGCATTCTTTTGGTTAAGGAGGTCTGCTTCCTTCCTTGTGCCCACAAGCCACTTTAGGACTGAGACTCCTCAGCTAACTTTTGGCACCCACTCAAATTCAACTGAAAAGGATAAACACTTGGTTGAGCTGAACAAACGCTCTGGAGCACTCTGCATCTGCCACCACCAACCTCAAAGTCTGGGACAGGGACAGTCTGAACAGGATCTGGTTTTCACTATTGCCTATTTGGTTATGAAACTCAGACTGATTACTTCACTTAGAAATTATTCATTATATGCAGTTATGGTACTGCCCCTGCATATTTCCCCTAGGCGAATCTCCACCTTGGCCTCTTCCTCTCTGCACTCCAACTCCAGTGCTACCTTCACACATGTCATTATCTGGGAGCCTCTTCTTTCATGTCCTTTGTCTTTACTCAACTAACTTCTACCAATCCTTTAGGTCTTAGCTCACCCCCACCCCTCAATTAGGGACATTGCCTGTACTCTGCTGCAGTTTATAGTCACATGTGTATATAGGATTATCTGCTGAAGGCCTCCCCTACTCGCACCCACAGAGGAGGCTCTGTGAAACACCTACAGCAGGGCAGGTAGAGTAGGACCAATGATGAGGCAGACATTGGGCCTGTCATTAGGGAGCTTGTCCTATAACAAAGAGGAAGAAAAACCAGTGAATCCAGGGTTTCAGAGGCTGTGACCATGTTTTGCACAATGCACAGGGTTGGGGTGAGGACTAGCCATTTCTGCCTATGCAGCATTTCAGAGAGAGATACAGGTATACGAAGAGACAGACAAGTGCATAAATCTGTGGGCACTGCAAGTGGCTGGTTACTCCCAGAGCATCAGGCCTTTGGCATGGAGTGGAGAGGCAAGGCTAGAGGGGAAGCAGTTTCCAGATCAAGCATGCCTTAGTATGCCATGCTACAGAGTGCAGACATCAGCTTCAAGTAGGGCAGTAAAAAGGGCAGGGCTCCCTTTGGTTCCAAACACGCCTCCCTCTGGTTCTGTGGAAATTCAGGCCATAATCCTGGCCCTGCTCTCCTGCCAAATTTCCCATAAGTAATCCATGCATTCTGCTCAAGGGAGCAAAAAGGAGTGAGCAGCTCCTCCATGCATTCCAAATTCATGTCTAGAGCCATCACGAATCAATCAGCACAGGGAGTGAGAATCCAGAGCCCATGGCTGGACACAAACAGTCCAATCAACCTCATTCTCATTTTCTTTTCTTTTTCTATTTTAATGACATATGATAAAGAAACTTATCTTTTAAAATGGACTGGGCTGGTGGCATGATATCAAGGTCAACAACATGGATGGCAGGATCCTGCCTTCAATAAAGTGAACATGGAAAGGGCTAAAGGGTCACATCTTGGAGAACATTATTGCTTTAAAATTAGGCTATAATGTCATCATGTGGAATGACTTAAAATGGGTCGTCTGCAGATGAAGTATCTCAAGGCTTTCTTATGAGAGAGGGACATCCCAAGATGTAAGACCAGATAAAGATATACTGGGTCTGAATTAAGGTGCAAGAGAACAGAAAGGGCAGATTAGGGCAGATTAGTAATCTCAATTCAAGGGATATTTAGTGAGGACCTGTGATGTGACCAACAGACTAGACAGATGCTGGGGACAGTCAGACAAATAAGACTTGATCTCCTACCCCACAAAGAATGCAAGAGTGGAAAGGAGAATGGGAGATGAAGATAAATTTTGCTATAGCAAAACTGATCATTGGACCAGTACTGGAGTATACACTTGAGGCAAGAATGAAATTGAATTTTGAATGTACTTCTAAATGGTAAATCCACTTCCTTAGGAAGGTGGCTATTGCCTGTGACTTAGATCACCAATAATGTAAACTAGACCACATCTGGAAAACAATACAGCCCATGACTACGGTTGGGGGGGGGAGAACTCTAGCTCTAGTTTCCCTAATGTGCATTAAGGACTGCCTTCAACGGGTGGATATACATGCTGCAGAGATCCTTAGTAACTGTAACTTATTGATGTGGTCCAGGGAAATGTAACCTCAACAGTGATGACCCTTTATCTTAAGGAATACAAAAAAATATTTAGCTATGAATAACCAAACAAAGGTAAGCAACATGGTAGAAAAAGAACCACGTGAAAAACTTAAATAACTTAGATTTTTATGATTTGAAAAGAAATACTCTTTTTTTATGAAATTGAAAAGGAAATTAGTAAAATACAAGGAGGGGTTTGCTTAAACTGAGCTACAGACCCATTCCCATTCTCTTGGTTTCAGATTTATAATGAATGCTTATATGGAGGTAGAATGTAATATGAAAAAATGAGGCTCAGGATTCAGACAGGAATGTGCACAAATCTCGACTTTGAAACTTGGTAGCAGCGTGACTCTGGGCAAAATAATGCGATTCTTTGAACCTCAACGTTCTCCTCTATAAACTAAAAATTCCAACATCTGCTTTTTGGGATCTCTGCAATCCGATAGTAGATACTATATACTGAAAACATCTGACACGCAGTGGGTCTTCATAAAATGTAAAGTGATTTTATTATTCAGTTCTTTGTGTTCATAAATACTTGAGTATATGCAAATAATGAATCGTGGAACAATACAACAAAAACTAATGATATACTATATGGTGACTAACATAACATAATAAAAAATAAATAAATAAATACTTGAGTATAAATTCTTGTTGCTCTTCACTTTTGAGCAAGGACAAATTGTGAGGGAAACTTTTCTCCCTGGATGGCAAGAGTCAACACAACGCCATATTCTTTTAACAGTCCAGAATTCATTCACCATAAAGGAATTTCTCCAAACACTTCCAGGGTGACATGATTATTTTCTTGGGGATCAGGGCAAGTGTCAAGGCTGAAGCAACTGGGTATTGTCACCACAATTGCTGAGAGCCAGCAACCAAACAGCAGTTATAGATAGCAAATGAAGATCCAAAAAATGCAAAGCAGAAAATTCAGTATTGTACAAAGTATTAAACATTCCTAGCAAAACACCCTAAGAGTTAATGCAGTGTAAGCTGCCATTTTTGAGCCCTTACTCCAAACCAGAAACTGCAACATGCACTTTGCACACATCAACTTATTCTTCACAATACCACTCTGAGGTAGGTCCTATTGTTCTCCCCATTTTATAGATGAGGATACAGAGGTCCAGAAGTCAGATATTTGCACGTGGCCTCCCAGCTCTAGGTGGTGTAACGAATTTGGCCTCAGACTGTCTACTCTTAAATGATGTGCCATTTTCAAAACACCAATGGAAAACCAATTACATGGTCATTACCTTAAATAAACCAAGTCCTTTATTCTCCAAATATCAGGTTTAGATTTTCAGAGTTCAATTTCGGTTCACTGTATAAGGAGTGAGACCTAACTAGGATACACCCAGGGGCTTCTATTCTGATTGCGGATTGGTCCTTCCAGTCTTCTTTGTTAGATCCTTCTCTCCCCCACCTCCCAACACTGCAGTGCTCAGGACTCTGTCCTGGGACTTCTCCTCTACCCAAAGATGTGTTCTCGGTGATCTCATCAGTTCCATGTTGATAGAAACCAGAGAAAAATCATCTATATGCTCAGAGCTCTCAATAGAACTCGATATGTCCATCCTGACACCAACCCACTCTACCCCACCAATACAACAGAACTAGACCTCCCTGTCTTCTCTATAGAAGGCCAAAATCTCAGGAGTCACCCCTGATTCCTCTCAGATGCACATTGAGCCCATCAGTTATGCCTCCTGGCCCTATCTTCAAAGTATATCCTAAATTTGACCAGTTCTTCTCATTCCACATTACCATCCTCATCCAGGCCTCTAAGGTCTTCAGTCTGGACTACTGCAGGAGCCTTCCAGCTGGTCTCCTAGAGTCCACTCTCACCCCCATTCAGCTCATTCTCCAGGGATCAACCAAGCAAACTTGGAGAAAACAACAAAAACATATCCTATCAGTCACCCCTTCGGCACTATGACAGCTTCCCATCACAACCGCAACATAATTCAAACTTCTTCCCATGGCCCCCCAAAACCCTCCCTGGTCTAGCCCCTGCCTACCTCTCCAAATCCAACCCATATCATTCTGACCTCATTGTTCCTAGAATTAGGCAAGTGTGTTTCCATGCCAAGCAGGTCTCTTTCTCAGGGCATCTGTACCTACTATTCCCTCTACCTGGAAAAGTCTTCCTCTAACTCTTCATGTGGCTTTACTCTTTCACTTCATTCAGGTAGTGACTGAAATGACCATCTCCTCTGACTACCTGATCTAACAGTTATTTGCATACTCCCATCATTCTAACTGCAAACCCTTCCCTGAGAGCACTTTACACTCCGTGAAGTTATTTTCCTAATAAGTTTAGTCTGCATTTTCGTACCATATTTTTAAACAGTTCACTGCTGTATTCATAGGACACTGAGTAGTTGCTCAATGAATATTTGTCAATCTCTCTATCCTCAAAGTTTAAGTTCTAGGAAAGCATGGACTTTATCTGATTTGGTCATTGCTATATCATCATGCCTAGAATAGCAGTTGCATATAACAGGTACCCCAATATTTCAAAAAGTGAAAGGATCCTATCAGTCCTATATAGATCAGTCCTATTCCCTTCTCACAGGTAACAAGGGCAGGCACTCCCTTACTGGAACTGCCATCTGAACTCCTACTGGAGTAGTTCAAAGTGCCCCATTATCCAGAGGTAGGTCACACTCCTGGGGCTTCACATTAGCTCTTTCCCATCCAAATGTCCTGAAGCTAGGTGATAGCTGACCTTGTCATTCAAAAGGAGAAAGGAGGGGTGCCCCAATCGATTAAGCGTCTGCCTTCAGCTCAGGTCATGATCCCAGGGTCCTGGGATGGAGCCTTATGCCTCGCCTAGGGCTCCCTGCTCAGCAGGGTGTCTGCTTCTCCATCTGCCCCTCCCCCGGCTCATGCTCACACTCTCTCTCTCTCTCTCTCTCTCTCAAATAAATAAAATCTTCTTAAAAAGAGGGGGCAAGAGAATGTGAGGTAATATGAGCCAAGGTTTTGGGCACTGAGAGAATTCTGTATCTTACTTCCTACCTCTAGATTCTGCCCAGGCCCTGCAGAGCCTCCATCAAACAAGCTCATTTTCCCTAGATATTTTGCACCATTGGATAAATTTCATGAACACTACACTGAGGCCATAGGGACATGATTCCAAAGGCAAAGCAGGTCCTTTGCATCCTAGTTCTATCCCAAGGAGCCACTGAAATGATGGAAGTACTTGCTCAGAGGACTGAATGAGGCACATGTTTTCAAAAAACATATTCATTTAATCCAGTCTGACAGTGATAAGGGTTTGTATGGGGCCCATAATACCAGGCTGGCTGTACTCTGTTCGGCAGGCCCTGCAGGTGTTTTCAGTTAAATGTGATAATCAAATTAGCTGCACAGCACGGTTAACTCTGAAACAGCAAATGGAGCTTCCTGGGTGATCTCCCTGTCTGCCTTTCTCCCATGCTAAGTACAAAGATGGAAGAGCCTTAATCTCATAACAAAGGCTCAAGTGAAGCCCAGCAAGCAGGAATTACAGGCATGCAGGAATAAAAACAGAGAAGGGTAAAGGGGTGGGAGGTGGGTTTCTGCTCTAGCAGAAAAGATGCTTACTTTACAGATCAGGATAAAAAACCGTTTTTTCCCCACAGGTTTACCCAACCTAACCTGTTTTGTTGTGCAACTACATAGACCTCTTGTGTTGTCCCCCTCTCTGCCCACCCTTTACTCCTCCCTAGTTGACTTTGCACTCACATGTGGCTAAGCTTAGTACTCCCAACAGAGACTAAATTAAAGGAAGGAAAGGACTCCTGCACGACTGGTTATGAGAAATCGAGGCAAAATTAAACCTGTGATGAGATACTATGATAATCCCAGGACCTTTTCCATCGCCAATATTATTCTTGCCCAATTCAGCTGGAAATCACCTTTAGGGTCCAAATTTGCAGAGCGTGGTAAGGAGATAATGTGCCTGACTGGACGACTGGTTCCTTGAAACAAAAACACCACGTCAATTTCATTTATTCTATTACTACTGACTCACTTAAATGGCTCCACCACACCACTGTTTCACCAGTCAGCCACTGACAAAGTACTTAAGAGGCCAGAGAGTGCAGTGGCTGCACAGGTCTCTAAGTTGCTTTTCCAGTTGCTGACCAGATCAACCCCACCTGTTTCTATTTTGCCACAGCGGTGCACAGAGCCAGCTTTCAACCACTGATGTTGGGGGGAGAGGGATGGTGGCAATTTTCAATTATCCATGCTAAGCCACAACAAACACATTCCTGAAAAGTTCTCTCTAAACCAAAGTTTTGTCTGTGAAACCCCCTTCTCCCACTGCCTGCTATGAAATTCCAGATGTAGCAGAGATGGCCAACTCAAGACAGACTGAACCCATCTCTATTCTCTAGCACTGCCAATCACTGTTCACAGCTGAGGGGAAAAAGAGGAAGGACTCAGGTGTGCATGCTAACAAAAAGCCCACAAGAGGAATTCAAACCCAGCTGGGACCGGGATGAGGGTCAAGCAGACAGAGACCTGGGAGGTGACCATCTGCAACAAGTCTGACAGTGAGCACCTCTTTAGCACTTCTTTAAATTCTGCATCTTTAAAGAGGCACATACTCTTTGTTAAAGGTCATTGCCTCCTGAAATTTTGCACCCCAGGTGTCTCTCTTGCCTCATCCCAGTCCCAGCCCGGCTAAACATATGTCAGTGTCCTGGCTTGCTTTACCTGCAGCTTAAACTTTTTTTTTTTTTTTTTTTTATTGAGTTACCATAACGTTATTGGCTGGGTAATGCAGGAGCCTAGTCTTCATTAAGACTTTTTTTTTCCTTTTCATTAGCTTTCTTGCTTCTTCCTTCCACTTCCTGTCCCTTCACAGGAGGTAGGAAAGGTAGTTACCTGTTGGATTCCTTCAATGTGGTAAAACCTATGAAAGGGCATGCAGAGACTAGTTTACCTTTACAGGCTGGCGGTAAAGCTGAGAGGCAATTGGGGCCTTACGGGTATTCTGGCAAACACTGTTGGGGAAGGACAAATGTACTCAGCCTGTACCCAAGAGAGGAACCCAGACACCAACAGCTAACCCCCCCCCCCATTACTGAGAAGTCACAGAGCAGCAAGTGTTCCTGGCCTCAGACCCCTCGGGGAACAGGGGGTCCAGATGGCTATGCAGATCCCAAGTCTGAAAGACAGACTTCTCTTTGCACATTTTGCTTTTAGAAATTCCTCAGACCACTTAGAAAATTCAGATTCATCCTCAAAAGAGACTTGCACAAAGAAGTTGGCAGGGCCTTTGAAAGCCAAAAAAGGTGGCTCTGCAGCCATGGCGACCTGTTGCAGACAGGAGTCAATGGAGCCCAATCATCTGCGGTGAGGCCTTAATGAGTTGTGCCTGCAGTTGCTTGGTCTCTGGGATATAGGGCTATTTTATGGAGGATATGACATGGGCCAGGGGCCTTTACATTCTAGAACAAACAGGACTTACTAAGGCACCCTTGGTGAGGATAATGAGAAGGAGAGGTGCTGGAATGTTTCTATGTCAGATCTCTCTGAGTGGTGCAATACCAGCTAGTCCAGCATCCTATGAAGAGATTCACCCCTTTGATTCTTGGGTTCTTTCTTCTTCCCTGATATTCTAGGCCTGCATTTTACCACCTCCACTCCAACCTCCGTTAAGCCTAAATTCTACATTTTCATTTTAAATCTTTACAGTTGAGGTTAGATAGTAATTTACCAACTCCCACAAACTTAATGCAGAGAACTTAGAGCAACGCAAGAAACCCAAGAGGTGCCACATGAAGTATTCTGTATCTTTATAGATCTATCGCTCCAAATGAAAACTATGTCAAGCATATAAATGGATTAGTCATTATGGAGAATAATTTGGCAATATCTAAAAAGAAAAAAAATTAAGCTGTGTGTATTCCTGCAATTCTACTGACAGGAATATATACCCTGCCGAAATTCACATGTGCACAAGAGGATGTCTGCAAGGATGTTCACTGCAGCATTGTTTATAATGGCAAAAAATGAGAAACAACTCCAAATGTCTATCAACAGGGGAAAGGGAATAATATGTGGCATATTTACACAGCATTCAGAGGAATGAACTAGCATTTATCTCAAAAAGATAAAACTGAGTGGCAAACCCACGCTGAAAAATGAGAGTACACTCTGATACCATTTATGGAGATTAGGACACACACACACAAATACCAGATGACTATATTTGGACACAAAAATTCAATTTTAAAACTACCAAAACATAGTTCAGAGGGATACACACTACAATTCATGTTAACTTTCCACTGGAGGGCAAAGGGAATGGAACTGGGGAGGAGCCAAAAGAGGATTTCAGTATTAACATGAGAGAGAGAACAAAGAGGCCAAATGTTAACTGTGATATAAGTATATATTCATATGCATGCATAAATATATACATGAAAAATTATAGCAAAACATACAAATATAGTCCAAATACATGTTATATTCCAAATGATTTTTTGTACATTTTGCTCTAATTTCCACCACCACCCCCAGAAAAAAAGAAAAAACTAAGAGGGAGGGAGGGCATGTTTGGGAATTCACAAAGATTCCTTCACATCGTCTTGGGAAACTTTAAAAAACTCTATATATGTCAGGGGCTGATAGCAGATGAAAGGAAAAAGAAAAAAACAGTTTAAAAAATAAATGTAATAACTTTAAAAAATGCATCTTTAATCAGTGTTATCCTTAACAGCAGTTCCCAGACTTCGGTATACATGCAAATCACTTGGGAAGCTTATTAAAAATAAAACTCCCTGCCCTCCCTACCTAAACCCCAAACAGGATGATTCAGGAAAGCCTGAATGGGGCCAGTGATCTCCTTTTTATACAAAAAACAAACATCCTTAGAGTTAACCCATTTTAAATGTACTGAGGAACAGTTGAAAAAACAAACAAACAAACAAATAAAAAACCTTAGGGATGCCTGGGTGGCTTAGCTGGTTAAGTGCCTGCCTTTGGCTCATGTCATGATCCCAGGATCCTGGGATCAAGCCCTGCCATCGGGCTCCATGCTCAGCAGGGAACCTGCTTCTCCCTCTGCCTGCCACTCCCCCTGCTTGTGTGCACGCCCCCTCCCCCAAATAAATAAAATCTTTAAAAAAAAAAAAAAAACTTAAAGCAAATGAAAATTCCAATTTTAATGTGAAAGTCTATTCCCCCTTTTTTAAAATTTTTTTTTATTATGTTAGTCACCATACAGTACATCCCTGGTTTTGATGTAAAGTTCGATGATTCATTAGTTGCGTATAACACCCAGTGCACCATGCAATACGTGCCCTCCTTACTACCCATCACCAGCCTATCCCATTCCCCCACCCCCCTTCCCTCTGAAGCCCTCAGTTTGTTTGTTATTCCCCCTCTTAACTGAATAGCTAACAGTGATTCTCAAAAGAAAGTTTTAATTTTGATGATGATAAACTGAAGTCATTCTATACAATGTTTATTTACGTGTAGCTTTATAAAATGTTGATCCTATAACAGAGCAGTAATTTTTATGTACAACTGAAACGTTAAAGGCGCTCTAGTTAAAATTATGACAACAGCTGTTTTAGGTTAACAATGAACTTTAATGCAACAATTCCAGTGTTAGAATTAAAAATCACCAAAGAAGAACAATGCATCTTTCAATATCAAAGCCTTGCCATCCATTACCTAAGTTAAACCTCCTCTCTTCCTGCCTTCCCCCACATAGTCAGGGCACCCCCTTGGAGTTCCCACAGCCCCTATCTCACGCCTGGGCAAAAGCACACAGATCCATGCTGTAGTTTACCTGTGGACATGTCCACATTCCTCTCTAGGCTGTTCCTCCTAATAGGGAAGGCATTGTGTTCACCTTTGATACCTGTGTCTATCACAGTGTCTGGTACACTGCGGGAACTCGTAAGTATCTCTCGAACGAGTTAGCATGTCTCAACAGGTCTTAGCTCAAAGACACCCAAGGAAAAGGAGTCTCTAGCATAGAGTTGGCAGACCTGTTCTCTAAAGAACCAGACAGTAAACATCTCAGACTTCGAGAGTCATGTGGTTTCTCTTGCAGCTTCTCAACCAACCAGTGTACTCGGAGGCCGCCATAGGTAACACGTAAATAATTAAGTGTGGCTCTGTTCCAATAACACTTCACGAACATTGCGATTTGAATTTCACATAATTTTCATGTCATGAGCTATTCTTATTTTCTCCCCAACTATTTTAAAATGTAAATAACCACTGTGAACTTAGGAGCCCTATAAAAATCAGCAGCAGGGTTTTCGAATGCCTGTGCTACCACATCTAGTCAGAGAGATGTGGGAAAAGCTCAGGATGCCATACAGGTTGGGACATACTGAGCAGAAGAAAAGAAGAAAGGAGTCTATCTGTGCTAGATGGGTGGACCTCACCATACCTAAAATAGGACAAAAAGACACAAAACAGAAACAAAAAACAATGGAGTTTTTATTATTTTTCTTTTAAACTAGTTATACTGTAACAGTGAAACTCACATTCAATTAACTAATGGCTAAGGAATTGAGGAAAAAACTGGTATATTTAAAAGTCATTAGTAATACTAGTTGGGGGAAAAAAAACCCAAACCTTTTCAGGTTGAAGTTTTACCACTCTTTCCAGCATTGTTAAAATGTATTCTCCTTTGTCTCTGCGGGCCACTCTCAGAAATACAAATGAGCAGAGAAGCAGACAAGAGATTGGGAACAAAAGCAGACAAAAGGGATTCTATCTCAGAATACCAAAGGATTGACTGTCCTGTCTCGTCCTACCCGGTCCTGTGCATAAAATCATATATGTCTTCAAATTTAAAAGGACTCTGAATCACAGGGCTGCTCCATTCATTAAAAATAACTAATTCTTTAAATAGCACATATCATCATTTTATAAAAATTCAAAAACAAAGAAGCCAAGAGGGGGCGTCTGGGTGGCTCAGTTGGTTAAGCATCTGCCTTCAGCTCAGATAATGATCTCAGGGTCCTGGGATGGAGCCCTGAGTCAGGTTGCCTGCTGACAGGAGAGTCTGCTCCCCGCATCCCTCCCCCCTGCCCCCACTTGTGTTCGCTCTCTCTCACTCTTGCACTCTCCCTCTCAAATAAATAAAATCTTAAAAGAAGGAGAAGAAGAAGAAGAAGAAGAAGCAGCAGCAGCAGCAGCAGCAGCAGCAGCCGCCGCCGCCGCTGCTGCCAAGAGAAGAAAACCCAAGTATCTAGAGAGAACAATTAAGATACTGGTTGATAACTTCTTCTAGAATGTTTTCCTTAACTGCATTGTATTTGTGTGTGTGTATGTGTGCTTTTTTCCCCCTTAAAACCAAAAGAATCATCGTTTTATAAACAAAGAAATCTAAGATTTGGTAAACTTCCTCAAGATTGTGCATAAAATGAGCTTGTAAAAACTCAGGCATTGGACATCTCGTCTTCCGGGCCAATGCTCTCTCCTACCACCTCCTAACAGAAAGAAATACTTTGCATCTTGAATAAGTGCCTTGTACATAGCAAGTGCTCAATAAATTAATACATACTGAAATGACTGATGCAAACAGTGCTGTCCCATTTCTTTTTCTCAGTCCAGCTCTGTCCAAGCTAGCTTTTCAGAGATGCTCTTTATTATCACTAACATCAAAGACCATAGCTTTCAATAGGCTGTCAAATCCCAAAGACCATATGGATACAAGGACAGCGTTCTTTAATAATAACTGGCATGTAACTTAGAATTTCTGCTACTGGAAAGTGCTTCACTTTGGAATGTTTCCTTTTGGCTTTATTTTAAAATGAACCATTATTCTGCTCCTTTACAGATTTGTTCATGAGGGATTCATTTTTGGATTCTTCCCATGTCCTAAGGGGGAACATTAGAAGGACTAGTAAGTATCAAGACATTTGCATAAGGTTTGCCTTAATTTTCAATTGAATAAGATCAGACTTAACCATGACTAAAACAATTTGTGATGGGTCTATTCATGTCCAGAGTCATGGTGCATTAATGACATGACAAGGAAAGGATAGGATAATCTAGGCTTGGCCAACAATTTCTGCTTCATTAACCATCTGGCTAGGGCCAGGTAGAAAGATCCTGTTAGTCCAACTATTTTGGAAGAAAACCTTGAATCTGGGCAGCATGCTAAGCAGGTTAAGTGGCAGTTCTAGTGAGAAGAGGAGTATAATTTTTAAAGAAGCAAAATGTCAAGGTTATCTCTCAAAAGAACAAGAAAACCTGATTAGCCAGCTAGACTGAGAGGCATGCTTGAAATGGAAAACTGCCATTTGCCTGGTGACTTAAGGGAATGTGCTTAACTGGTCCAGTTCTGGGGGTTGATGCACCAAGCTAGCACCTTCACTCCATCAAACTCCACCGAGATGACCCTGGGTCTAGGGCACATCTGAACACATGCTCTGAAAGGAGGCCCAAGGCTTTTATGAAGTGCTAGTTCATGCAGAAAGCGAACTATGCATTCTGGGGAACTGAGCTGTGTAACCAGGTATTAAAGAAATATCTGAAAGCTCTGTTTGCTGTTTTTATCATTATGATGGTCCCATCTTCAACATAACAACGCATAACAGGGTCTCCAGGAACTTACAAGATCCACCGAAGAATTAATATTTATGCCAAGGCCTGAAGCTTTCAATAATATAATGGGGGAATCTCTAAGGCAAAAAATTGTGTTTCAGCAAACACAACAAATACCTGGTATTTTTATCTGCCTGGCATCCTTTGAATAACGGCATCCAGTTTTCCTTGGATTGCCCCTCCGGTTATGTGTGGTCCTACCAAGAATGTCAGTTGAGAACCCCACTACTGCCTTACCAGAGAAGTAGATGTATTACTCAAGAGAGGCTATTACAAACTCTCTTTAACTAGGAATGCTGACCTGCAGGGGAATCCCAAAAGGATAAAGGTGGTCAGAGCTGAGACATTCCAAAGGCAGTGCTCCAAACAGGCTACACATGAGTTCCCTGGTTATTTTCCACCTCTTATTTTACTTATTATTCAACAAATATTTATGAGTGTCTGCTACTATGTACAAAGCACTGTTCTAGATGCTAAGGATACAACAGCACAGAAACAGACAGAAATCTCCAACTTCAGGAGTCTACATTTCAGGGAGAAGAAAACGACAATAAACAAGTCAAATATAGAGTATATTAAACAGTGATACGTGCTATGGAAAAAAATAAGCAATGCTAGTGGGTAGGGAGCACAAGGGCTGGCGGTTACAATGTCAGAGCAAGATCCACTGAGGAGGGGAGGGAAGGGAGAGCAGATCAGGCTAAGGACTGCAGGGCTGAGCCGCGGGGCATAGAAAACAGGACTAAAAAGGAGCAGCCAGGAGGGAGGAGGAAAACCAGGAGGATGTGGTATCCTGGAAGCCAAATGAAGAAAGCATTTCAAGGAAAGAGGGAGTGAGAAACTGTGAAATCCTTCAGAATGATCAGAGAAGGGAAGTCTGAAGCTGATTTAGCAACACCAACATGACACTTTTCAGGGGAGGAGTGGGTGTAAAAGCCCAAGTGGAGTAGGTTAGAGAGAGGATTTGAGAACAGCAACACAGACAACTATATGAGAGATTCCACTGAGAAGGGCACAAAGAAACGGGGGGTGGGGGGGTAATCTAGAAAGGAGATGCGAGATCGAGAAAGGTTTTTTTTTTTTTTTAAAGATTTTATGTATTATTTGAGAGAGAGAGAGACTGAGAGAACGAGAGGGAGGAGGGGCAGAGGGAGAAGCAGACTCCCTGAGCAGGGAGCCCGATATGTGGGGCTCGATCCCGGAACCCCAGGATCATGACCTGAGCCAAAAGCAGACACTTAACTGACTGAGCCACCCAGGCACCCTCAAGAAAGGTTTTTATTGTTTTTGTTTTTCATTTGTAAAGGATCACAGAAATCACAACTTGTGCTGATGGAAAAGTCTCAATAGAGACTGAAAAGTTGATCATGTAGGAGACAAGGGGGAATACTGTTGGAGCCCAGCCCTAACGGATGCAATCAGGAATCAGCTCTAGTGCCCCAGGGCAGGGAACGCCTTTAGGTAAAAGAATGGGACTGTTCCTCTAGCACACATGGACGAAAGGTAGAAACACAGGCACGGGTGTGGTAGTTTCTGGAAGTTCTCCTGATGGCGTTTATTTCCTGAGTGAAATAAGAAGCAAGCTCTGAGACAATCTACAAGAGTAAGAGTGAATGGCGTAGGAACATGTAGCAGGATACCAGGCACATAAGGGCCCTTGAAGTTGCATTCCAATGTCTCATGGTTCAACTCTACTTTCAATTATATGATCGACCCAGAAGACTTCTAATAAATTCCATTCTTTTTTGTATTAACCACAGTTGACTTCTGTTGTTTATAACCAATCACCTAATATACCAACTCTTTCTTGAGGCCTAGGGTTACCCATGTTATCACTGAAAGTCTGACTCTTAGGGGCACCTGGGTGGCCCAGTCAGTTCAGCGTCTGACTCTTGATTTCAGCTCAGGTCATGATCTCAGGGTCATGAGATCAAGCCCTGCATCAGGCTCCATGCTCAGTGAGGAGTCTGCTTGAGATTCTCTTTCTCCCTCCCTCTCCCCCTACCCCTCCCCTTGACCCCACTCACACTCTCTTTCTAAATAAAATCTTAAAAAATAAAAAAAATAAAAAGAAAGTCTGACTTTTATAAAAAAGTGATCCTATTTTATCAAATCCTGTACACCCCTAAATGCACAGGAAGACCAGCTTCCAATATACCAATAAGACCAACAGTTTGAGTTTCTCTCCCAGAACCAAGAAATAATGATTTACATTTACAATACCAAATTGGAAACACTAAAGCAGTGTGCTAAACTACTTAAAGAAAAACATGTCCACTCAATGTGAGAAAGCAGAAAAGACAGATACCAAAATTCAATCCCCTGATAATTTCTTCAAACCCTCTTTTGAGTTGAGCTGCAAGAGTGTCTACCAGAACAGAATGAAGATGAATACACAGAAAACTCTCCCTCAGGGTGTAGATTAATACTTCAATACAGACTTCACTAACTCAGGGAGGGAAATCCACGTCAAGAGTGCACTATGGGGCAACCTGGAGGCACAGAGAACCGTTTTTACAGTGGATAGCAATGTTTAATCTGGGAATGGCATCTGAGAGGGCAGGCAAACCGAGTAAGAATGAAGGAAAGTCAGACTCTCCCACAAAGAGAAACATTTTGAAGATCACAAAGATGAGTGGAAATTTCCAGACCATGCAGACTGAGTCTTCATGATATAACGTGTCATCCCCCTCCAGGAAATTAATAGTTATTAAACTGCAGCACAGACAGCTGCTTCTGAGATGAAATCAGCCTTACAATACTAAGAAGCAGGAGGGTGAAGGTGAGTAGTTGCTAATCTTCCACAGAAGTCAGCCCTACATAGCTTCTTTCAAACAGGTGCACTGCTCTGCGGGGCATTTGACTCATGAGGAGCCCTGAATACTCACAGGGAAGTGTGAAGCTTTGTGTGTATGACCTGAAAGCAGGTATTAATGGGCTGCTTCTCCCAGATGACCCTGTGCTGGCACAGCCCTTCCTAGGAAGGGTGAAAGCAATGGTCAGCTCTTTGTGCCAAATGCACACGCACTCCCAAGAAAACAAAACCAGAGCAAAAATAAACATATGCACACACAGAAATCCAAGTGGATAAGAGCTGTCTGTGTGTGCTACATTTTCAGCATCAAGCCCTAAGGTTTTTGCTTGCCAATAATGGAATTATTAAGAAAGTGCCATCCCCTGAGTAAGAATGACTTGTTTTGGCTTAAACACTTGAATGATTCTTCTATGGTTCCCTCACTTTACAAGGCACAGCTCCATGATCCTCCTTCCCTCAACCCCCCAATTCCTCAAACAGAGTATAAAAGCTGACAATTATGGAGGGCGTCCTATATGCCAGACACTGTTCTAAGAGCTCTGTGTGGATTAATTCATTTAATCTTCCAAAAACCGTGAGAGGGCAGGTGCTACTGGTGTCTCTAGGTTTCCCAGAAAGAAGAGTAAAATAGGTGCAGACTTTTAGCCTTTACTTCCCTGTGCTTTAGCAGGGGGTTGGCAGGGGGAGTGAGGCGGAGAAGCTAGCCACCACCTGGTTCAAACACGGGCACTTGCTCCATCTCTTGGGACCATATCGCAAGCGGCTCAGGACTGCTATTTGGAATGCCCAGCTCCTACCACCCATTAGTCAAAGGTTTCCCCTCAGAATTTTTTTAAATGTCCCCTTGCTTCCAGGTTGTACACACGCAGATGCCACTTTGTGTCTTGCCTCCCCGTGGTGGGAGGGAGGAGGCAGGAGGCACCTGGTATGGGCAAGGCGACGAGCTACCAGGCTGCACGTGCATGAAGCAAGCAAGTACGGTTCCCGCGGTGCTGGCTGAAACGTACACCGAACAAGCCCAGAGAATCTCCTGTGATTTCAAAGTTTCAGGTAGTATTATTTGAGCTCCGTTTTCACGTGAGGAAACTCAGGCATAGAGAAAGAATTCACGTAAGGTTACAGAAGGGACAAGAGCAAGATCAGGCGGTCCGGCTCCAGAAATGGTCTCTGAAGCACTGTGCTCTCAACGATGAGCTTGGCCTACCCAGAAGTCTGCCGGCTGCCTCAACTGCAGCTGCCAGGTTGGAGCCACAGGAGTTGTGAAGAACCGGTGAGGAAAACAGTATAAGAAATACGTATTGCAGATAATGCTCACCATTCAATGCAAAGAGGACGCAACAAGAGAGGGCGTTGGCACCCCACACAACGGAGTGAATCCATCACTGCTGTGTCGCCAAAGAGAGAATTTAACAAAACCAATCCTGGGGCTAATGCCTAAGAAATAAGGCTCATCGGAGCAGAAATAAATGACATGGGGACTAAAAAGGCAACAGACAAGATCTTTTTTGAAAAGATAAACAAAATAGATGAAACTTTAGCTAGATTCACCAAGAAGAAAAAGAAAGATGACACAAATGTGGAAACGAAAGAGACTTAAAAAGGAAAGGAAAGGAAAGAAAAAAGGAAGGAAGGAAGGAAAGAAAGAAGAAAAGAAAGAAAGAAAGAAAGAAAGAAAGAAAGAAAGAAAGAAAGAGAAAGAAAGAAAGAAAGAAATCTGGCTCTGCTGAAAGTTGGCAAAGGAGAAACAAAGTCCTGTTCATGCTAGTTAATACCCTCACTTTTATAATACCCCACAATAAATGGGGGCAGCCACTGAGAAAGGAAAAGATGGCGTTCTTCTCTTTGCTCCTCCTGGAATTTGAGAGGGAAACTTCATGGCTGACTCTGGGTTCAGAAGAGGAAGAGGTACATCAGAGAACAGGAAAGTCATTGAAAACATTAACCCAACAGAAGTGGAACAACTCAGCGCAAACAGGAGACCCAAATCAAAGGCACTCCCAACACTGCTGAGCATTAACAGCTTGAAGCCAAGCATTTCCCCTTGCAGAATGGGTGTTTCTTAGGATGTGAAGGATTTAGTTCTTTGAATTCAGAAATTTTGTTGATTTTTTTTTTTTTAGAGCAAAAATTTAAACTCAACTTGTATCATTCCTTCTCCTACCCCTAAAGGCTGAAAGGTCACAGAACAGAGAAATTCTTAAGTTGAAAGTAAGGGAAGGTTCTGGCAGCTAGGCTAAATAAGGGTTGAGCTCTGATTTTGTCTACATTTCCATTAATTTAAAGTGCTAAGCTGCCTGTTTGCTTTAAAATATGTGGTTCGGCTCTTTGCAGTATCCCTTTAAATAGATTTTCCTTTGACTGTGCCAAAAATAGCTAGAGAAGGTCCTTTAAGAATCCCATTCTTAGTCTTAAAAAATTACATTCCCCTCCCCAGCCCATACACGTAAACAGGCCTGGAAGCACTTCTTCCTACTTCTTCCAGGGACCTCTAATTTATCAGAAATAATAAATATTTCAGGAGAAAAACATAGCTGGTCAGGGAAATGATTCTCCCAGCCCATTTCTGCTTGTTCATTAATTATGCGATCACCCAATACGGAGTCCCTCTCTTGGGATTAGCAGATAGGTGGGCCAGGTGCTGAAAATCCAAACACCTACCCCATGGCCAGGCAGGTAGGGGGCACAAAAGAGGTGGACCAGACACAACGGACAACAGGGACAGCTAGGATTTGGTGCAGTGAAGAAGGCATGCCCAGGGGGTTAGGGTGTGGCCTCTACCCAGCTGCAGCCAACTGTGAGCAAAGAGATCTAAATTGTTTCAAGTAAAATCACCCCAGTTAAATATGTTAGAAATCTGTCCAAATTTTAAAAACAGCAACATGTGGAACAACAATACCAAACAGAATGCATGTATGTGCTACTCTGGCTGGACACTCTTGTTTACAACCTCTAAGTAAGAAACAAAAGATAAAGGAAGGCAGACTGGCTGTCCCCTGGGAGTTTACGACCTAGTAGGATTAAGAAGATAGACACTCGATCAACTGTCCCATAAGGTGGAATGTGATACCTCCTAAAAGGGAGAAATAAGCGAAGACTATGGGAGCTGAGGAAAGTGAGAGGGCCCTTGAGGCAGAAAGGATTCTTGTAGTCAAAGACATCTGAGCTGGGGCTAAAGAATGAGGTAGACTTTGGCAGGCAGAGACTGGGGAGGGACCATTCCAGACAGAGGAAAATGAATTGCACAAGGTAAAAAGAGGGAGTTGGAAAGAGAATGTTTGAGAAATGGTCAAGAGACTCTTCATGCTTCTACTTGACAAATATGCGTGAGTGTCTACGTGTGCCACGCAGTAGGGATGCAGAGGTGATCATGAAAGGACACAAGATGAGGCTGCTAAGTGTGAGAGGGCCCAGTCCAGACAAAGTATTGGAGGCGGTACCCTGAGTTTTATCTTCAGAGCAATGGGAAAGTTTCTTTTGAATTTTTTTTTAAGCAAGGGAATCACATGTTGAGATCTGAAGTGTTCCAAGTTCCCCTGCTGCACAGCATGCATTCTGTGGACTGGAAGGGAGCCAGAGCAAGCTGGGAGGAGGCCTTTGCAAGCAGTTTGGGAAAGAGATGATGCCATCTTGGACTAGGGGGGTGGGTAGCTTCAGGAGGTAGAAAGGGGTTAAAATCACGAGAACTACCAGTTCAGGGTAGGATTCGGCGAGTTAGAAGCCAAATGGGACTGAGAATGTGGTCAACATGGCTCCACGGGGGTATCGGGACACACCACCAGAGGCGCAGCAACCAAGCAATTCTGTACTGGCAGCAGCGGGTGTCCAGTGGTTACTAGAGAGAAGGAAGGTTTAGGAGCCAGGGTGTATGGCAGAGGGAAGATTGCCAGAGAAGCTCACAGGAGCTTTCCATTTTAGAAAGTCATCATCTCAAAAGCACTATTTTCTTTTAAATGTGCTTTGTAAAATTCCACAGCTATTTTATTTGGACTAGTATTGAGGGCAAGGAAATAACTAGCTCTTCTCATGTTCAACAGTTCATCACTAAACTAAATCTTTGCCTTTAGACTTGGGATGGAGGAAGAAGGAATATTAGAGTATCTATAAGATATATGTTAATGCCAAGTATCCACGCCCACTTCCTTTTATTTTGACCCTCTCTTAAGAACTTCGAAGAATGCTAATTAACCATCACAGTCCATCCTCCTTGGTGCCAAGGCCTAGCAATGACTTTCTTTATAACCACAGTCATTTGTACATGTACCCAATTCACTCTCCTTCAGGATCATTAAGGAAATATGAATACATCCTTCTTGATTGGCAGGAATTCCTGGAAGTATTCATACTCCAGTCACAGAAAGGTGAAAACAGCCAAGCCACTAGATGCTCAACTCTTGATAACTTGTGACAATGGAGTCTACATATTTTGATAAGGTATGCCAAGCATTTGCTCTAAATCATTTTATGATTTCTACAATATACAGAATTTTGTCATTTTTGCAAAGCCACAACAAGTAACAGATCATCCAAATAAACATCTGATGATTGAATAATGAAAAGAACAATAGGAATTAGCAAGTGGCAATGAGACTAAAGTTGATTTTGTCCTCCTCATTTCTCTCTCTCACCTTCCACCCCCCAAATCTTAGAATTTTAGTGTACGTGTGCCCATACTGCAGATGCATTCCTCTTTCCTCCCAAATTGGCCTATCGGTCCCATATGTCTTAATCGAGTTAGCACACCACGAGAAGATCATTCAATAGATTTAATGCTCTCTGTTGAATCTTATTTTATCAAGACTATTTGCAGTAAGCACTAGGCACTGCCTATTCAGTGCTCTGCTTTTATACTAGTATCCAGGCTTCCCACCAGTGATCCAGGGAAATCCTATTTGGTGTAAAAAATCATGGTGGCCCCATTCCCCTTGTTGGAGATTGCTTCGAATCAGTAAGATGTGGTGGGAAGTCTGGAGAACTTCATAGGTCTTAAAAAGAGAAGCAAAGAAAAAATAATGCTTTTATGTGCAAGGATGCAATACAACATCTATGACCCTGACCTAGCCAGCACAGTGATGCTGGCTGTGAGCAACACCATAGAAATAACCTGAGTACTTCATGAGCCAAGAAATTAACCAACCCTTAGGGCTGATTCTGTGTAATGAGAAACAGATTCCTTTATTGTTTAAACCATTTTGAATTGGATTTTCCATTTCTTACAGCCCAGAGCATCCTAAATGATACAATACCTCTTTGCAGGAGCAAGAAAAGGGCTCTACCCCTTTGACAACATCCTAGCAACAAAGGATAGTTGCTTCAAAAAAAAAAAGAGAGAGACTAAGATTGATTTCTCAGTAAGTGTTTTGGGAAAACCAGCTGTGAAAAGGTATTTTTAATAGCCACTCCTGATGCATGGAGAGTCCTTTGAAATCCTCCCAATGCAGCATAAACACTGTAATAAAATGACAATGAGCCACTATGAATGGTATGTGTGGGGATATGAAACATACTTGCAGTCACCATAATATGTAAACATTAGGAAAATACCATGAAATTTGTCTTTATTATTCATCTACTCTTTCTTTCTACAATTATAATATTGGGAGTTTTTTCTCTTCTCCACTCCTTTTACCTGATAACAACACAGAATCACATGATTAGAAGGGAATGCAGAAAACTGAGGCTCAGAGAGGTTGACTAATTTCCACAAGATCCCAGAGCTAGCTGGGGACCATTTTCTTTATCATCAGAAATGCTTTATGCATGATTTTAAAACAAAACCATTTGCTGAACACTCAATTTAATGTAATGTCAAACTGTAAGGATATGGGAAATCAAAACTGGATTTTTTTTTTTAGTAATTTGATTATGAAATGTCCTTTTTGAACTCATTGCTTTGAGCTTCTTTGTCCTACATTTCTAAATCCCAATCCTTTCCACTCAATACCATTTCTCTCTCCTAGAAAATCTCTGCATACAGCCCATTCTCTTGGCCAGTGGTTCTTAAAAGACTGTTTTCTTCCTAATTACCTGGGAAATAAACCAGACATACAGATTCCCAAGGAGAGTCCAATTTAGTAGGGCAGGGGTGGGGTCCCCCAGTGTCAATTGTAAACAAAGACCCCAGGTGAGTCTAACTGTGCTTTGAGGCATGTGACTCCAGATTGTATACTAGATTCCAGGATCCAAATAGAAAACATCTAATTATCATAGTAGATTTAAGCTGGAACAACAAAAATATGTGCAGAGTTGCCTATAATTTTTATGTTCTCTCTGAGGTCTGAAACAAACCCAAGAGCTCTGTGATTTGGATGCACCCTGGTAATCATTTACTTGGAAGCTTTGAGATTTTATCCCTTCCCCCAAGACTTATTTCCCTCTGAATATATTTCTACTTGGGATTAAATATAAAATGTCTTAACTTCCTCTCCGTAGCTAAAAGAAATCAATTTTGGAAAGTGTTTCAAATGAGCACTTTAAAAATTGCACAATACAAATTATCTTCCCTTTGAACCAAGCAACTGAGAGATGCACAGGGTGGACAGGGTAAGTAATGAGAGCAGTGAACACGGGTTTTCCACCAGATCTACCCCTGAAACCAAAACTTAGGAAGGAAGTTGACTATTAAGTAAGTGGACCAGAGGAACAATAGATCAGGCATATCAGAAGGTAAGTCTGAAACTGAGAAAACTGGAATCAAACAGACAAACCCCTTATCCCAAGTTAACTATCCTTCCCTGGTCAATTTTAAAATAGGACAGTGCTGTAAATGAGAATATAGCATTTAAATGGAATCTTAGAACTCCTCTGGGTGCCAAAGCATTTTTTTTCAGAACTAAATAAATACTCCTTACCCGACTGAGCAACGCACATTTATACCCATCTCCTCCAAGACACTTTTATTTTTTTTTTAGGTTCGTTTTTTTTTTTCTTATAATAATATTTTTGTATTATATTATGTTAGTCACCATACAGTACATCCCTGGTTTTTGATGTAAAGTTCAATGATTCATTAGTTGCGTATAACACCCAGTGCACCATGCAATACGTGCCCTCCTTACTACCCATCACCAGCCTATCCCAATCCCCCACCCCCCTCCCCTCTGAAGCCCTCAGTTTGTTTCTCAGAGTCCATAGTCTCTTATGCATGAGAGTCCAAGACACTTTTAATCCCGATCTTCTGAGACCAAGAACACAGCCTACTGAGAACTTAAGTCTGTGTGTTTTATCATCAGCTCTGACCAACTCACACTATAGCTTCTATGTAGATTCCGTAAGGATTAAATGAACAAAGAAATGCCACACAACCTCATAGAACCAAAGAAAATCATTGTGATTGTGAATCAAAGACAAGACATAATCTCCATAAATGCTATACTATAAGTAACTCCGGCAACAAAGTTGGTTTAAATTTGTTAGAAGGCAAAAAGTCAAGGTCACAGCTGTCACTTGCATATTCCAGTTGTACTCCTTGTTAGGTCAGGGACAAAGATGGACTGAATTTAATGGGGTTTGGAACACAGAGGTAGACAAGAGGGAGAAAGCGAACCATCCCCCAAGACATAAATAGGCTCAAGTGTTTAAGATCTACCTTGACAGTTTTCGATGTTTTTTGTTTTGTTTTGTTTTTTTAATCTTTTTCTTCCTCTTTTTAAGATTTCTAACAATCCTCAGGGCACTTTACAAATAGGCAGATGCAGCAGTGAGTCTGCTGGATCACCATTTACTCTCAGTCATGCTCAGTTCAGTTAAGCTCTCATCACTACTCCACAGCTTGAAAAGCCCACTGCTCTCTGCTGGTTCCGAAGCCTTCTCCTCCAGCTGCTCCCAGGAGGCTCAAAGCCTAGTGGCCATAACAGAGCAGCCATGAGCAGCCCCGTACATACTTGGCCAGAGCATGTACCCAGAACTTTCTCTGTTTCAGTAAAGACCCTTCAAGTGTGCAAAGTTTTGTAACTAAGATCTAAACCAGCTTTTCTATTGAACAAATGCCTGACAAGGTTGTGTGGAATAGGCACCAAACCGTCATCTCAGAGCATCTGGAGTTACTTTTTAAACCCAGTTCTCATTATTTTAAACACACTTCATCAGGATTCTTTGACATTTTTCGGGCATTCTCCTTGTAAGCCTGCATGTTCTCTGCTATGCTTAAGTGTTTCTGAACATGCAGTCCTGATACCGCCTGGCAAGAAAAACATTTGACCAATAACAGAGCAATCCTTGACTCTGCCTATTGCTTTTGACCAACATGCTAAACACTCTTGCTTCTTCATAATTAAGATCTCTGGAAATCTTTATGGTAATACATATACTCTCTCTCCACAAGGCAGTATCAACATGCTTGGTAGAAATATGAAAACAAACGATCACAACCTTCCTCAGGCGACTATCAACTTACCCCAAAGAAATGACTTGATGGCATGAGGAAAGTATGGGTAAGGACCCAATGCATAACACATTGATCAGTTCTGTACAGTGTACGGCTTAACAGTTTAAGTTAGCTGCTGTATTGTCTTTTTTATACTCCAGTCTCCAACCAAGAACATTCATCCAAGTCAATGGAAGGTCAGAACATACACACGTCGTCATTGATACAGCAAGGGAAGTCAGGAAGGCCATTCCCAAAAGGGTCCAGCAACAGCAAACAAACAAAAATTCAAAACCATTCCAAGAGTAAATATTCTTAGCAGGACAATCAGGTCCCATGCTGAATGCCTTGCTTATCTCAGAGGGCAAGGATGCATTTGTCAAAGATAGTTTCTTTATTCCCTAGGTTTTAACACATGTAACTTTTAAAAGATAAATAAAGGGGAGCCTACTATCTATATCTGAATGATGAAGAAACTAAGGAATTGAGGGGTCCATGGCTTGTCCAGGGCTCATTAAATGGCCTAAGAACACAGTCGACTCTAGAATGCGGGCCTCTTTACTCCAAATCCCAGGTCTGTAAACCCACAACATATTCCTATTTGTCTCTGATCATCATAAGAACATACAACTCCTGAAAACTCCGCTTAGTGACCTGCTTATCATGGACGACATATTCCTGTTTGCCCTCGGTCATCACAAGAGCAAAAGCCCCCTGACCTCTCTGGTGGCCTGATACCCTGGGCGCTTCCTCAGCCTCCTCTGTAAGGACCATGTGGCATTCACTGCTGTTACCCATTGCAGTTAACATTTCACACATTTCTTTCCTAAGCCTTCAGCATTCCTGATGCAAGAGCAGGAGAGGGAAACCTGAGCAAAACCGAGACCAGCTTTAGTGCTAAGACACGAACTTTCTAGGGGTGAGAAGAGGGCAGCATTTGGTCTTAAACCTACTTTGCCAAGTGGTTCATGAGCAGCTGTAACATCTGCCTATTTTTCTCTGGAAGCCGATGAACAAGGCTGTGGATTTCAGAGACCCGAGACTCCTGGTTTTCCAGCTCTGCAAAGGAAGGAAGGAGGTAATATTTGATCAGTGTCACAGCCAAATCAGATTAAAAAACAAAAATCAAAGGAAAACAAAGGTTGGGCACTAACAGACTGAGGATTTCTCAAAGGTTTAAGAGCCTGTTCTATGGACTCATGGCTAGATCTAGAAGTGTTTTTAATGGTGCTTTCTGTAACAGTTCATTAAAAAAAATGACTGTCAAAGAATTCAAGCCAAAATGATGACGGGGAGAAATGGAGCCAGTCAACTGCATACTCAGAGCAGACAGAAACTTGGGAGCAGCTGGCTTCCTAGAACGATGGCTTCATTTCAAGGAAGGAAGGAACTTTATGCACTCGTCAAATGATAAACAAATTGTACATGAACAACATTACAAGGGTCTCAAATATCAAAACAATGTCTCAAGACAGCATCGAACAAATCAAAGGCAATGTCCAGTCATTCTCAAGTCATGTGTGACCATCAACCAGCCGGTGGAAGAAAGAAATGGCTGATAAAGTACGTAAACCTGTCACCTCAATCAAACCCTGCCATGGCTTGGTTGAATTTGGGTAAGTGGCTTCATTTCTCTGGGAGACAGACTGACAGTGCTCACCACATCTATTTATAGGACTGATGTGAGGTTTAATTAGAGAATGGCTGCTATGGGTTTGGAATTTCTCTGAGAAAGAAATCACATAAACACGATCTTCGCTCCCAGCTTTCTCTCGTCTTTCTCCTCCTTCTTTTAAGGAGACAACTCTAAGAAGATAAGGCCACCAGAACATTAGGTACTACTAAGTTAGGCCAGTAGTAGCTACCAGGACAAACAAACTCTGAAGGACTTAAAAGCAGCAGGGAGAGGCACAGCGACTATTGACATAATAGCACTGTGGAGATTCATGCCAGATTTAAATCTGATAGAGAATCCTACTGCCCCTTACAGGAGGCCTGCCCTACGTAGACAGATTCCAGTATACTTAGGGTAGCTTGCACCTAATCCCTATGTATTTTAATACCAGTAATATGACGCCAGGCACCTGGATGATATAGCTGAAGAATGATCATAAGCTGTAAATGGAAGCCATGATGGAAAGAGGACTGGGAAATTATATAAATGGCGTCATATTCAAGGAAACACTTCCAATGCTCAATTTAGGTAATGTGCGAAGTCTGATTCATTCTGCAAAATGCTACTCGAGGGCTGGGAAAAAACCCAAGGAGTTAGAACTCCAATAATCAAAATTAGAAAGCCAAACTTGCTTTTCTCTCCTCCCCCCACCCCAAAAACACACTTCTGAAATTTCTCTCCTCTACTGTAAATTCAATGTGGTAGCAGAACCCTTGACAATAGCAGTTTGGTTTCGTTTCTATTTTGTGTCCATCTCGTGAGCACGTGTGTAGGTATTTACACACAAAATACAAAAGGTAGAAAGTATTTATTCTGGGATACTGACTGTTCTTTGAAACAGAAAAAAATGTATTCCTTTCCCCCTTAAAACTCTGGCAAAAAGAATACCTACTTGCTGCTTTGATGAAACTTCTTTGAAACTGGTACATCATGAGTGGTCCTGGAAGCATTCTGGGATAAAAAGATATACACCAGTCAGCTTAATAAAAACAAACAGACTCCCTAAATAGCAGCGTAGACACTGCCCAACTGTATACAGACTAAGATCAAGGGACACAATAGCAACTCAACTTAGTCCAACTGAGTTTCCCTTTTGAAAGCGTCCTGAGATTTCCCGTGACATTTTCATGCTCTTTCTTCTTTAAGGGAATGGATACAACTACGTTTCCCAGTTACAACTAGGAAAGTGCTAATGTGAAAGTCTAGCACAAACCAAGAGATTTCCTTTTCAGTCAGTGATTCACCCATTGACAAGAGCATTTTAAGATGTGTCTGAGAAAAAGGCAACTAACTAAACATTTGTAATTACCTGAGCTTAAATTCTTGTCTTCCCAGCAGCTTGTTATTAGAATCAGTTCATCTGGAAACACTAGGAGAGACTTCTGTGTTTTTGTGGCAAATTCACTGCCGAGTGTTGCTCCAGAATGTCAGAGGGCTAGAACCCCTAACATTAAGCACGATATAATCAAATTCTATCTAGTTTTTTAAAAATATGTTTCATACTTAATGTTTGTTAGCTAATCATTAATATCAACATGCACAAATTAAGTGCTAAATACAAACCTCTGTGATACGGTTTTGTGTAAACCACAGTGTTGGTATATGTGGTATGAATGTTTAATCAATACGTTTAATGAGCGTGTTTAACTGTAAACTTCAGCTTTTTTCTGACAGTCCAAATAATAACCTTCTCAACAGACTATAAGTTATTCTTGGCTCAGGTTTTACTTTATTCTCCTCAGAACCCTAATTTGACTCTTCATCATCACTTGCTGTGCATCTTACGCTGGACTTCAAGATCCTTCTATCAATTCTCCAATAGCTAATAAAACTTGCATCACCAATTCCTTTTCTGGGGCTTCTTCCCTCCTTTGTTTTTGAGCCAAGTTAATCTTCACAAAACCTGAACAAATGCTTATGCAATTCATGAGTATAGTTCTCCTCTTGGTTTGGGACTGGACCCTCACCTACCCTTCAAGTTCAGGGCAAGTTTCAGTCACTTCATGAAACTGAACCACCTGTTCCCTTAATAACCAAGGGAGGGGCAGAAAACAGGAGTCATATCATGTACATTGTTACAAGATAGAGAGTCTCTTCTCCAATAAAATAACATTTTCCTATACAAGCAGAAGGAGTCAAAAAGGACTGCCATTGAATTCTCCTATATAAGGACTAATATCAGCAATATACTCTATCTGCGCAATGCACAAAACCATCAAAATACATAGGATATGTATGTAATCATGCATTTTCGACAGAATGAGATATGCACTTCCTTGTTTTCTTACCAGAGTATTTGGGGATTTCAGGAAATACCGCTATTTTAGGTTCTGTTAAAGGCTAATTATCATAGGAACTTCTCATAAAGAGCAAAGCTTCTTGAATCACTCATGGCAAATGGCAATCCATCAAGGATGGATGACTTACAATTGGTTTGACCAGCTGAGCTAATTGCACCCACACATAAGCTGTTTCCATATCCAAACACCCACCCAACAGCTCTCTGGAGGCTGGAAATAAAACTGCTTTCTTCCTGATTGCATGATAACAAGCTGGCACCCTGCCCTGCTAATGGAAAGTCCCTACCTTAGATAGGTCTTCAAAGCACTAGTGATTGTCTTTATCTCCCATTCAGCACAGATATCGGTCTCTGTTTCAGAAGCTGTTTTGGGATCTAAAAAAAAAAAAAAAAAGAAAAGGCAATGTGTAAACAGGAGGAGAAAATACAGCTAAAAAACAAGCACAGTACATAAAAGCATTCGGCCTTCCTATTAACCGAAGAAAGCCAAATTAAAACAAAACGACACCTATTTTTTTGCTGGTTCAGTTAAGAATACAGTTAAAAATCCAAATGTCTACTGCTGGCAAAAATGCAGTGAAACTGATCCCCTCATAAACTGCTGGAGGCAGAAGAGATAAAATTCAACAGTTTTGAAAGCAATTTGGCAATATGTATCAAGAGACATAAAAATGTTTATACCTTTGAAGCAGTAATCCCACTTCTCACAATCTAGCCTCAGAAAATAAGATAAAGCAAGACCAAAGTTACATACTCCAGGAACGTTCAATACACGCTAATTCTTTGTAAAAGCAGAAAAAATTTAAAGGATAACCTAAATGTCCAATGATGGAAGAATGATTAATTTTGGCATGGCTCCCTGATGGAAAATTATACTTCATTTACATGATAATGCTGACTATGCAACAATATGGAAAATGCCTAGAATATCATGCAATGTCAAGCAAAAACATCCAAACAAACCAAGATTTGAAAGTTTGTGAGAAACCTGTATGAACAAAGGCTGAAAGGAAATACTTTAAAATTAAAATAGTGGCTGGGTTAGAGGGGGAGAACTGTTGTTTTTGTATTTTCTAAACTATGACTTGATTCCATTACTTTTATATGTACTTTGTTAAATTGCCTTAGGCAACAAGTGCAATGGGGACCACCATAATTACACTGGCTCCTTATCATTTCTTCTTTTGTCTCCTCTTGTGTGGACTCGTCAACAAATGTGTGTATTTTAAATGCACAGGTATTATAAAGGAAGAGATCTAGAGTTAGTCTTCTGGGCAGCACACAGCCCCATCTCATCACTGACAAGGTGGTCAGAAGGAAGTCTTTCAGCACAGTGAAGACAGAACCCAGCTTTCTCAAGACTAATGATTTGCCTCCCAGCTCTCACTCCCCTTTCTTTCTGTTACAGCACCTCATGTTCAGTCAGGCTGCGCCCCTTCTCCTATTCCTACTGCACGTGCTTGGGGGCAGGTTCCATGTTTCCAGGGGTGGGAAATGAGAGTCAGACAAACCAATCAAAGCACAGCATCTCTCTGGCCCCGTGGCTGGTTCAGGGAGAACCCAAGACCTAAGCCAGTTGGATCACAGGGAACTTCAGGACCTTTCTAGGAAACAGGGGGAAGACTCTCTGCTATTTCCTTTTGGGTTTGTACTTGGAAGGTTCTCCAACTCCTCTAGATGCCACCACCTAGAGCCCAAGAGTGAAGTCTGACAGACAAAGCCAGAGATGAGAGAAGCGGAGAGAGCCGGTCTTGATGACATGGGTCGAGCCCTTGTATCTCGCCATTCCTTTTTAATCACGTGAGCCAATAAATTCCCTTTTTCTTTAAGCCAGGTGAGGTCAGGTTTTCTGTTTTTTACAATCAGAAGAGAACTAAATGATACAACAGGTAAACAGAAACAGCCACTGGACTCTTTCTCAGCAATCTCAAAGAAAAAAAGAGGTTCCTCCTGCAGAGTCAACAGCTTTTCAACTAGAAAGGGAGGATGAGTCACAAGTGGGCACAATATATTTTCTATTTATTGGGAAAGAACCCACTTTCATTCTAGTACAAAGAGTCCAAGTAATCATGAGTGGATTAAGGAGTTAGGCTCTAATCCCCAGGTAAGGGCACAAATCCAGCTGATACCTACTGCTCCAAGTATGTTCCCCGATACATTTAATTTTTTAAAAAGATTTATTAATTTATTTTGAGAGAGGCAGGGCAGGAGAAAGAAACTTAAGCAGGCTCTGTGCTGAGCATGGAGCCTCTCCGGGGCTCGATCTCACAACCCTGAGATCACAACCTGAGCTGAAACCAAGAGTCGGATGCTTAACTAACTGCGCCAACCAGGCACCCCCCTCCCTGATACATACTGGATGAGGCAGAAAGGCCCCAGCTCACAGAATGTTTGGTTCCTGAAGGCAGCACATCTTTGTGTTTGCAGGTGACCCTGGGCATTAATGAAATCTGTCTTGTCACATGAAACAAACAATGAACAACCTAAAGAGTGTGATTTTATTTCTAGGGTCACAGAATAGTAAACTCCATAGAGTTCTATCACAGCAAATTTCTGAAAAGTCAACCCAAGGGTGATTCTCCAAATGACCAAAACCTCTGCCGCTTTAATTCTTTTCTTGCTTTGTCATCTCTCACTCCCTTAATGGTTTCTTCCTGCGGAAGCGTATATACCAAAAAACTTTGCTTAGCATGACGTTTTTCCCCCTCCCCAACCCAGGACACACGGAGATTTGCCATACAGCATGGTTCCTGGATGCGAGACAACCGTTACTGTACATTTCTCTGAGAAACAAACCAACTTCTAGCAAAGAAGAGTGAGCACGACACTAAACAAGCAGCAGTTGGCAGGTCTGGGAGTTATGAACTGTTCCACGGACCACATTTAGCAAACTAATGATTAGCCTCCACTTATTCGGGCTCTGTAACCATAGGAATATTGTGTAACATTACAGAGAAGAGAGTCAGATTACAGCCTGGCTAAAGGGCTTTTTATAGCACCGATGAGGCAAGGCTCAGAATTTGAGCACGTCCATTTTAATTCATTTAATATCCCAACTAAATTGAATACAGCCTCCCAAACCACCTCATTTTCAGAAAGTGCTGCCAATTTCCACACCTCCCTTACCGATGCTCCCCCTCACTTAAAGAAGCTTCCTGGTGGCATCCAAACATGATGCAAAGACATAATTACAATTATGGTCTGAACTCGGTACATTTCTCCCTACCAACTCACTTGACCACTGCATTGCACTGTACAATGGACCTAAGCTAGAGGATCAGGCCAATGTACAGAAAGCAGCCTGTGGGTAAAGTGAAATGAGTTTATTTCTTCATGAATCTACTCCCACATGAATTTGGAAAAATAGGAGACAGATTGGAAGCAGTGGTTACAAGGCGGGGATAGTCTCAGAAATATCACAATGATCAGATGGATTAGAAAGATCCATCTAGAGGTGCCTGGGTGGCTCAGCCGTTAAGCGTCTGCCTTCGGCTCAGGTCATGGTCTCAGGGTCCTGGGATTGAGCCCCGCATTCGGCTCCCTGCTCAGAAGGAAGCCTGCTTCTCACTCTCACACTCCCCTTGCGTGTGTTCCCTCTCTGGCTGTCTCTCTCTGTCAAATAAATAAAATCTTTAAAAAAAAAAAAAAAAAAAAGGATCCATCTAGTCCAGTAACGTGTTGCTGATGAAAACACGACATTCTGGAGGAAATGATCAGGATCAGCCACCTAGGTATTCCTACATTTCCTAAGAATACATTATAATTGTATGCAAATTAATTTTTTTTTCTCTTTAACTGAGAAAATAATATGTGCACATGGCAAAAAAAAAAATATTCCTACATTTCCTAAGAATACATTATAATTGTATGCAAATTAATTTTTTTTTCTCTTTAACTGAGAAAATATGTGCACATGGCAAAAAAAAAATTCAAGCAAAACAAGTAGATAAACATTAAAAGGTAAACCTTTACTGTGCTAGAGGCAACTATTAATAACAGTTCCATGTATGTATATGCTATCTCTAACAGCGTATGCAAACACAAGCATATAAATACATACAGCTTTTTCAAAACATAAACAAGTACACTATACATGTCATTTTGTGCACTGCTATTTTCATTTAACAGTATCTTGAGAAAGTGTTCCACATTAGCACACAAATTTATCTACCTCACGGTAGTACTTCACTGTATCATAATGTCCCCATTAATGGAAATGAGATTATTCCCTGAGTTTTGCTATGATAAACAATGATATAAGCTACTGTCTCCTTGTACATGTCCTACCTATAGAAAAAAATTCCTCAAAGTAAAATTTCCAGTTGAAAAAGTACATGCACTTTTAATTTTAAAAGATATTTCTCAACCACCTCTCAGAGGTTGTACCATTTGAGAGTGACTCTTTCCCCAAATCCTTGACAACCATATGCAAACTTTGCTCTTAGCCAGTATGAGAAAAGAAAAAAGTCCTGTTTTTAATTTGCCTTTTTTAATGAGGAGGAAGGCTGAGAATTCTCTCCTATGTGCCAACTTTATGAAGTATACTCACCCTTTTTAAGCACACAGTTCCATGATTTTGGACAAATGTATAGTCATGTAATACCCACAATCAAGATAAAGGTCATTTCCAACACCATGAAAATCCCCCTGTGCCCCTGTACAATCAATCCTCTCCTTCCACCTCCAGCCCGTGGCAACCACTGTCACAAAGCATAATACTTTTGAAATCCATCCATGTTGTTGTATGTACCAGTAGTTTGATCCTTTTATTACTGGGTAGGAATCAATTTTATGGATATCCCACAATTTGTCCATCCATTCATCAGGTGATGGACATTTGAGTTGTTTCCAAGTTTTTACTGTTATGACTAAAGCTGGTATAAATATTTACATACAGGTTTTTATATGGACTAAAGTTTCATCTCTTGGGTCACTAACTAGAAGTGGAATTGGGTAAAAATATGTAGGGAAGGTCACATAGTAAGTATGTTTAACTTTATCAGAAATTGCTAAATTGTTTTCCAAAACATTTGGGTCATTTTGCTTTCCCACAGCAACCTGAGAGCTCTAGTTGCTTCACATCTTCATCAACGCATGATACAGTCAGGTGTCTAATTTTGAAATTTTAGTTGTTCCAGTAGACATGAAGGAATAACTCATTTTTTAAATTTGCTTTTCTTTAATGACTAATGATGTTGCTCATCTTATCATGCACTTTTTGTCCATCTGTGTATCTTCCCTGGTAAACTATTCAAATCTTTTACCCATTTTTAAAACTGAATTGGTTGTGTTGTTATTACTGAGTTACTTGAGTTATTTTTAATATATTCTGTATACAATTCATTTATCAGAGATATCTTCAAAAGGTTTCTCATCTGTAGCTCTCAGCTTTTTTTTCTTAGTAACTTTTAAAGAGCACAAGTTTTTTATTTGGATAAAGTTTATCAGATTTTTCTTTTATGTTTCCTACTTTCTGTATTCTATTTAACAAATCTTTTCTAAACCAAGGTCAACAAAATTTTCTAAGTTTTCTTCTACAAGTTTTATAGTTTTAGCTCTTAGGTTTAGGAATATGATCCATTTTGAGTTAGTTTTTAGATATAGTTTAACATAAAGATGGAATTTTCCCCATACGGATGTCCAACTATATATTCATTAAAGTTACTGTCCTTTCTCCCACTGAACTACCTTGACACCTTTATCAAAGATCAACTGACCACATATGTGTGGGTCCTATTTCTAGATGCTCTTGTCTGTTCCACTCATTGGTATGTCATTCCTTAGGAAATACCATGTGATCTTGTTTTCCTTCTGTAAATGTTAGTTATATTTTCTTCACTGTCTTTTCTTTTTTTTTAAGATTTTATTTATTTGAGGGGGGGAGAGAGCACAGTGGGGAGGAGCAGAGGGAGAAGGAGAAGCAGGTTTCCTGTGGAGCAGGGAGCCCAACACCGGGCTCCATCCCAGGACTCAGGGATCATGACCTGAACTGAAGGTGGACGCTTAACTGACTGCGCCACCCAGGCGCCCCATTTTTACTGTCTTCAAAATCTGGTCTTGCACATTCTCTATCTCCATAACATCTCTGAGGAAGAAGTTTATAAACATATACTATCCAGTATGTAAATCAGACTTTTCATTTACCCTATAGGTAATTCTTTCAAGACTAGATTTAATACTTAGCAATTTCATAAGCAAATTCGTATTTTCTGATTATAAAAGTTATACATCTTAATACCTTGTATCACCTCCCCTGTCTAGTGCCTAAGAATCCAGAGTATCCACAGCCACTTCTCTACGGAGATCTGAAAGCTCTTACTGTGTTAAATCCCTGTCTTAAGAGAACCTGCTTGTAGCATTCCAGTAAGCAAAAGTGATGGTGGGATGTGCAGAGAGGAAGGTGAGCTTCCATCTGGGCTCTCCTTTCCCTGGGAACTCAGGATTGTGGTTAATAGAGACCTTAATAGCTCCCAGAAGGATCAATCAATCCTTTATCCCAACAGTCTCTCATGTCCCAGTCCTGCACCATCTGTCTATTCCCCTTTACTGGTGGGTAAAATTGGAAGTTAATGAATTGCATGGCACTGCTGCTTCCATGAGGCTACAGTCTTCAAAGTCTGGGGCTGCTTCCACTCATTAGTGAACAAGCCTTCAGACCTAAGAAGCTGTCATGAAGAACGACATAAAGAATCCTATTACTTTAGGATTTCTTCTTTAAGAATCTCTGCTTGCTTTATTTATGCTATGCTGTACAAGGATGTAACAAAAGAAGGGCACAGAAAAAAGACAAATATTCAAGGTTTCAGAGGAATAAGGAAGGATACCTCATGGTGGGATGAGAGACCAGTGGGTGAGGCATGCTACTGTAATTTGGTATTTTAAAGCCTTGTAGTCTAATACCTTCCAGATATTCTCTGTAGCACTAACCACACTTTAAACATGAGTTAAAAAGAAAAAAGTTACAGGATGACAAAAAACAGCAACATAGAATTTGTACTTCTTCACCACCATGGTCAAATACTAATAAAGATGCACACACACAAAAAAAGGGAAATGAAGTGTCAAAAGCACAATTAGGTTCCCAGACAACATTTGCCGGTCACCAGAGGAATACCCACCAGGCAGAACTCGGTGAAGCCCTGAGGAAAATCCACTTGCAGGAACCATGTGATAGGCGGTGGGCCTCCGCTCACCCTAAACCATAGCCCAAGACACCCCAGGGAGCATCACTGCTCTTGCCCCACCCCACCCCAGCACACAGAGGGGAAGGTGCTCTCAGGAGTGGCCAGAATTGTCCTGAGATCAAAATTCAGGCAGTGAAATTAGACTGGGGACAGCAGTGTAGGGATATCCCTTTATATCAAGGGAAATGAATTCAGAAAGGTGAAAGTCCAAGAAGAAAGACGCGAGTGACAGCCAAGAACCACACCAGACTTCTGATGAACCCGGGATAAACTCCACTTCTCCCAGAACCACGACCAAATAGCAGAATCAGGAGAAATCTATTTAGGCTTATAGGGCCACACTAAAACAAAGATCTTAAAATACCAGAAAGTTTGATGGATTCACATATATCAGCCCTCCAATTCATGTCACAGAATGATTCAAACAGCTTTCAGGAAAATAGTAGAACAAGGAGACCCTATCCAGTGAATTTAATGGCAAAGATTTATACACTTCTCTCTGTTCAGGTTTGATTAAAAAGATTAAAAGGCTGATGAAACACTTGGCATAAAATATGAAGACCAAAGCACTCTAACAAAATTTCAGAAAGCACCTGTTCTATACTATAAAAGAAATTCAGAAAACTAATAGACACTGTGAAATAAGGCATCAAAGTAAGAAGATATAGACTGGAATAATAAAGGTCATGGCTGAAAAGTATAAATGAAAACAGCTAAATGAGTAATGTTAGTAAAGACACAGAAAACTCAATTATAAAATTAAAGTTTGCATTATAAACAGAAAAAGAATCAACCCCCAAAAGAAATTTAAATAAATGACACAGATATGGGGTACAAGTTTGAGTTTTGTTAACATGCAAAGAATCAGGAAAAAAAATTTAAAAAGGTAAAAAATGAAGAATACTTTTTTTTAAAAATCAAGAACTGCAGAATAACAAACAAAAAGAGAATTTGTTTTCCTTTGGAAAAATATATGTAAAAACTCCATCAACAGACCCCAAAATGTATAAAAGAAAGACTGTATAGTGATACTAAAAAGTAGTAGAAGGGGAGAAATTTTTTTATTATATGGTTATTGGTCCATCAGATAGGTATTTGAGGAAAAGGTAGAGTTAGTTTCCATTTTACATAAATATATTCTCGATGATATATGAAGAAAACAAAAAGGTTTTGTACTCCTAGATGGAGAAGGTCTTTTAAGGCATAATTCATCTAGGAAAAGGACTGATATCATAAAACAATGGACTTTGTAAAAATTTAAAATATTCATAAAACAAAACAAAAACAAAAGTACCATGAATAAAGTTCAAGATAAATGACAAAATGCAAAAAAATATTGGTAACACAGCCTCCACATCTGAAAGATTCTTACCATCAGAAGATGAATGTACCAATAGAAAAATAGGCTAAGAACACAAAATCAGGCAATTCAGGAGAGAAGAAATATAAATCAGCAAGAAACATAGGGAGAATGTCCAACTTCACCCAGAACTACAGAAACGCAAAGTTAAATAAAAAAGAGATACATTGAGTATATATATTTGTAATTTATATGCAAAGAAAAAAGTAATAAAGAGTATGGCAAGGATCTGAGGTACAGGGCCCTCTACAAACTGCTGACAGCAAATCTGAGATATCAGTTAAGGGCCCTGAAAACACATACATACCTTGGCCCAGCAATTCAACATCTTAAAACAAACCCTAGGTAAATCATTCAATATGAGTATATAACTTAAAAATAACAACAGCCAACATTTATTTACTAACATGCAGAGGCTTTTCGGACTCAGCAACCCATATGCATCTTTCCTTTAATCCTCACATTATTATAGAAGCAGGAGTTATTATTACAGATGATGAGACAGAAGACCAGACAGGTTTAAATAATTTGTGTAAAGTCAAATGGATAAGCAGTGGAAATGCAACCTAACTCCAAAACGCATGCTTTTATAACATCTGCATACCTATGGGGACGTTTGCCTGCATGCTTTCTAGAATGATGAGAAATTGCAATCAGTCTATGTATCCAAGAATAAGGGACTGATTAAAAAGTTGTATCTACATAATACATGGCCAAAAAAAAAACAAAAAAAAAAACCAAAACCCTCACACTCCAGAAGAACTTGAATGACATCAGAAAATAGACTTCAGTGTTACATGAAAAAAATAACCTATTAAAAAGCAATATATATGCACAGTGTGATTCCACCTTTAACAGTATGATAAAATGGTCAACAAAGGTTATCTCTGGTCTGCAAGACTTTCATTTTCTATTTTCTACTTTTTGTATTTCTCCAAATTTGCTATAATCACCCCTCACAACCTTTGATCAGAAAAAAGTTACTTAAAAATTAATATAGAGATGTACAGGAAGAGAAAACAGACATGTAGTGAACAAATCAGCATATAGATGATTTGTATTAAAAAACGTTGAGCTAAAATTTGGAAAAACTTATCTTAGCACTCAGGGGACAGGAAAAACAATAATACACACATGGAAGAGACTATTTCTAGGAATCTGCGAGTGTTCCTGAGACCTTTTCACTCCTCACAGACTAAGGGCCCCCAATAATAGGAGGAAGGGGGTTAAGGGTAGTTGTTGGTAGGACACTAGCACCAGGCTATACCACATGTACTAAGAGATATTCTAGCAAGCTTTCTTAAGGAATTCTAATCAATAGAAGGAAAAAGTTCTCAAAGCACTGGTTCTTTTTTTTTTTTTTTAAGATATTTATTTATTTATTTATTTATTTGACACAGAGAGAGAGAGAGAGAGAGAGCGCACGAGCAAATGCACATTTACTCAAGCAAGCAGAGCGGCAGTCAGAGAGGGAGAAGCAGGCTCCCTGCTGAGTAGGGAGACTGACATGGGGCTCCATCCCAGGACCCTGGGATCATGACCTGAGCTGAAAGCAGATGCTTAACCAACTGAGCCACCCAGGTGCCCCTTAACGCACTGGCCCTTAAGATTCCTCTTCCAACCTCAAGTCCTCTAATATACTAACAGTATACAAAGTAAACTCAAAGTGATCAAAGGAAGTCTCTGGTTTTACTTAATTCTAATCCATACTTTCAATAATAAAAACTCACTACGCCACTTTTGAGAGCCTCTGAAAAATAGTCCATATCCTACACATTGCCTAGCACCTAAAAGGGCATCCAATCGAAACGGAATAAAGCAACAGTAAATGAATGGTTCACACTCAGCCCAGCCATGCCAGGGAGAGGTTCTGCAGTGGAGGAGCCTTATTGATTTTACACTCTTGGCTAACCCAGCCTAATACAAATACCAGGGATTGATGAAGAGGGCAGCATGTTCACACAAGGGAACAGAGACGGGGCTCTGCCTTCAGGTCTGGAGTCTTCCTGGTCTAAGAGATGATTCCTCACTTCCAAGATCCAAACGGGGTACCTCAGCAGGTCATGAGAATCACGATACCATTCTCCACTTTTGATGAGATCTTGCACTGTGGTCATCTCTCAGTTCTGGTTGAGCCTCAGTTTGGATGCTAGCCTATCTGTAACGTTCTCCTGGCAGAGGCAGCTGGCCTTGTGACTTTCAGCTGCTGGTTATTAGTTTTTTTTGACATTTCTCAGATATTCATGATTATTTTGTCTTTCCCCAGGAAAACTGAAGAAGAGAACAAGACAAATATTTTGTTTGAGAGCCACTAAGAGAAGTGATAAAAACAAGATCCTTTCACACTACTCTGCTTAGCACAACTGAGCTAAAGTGCTTCTTTTTTCTAGCAAACCCATCTAAAATGTCCTATTTATTTTCACTAGTATCACCTTACATAATAATCTGTCATCTTTGAAATCTCTCTGCTCCATATCCAGTTGGTTACAAAGTCCTGTTGATTCTCTCCAATAATTTTGATCCTTTTTTCCCTAATCTCAGAGCATCCACCTGGTCCAGCCCTCATTAGGCTATGTGCTGCTTAATTATTGCAACTGTCTTCTTCCTCCGTGTCTCTCCATATCAAATACATGTTCCCCATTGCTGCCAGTGCTACCCTCCTAAGACTACAGTCTGATCTTGTTAAACCTGTGTTGGACATACTTTTTTTTTTTTTTTTAAATCTACCCAGCAGCCATTATTTCAGGAAAGCACTCCTCCAACATTCTTTTAATAATTCTGCTCAGTCCACAGGCTGCTATGGACTAACCCCTTCCCTATTCCACTTCACCACATTCCCCCAACATCACCGGAGATAGGCAAGGGATCCAAGCCATTCAGATCCATCTCCTGTAGGTCATGTGACTGCCTTGAGTTTGAAAAATGAATTTTGTGAATGGCCCCATGCTGGCCAATCAAAGTCCACCATGAACTATCAAGAAAGATACTCTCTACTCAGTGATGTAAGATTCACAAACTGCTGAGCCTGAACAATGTAGAACATTCCCACAAAGAAAACAGCTGACAGCAAGACAAGCAGAGATCACAGATAATGGGAAGCCAGAAGAAAGTAGTGGGAGAGGCTCCAACAAAGGTACCTCTGTCATTGGTGCCACCAGATCTTGCTATGCTTCTGCCATCTTGGACTGAGCAGTTATGTGAGCAAATGAATGCCTTTTATTTTTCCTTTAAATTGTTCTGAATTGTCTTCTTGACACTACGTGTGCAAAAGATCCCTCACACATACAGCATCACTACTTAGAAACTTTTTTGGGGGTTGGGAGGGGCAGAGAGAGAGGGACAGAGAGAATCTTAAGTAAGTTCCATGCTGGGCATGACATAGGGCTCGATCTTGCAGCCTCTGAGATCATGGTCTGAGCCGAAATCAAGAGTCAGAAGCTTAACCAACTGTGCCACCCAGGTACCCCACTACTTAGAAACCTTTAATAGTGTCTTTTTTTTTTTTTTCTGTAGGAAGTAAAACTCTCACAAACTTCTTAGTACAATATTCAAGTTCCTTGACAAAAGGGACCATCTTAGCATTTCAGTTTTAACTCTCCTGATTCAGCCTCAAGCACTTTCAAAAATTAAAACAATAAATTAGTACCCTCTACTATAGCCACTACTGACCCTAACTTCTGCCCCTCATGCTACTGCTCATTTCCTGAATCTGAATTATTCTCCTGTTCTCTCCTTCACTACTCAATCTTCCAGATACAGCTCGTCCTAGGTGCCAGTATCACATTTTATATCACAATTCTCATGCATGCATATCTCCCCCTACCAGACTCTTTGCAGACAAGGACTGAATCTTTCGAAAGTTTCAGCTCTAGCACCTGACAATCTGCTATAACAAGCATACACTCCACACATCCGCAACTCTGATCAGAAATACAAGACTGAGGGTTGATACCTGTTAAAATCTTAATTCTTTACAATTTCTCAAAAATTCACCGTGTCACTGTACAACCTTGTAATTGAACTTACGAGCGGTTATCCCAGAGAAACAAATTTATGTTCACATTTAAAAGCTGTACAGAACTATTTATAGCAGCTTTATTCCTAGTTTACCCACATTGGAAACAACCCAGATGTCCCTCAACAGGTGAATGGTTAAACAAACTGTGTACATCTATACAATGGAATACTACTCAGCAATAAAAAAAAAAAAAAGGATTGATACAACAACTTGGAACTATCTCAAGGGAATTATGCTGAATAAAAAAAAAAAAAGCCAACCCAAAAAGATTACATATTATATGATTCCACTGAGATAATCCTGAATTGACAAAATCAGAGAAATGCATAAGAGATCAGGAGCCGGCAAGGGAAGGAGGTGAGAGATAAGCATCAAAGGGCATCACAAGGGATCCTTGTGGTGATGACACCATCCTCAATCTTGACTGTATTAATATCCTGGTTGTGACCTCTTACTACAGTGTAGCAAGATGTTACTATTGGGGGACAGTGGGTAAAGGTACATATAACTCTGTTTTATTTCTTACAGCTGTATATAAATGTAAAATTACCTCAAAATAAAAAGTTTAATTTATTAAAAAACTAACCACACTGCAAATCTGAACCAAGTACAGATTTTCAGTGCAAGAGTACCTCATAAATAATCACACTTTCAAACAAAATATCTCACTGTAACAAGCAACAGAATAGGGTTTTGCCAACAAGAAGCAAGGAGCTCTCTAGAAAAAGAGAGAAGAGTCATTCTGTACAATATGAGAGAGGAGATTTCTTCACGTATGTAAACTACTTTCAGAAAGTGAATGGCAAAAAAAAAGAAGAAAAAAAAAGACAAATATTAACAAGAGAAGTATCCCTGCCCAGACAATGAACAGGGACCCTAAGTGATAGTCCGTCTCAACAAGTGCACGTCTGGGCTTCCATGGGGATGAGTAACAGCCAGTGATATGTGAAATCTGATCTGTTTGCCATTTAAATCCATGTGACTCACTGAAGCTGGCTGCATTCACATCTAAAAATATAGGAAATCTGCAGCCTAAGCAAATTGGCTCACTGACTCATGGGGTTTTGATTCAAACACTACACATTTGGAGACAGAGGTTTTATATTAATGTCAACTAGCTGGGAGGGAGGTTCTGCTCCTCAAACGGCAGAGTCTAGGTAGAAATCTAGGTGCAAAGAGGAATCACAAGAATTATCTGCTTATATACATGTTATCTAGCAGGCACGTGACACCTTTTTGGTAACGGGGAACATGAGATTGAGGTGTTCTGCAGGCTAGAAGGATGCCCTTCCTTGGGCATCGGGTGTGCCCCACTAAATGCCTGTCTCCAAAGATGACAGTGGAGTCATAAGCTATTAATGACAGAGTAGGGTGTGGTGGTCACATGAGTGACTGAGCGCCACTTGGACTGGCAGCGGCTGAGTCTACAAACAGAGGGTGTGGTGTCTTGGCCCTGCCATTTTTTTTGTTTTGTCCGGTCCCACTAAGTATCTCTTCCAGTAATGTCTACAGCCATAACAACTGGTGAGTGGGGCAGCTGATTTCTGGGCGTTCCCTCTTGGACACCCAATTCCTTCCCAAGAGGCTGCTCATACTTACAGAACTAGTAACTTTTCAGAGGTCCCCCCTCGACCCCATTGGGACCTGCCTGGCACAACCACTGTTGCACTCACCCATCAGGACACTGAGGAGCTTCTGCACTCTGGAATTGACCCCCACGATTCGGTAGAGCCCTTGCTCATTGATCCCTGAGAAGAGAAACAGTGATGATTTAATTAGAGGCATGTCAGAACACAAGTCAAGCCCAACCCAGCCAGATGCACTTTTTTCATTTTCTCGGTCCTTCTAAAACGCACTCTAATTAAAGTCCCCTGTCACTCAGCTCTGCTCTTAGCGAAGGAGTGGGATTTGGTGCAGCTGTCTAGGATTTCACGGGTGTGCTGCACACTTCAGTCCTTGTGTTAGTTCAGTTCAGTCAACAGGGGGGAAAGAAACCTTCCTCTTCTCTTGCCAAAGGCAGCATTTGAAGAGCTTTGAAAGATGCCAAATATATACTTTTAAATACGTTACATTTAATCACTCTTTTAATTTAAAAAGCCAAAACTGACATGATAGAAATTTCATACTGTAGAGAAGAATAAATGTTTTACAATCTATTTTCAAATACAGAATAAAAACACAGATGTGTGAGAGCATTTTTAATTTTGGACAATGTTCACCAAGACTGAGAAATTAGGAAATCCATTTTATTTGTCATGTAAACATTCTTTATGAAAAAAAGGAGAATTACCTTCCTTCAACCCAAGTTAATATGCAGCTGAACTAGAAGGGGATTACCTCCAAACACCCAAATAACCAAAAACTAAGCCACCTCAGGGCTTTGTTCACGTAAGTGCAAGGATTAGATCACCACTATACATTTACAAAAAGGGACCATTTAGACCAAGCAACTGGAAATGATTTTTCTATTTAGCCCTAGGCCCATCATACCTGACACCTCTCAACTAACTGGTCTCCTGCTTCCCATCTTATTCCCCTGGTGTCCATTTTCCAACCAGTAACCAAAATGAAATTCTTTAAGTATGTATCAGTTCAAAACCTCTCTTTACTCAAAACCTTCCAATGGCTTCCCATTGCATTTAGACCACAATCAAAGTTACTGTGGCCCACAAGGCTCTGTAGGATTAAGCACAGGCCCACCTCTGCATTATCACCCACTTTTACTCTGCTCCAGCTACACTGGCCTTCTTGTTTCTCCAACACACCAAGCTTGTGCACCCAAATCACAGCCTCCGCATGGCTGTTTCCTCCACCTGGAACATGCTTCTTCCAGATCTTTTTATCATTCAGGTCTCAATTGAAATGCAACCTCTTCAACCTAAGGCATCCCATGACCAACACTACTGGCCAGTTCCCTACCCTCTTTTCTTTGTAGCAAGGAACAATATGTGAAATTATCTTTCTTTTTGGTTTCTTGTTTGTTGTTCTCCCCACAACTACGATATAACCTCTATGTACAGTGATTCTGTCTTCTTTACCATTATAGTCCCAGTACCTAGATCAGCATACAATACATGACATAATGAATAAAACACTGAGTTATACTCCTTCAGGGCTGCTACTTTGGAATCAAAACAAAATTTCCTGGAAGAAATTTGGGAAAAGGCTGATTCTACAATGTCTCCCATCAGGTCTATGTAGAATTAAGGAATAAAAAGAAGTGGTCTAAAATGACAGGATTTTTAGCTAAAAAGGACCTGTAAAAGCATGTACATCAGCCTGCGTGGCTCAGGGACTAAGAGACTGTGGTCTAAAACTAAGGGAGGGGCCCCAAGCTACTTAACAGCAGAACCATTATTCAGTAATGGGCTTGTCCTTTCTGAAGTGTCTCTACTTCTTCTGTCCTTGACCTTTCCTGGAATTGGATACAACCCTGTCTCCCTCTGGACGATGATTAACAATCCCCAGAAAATATGGGAGGTCTGTTCACCTCTGGTCACCACAAATATGGATATACATACATGCATTCCAGTAGGAAAATAACCACTTCCTTCAAGTATTTATGCTAAAAATGGCATTTAACTCACATTGTCCTCTTTTCCTTTTTGTGTCAAATGAAAACTTTCTTACAAGTTAAAACGCATCATTCTCATCTTCATTTTAGAGCAGGAGGGGACAAAGAGGCAGAGGCTAGGACACCAAATCGCTGGCGACCTTGTTCTTCCTCTACTACTTATTATGTATATTTTCTGGCTTTATATCATAAAAAGCTGTCCTCCTGAGCCACTGGTCTGCATTTATCACAGACTCTGTGAAGGGTTTTAAATGATTACATTTCCCTATTTGTTTGGCTGCTGAGAACTGAGACAAACAGGTGGCCCACCTCAGGCAAGGGGATGAATTTCACAGTGGAGGGGAGGGGATTTTGTTCTGAACTTACTTTTGGCTGACATTTTTATAATGCATCTACTTTGTTAACCCTGTACCTCTTATTCCTCATTCTTTTCTCTTAGAATGAACAGAAAATTAAAACACCTGTTGAAACACTGCCTTAGTAACAGTTTAAAAATTCAGAAACCGCAGTTAAGGCAAGTAGATAAATCAAAGGAAGACAGTAAGAAGAACCAGGAGCCCCACTGACAACACAATGGTACCTGCGCATACATGGAACTCCCCTTCCCCTGCCACCCCCAGAGTGGGTTCATACTGTGCAGGCTGTTTCATAACTTTTATTTTTCACATAATATGTAATAATGAGAACTTTGCATGTCAATAAATGTATTTCCCTGCAGTTTTAGCAATTCACAGCTTCTTAATGCATGGATGTACCACTGGTGATTCAACCAATTTTTGAAACGTTTGACCAGTTTCTGTTTTTCACTTCAAAACCATTGTGTAAACAGCTTTGTGGCTCAACCTGCCTGTGTCCTTATTTCCTCCAGATCAATTCCCAGAAATCTCACCTATTTCTACTTTATATTCTCTGGCTGTATTTCACTTCTCTTTGCAAGCTGCCTTAACTCTTTATTAAAGCAAGATATAGCAGAAATAAGCAAATATTTAAAAATTGTAGCACACATTAAAATAACTATTTTGGAAAGAACACTTTCTGACTGGGTAGGAGTGGCTCATACAGTTAAGATTTTTTTCGTCCCCCTTTACTCAATGCTTTATAGACTTTATAAAGATATTTATATTTCTTAACTAGTAAAAATTATGGATCCTGCTTTAAAAAATAAAACTTCTTTCAATCAAGTGAAAAAGACTAGTGGGTTGAGAGGCTGTGGAATAGTAAGACTCACATCTTTAACAATGGTTCAAACCAAATCCATAGCAAAGATAGTTAACAGCTTTTCTCAGGGGTACCATAGACCAGAGCACTCAAAGCTCCCAACTGCTGAAACTGAGAAATCTCCTTTGTGGCAACATCTAAGGAGGGGATGGAGACCACTGGGATGAATCAGCTTCCCTGATTCTCAAAGTCCTGCTCCTACAGGCCCAGAAATGGTAAATGTGCAATGGGCAGGGCCTGCCTACAGCACTGCTATAGGAAACCAGCGGCCTGACCCCTTCTGTCCACCTGGATAGTGGCCAGGGACTGGCTTTTCATAGCATGGTTCTTAACCTGGCATCCAGAGACCCCAGGAGTCCACTAAAAAATTTAGTGTCAATAAACTTAGGCAGGAAAACAATTACACTTTCACTTTCACGACCCTATCACTGAAATTAAATCAATTACTATAAGTGATAAATCACAGTGTTATCAATACGTGTGACTTGCTCAGAAATCAGTTATTCTCATAACACATTGCGACTTTTATAGACATCTTGAAATACCACAACAGCTGACCCTTGATCAACATGGGTTTGAAATACATAGGTCTACTTACACGTGGATTTTTTTCAATAAACACAGTACAGTACTATAAATGTGCTTTATGATCTTTTAACTTTTCTTTCTCTAGCTTACTTTATTGTGTATTACAGTATATAATACATGTAACATACAAAATATGTATTACCCAATTGCTTATGTTATTGGTAAGGCTTCTAGTCAACAAAAAGCTGTTAGTAGTTGTTTGCAGGGGAGTCAAAAATTATATGCAGATTTTCAACTGCACAGGACGGTAGGGGGTCAGCACTCCAAACTCCCGCATTATTCAAGGGTCAACTGCATTTCCAAATTATGGCAGTTATCAGAACCACATCTAGTACTTACTATTTAAAGTGGTAACAAAGAAGCACATGTACGCTTACATCAAAACTATATCTTTCAATATTTTAACTGAATTCCAGTAACTAGACTCCTTCTTATCCTATGTATCTGAACTGCATGCTTTTAAAACATTCTGCTGATCAGCCAAACAGGTTGATGACACCAAATCAGTTGAGAACCCCTGCTTCGGAGCAACACAACTCATGGAAACACACCAACAATGGCACCTGGGGAGTTAATGAGTCACGTAAAATCGGGAAACAGGTAGCAGGTCTGACGCCTCACCAGACGCATGACCTTCACTGAGAACAATGCCATCTGTTGAACGACTTTACCTCTGGTTTCCACAGCGTGGATGCATTTCCTGATTATGCTGAAGCCAATGCTGTCCAACTGTGCAGCTGAAAGAGGAAGAGAAGGGCAGTCAAGTTGCTGGCCATGCATATCAACCTCAGACAAGGCCTGACAGACACAGGATCAATCAGTCCCATGGTTTGGCCACAGATAAAAATGATTTAAAAGAATCAGCCGACATTCACTGAGAGATTACCATATCCCAGGCACAGTTCTAACACTTTGTTTATTATCTCATTTAATTCTCATGATCACTCTGCAAGGTCATCCTCTATTTAAAGGCGAAGACACTGCAGTATAGAGTGATGTGAGCTTTACCAAAGGAATAAGTAGGCATCCTTTAAATCTCTTGTTCTGTTATTGTCAGAAACTTTAGGACTAACTGCTTCCAGGACTCTTTCAAAAAGCATAAATTAAGTGGCACAATAAACGTTAGGTAAGTGCTTTACATAGATTATCTCAGTTAATCCTCACAAATCCTCTAGGCTGATACTATCATTAGCTCCATATTACAGATTAAACAACTGCGATTTGGCAAAGATAAATGTCTTGACCAAAGCTGCCGAGCTAATAGGTGGGAGACTCACTCCAGACCCTTGAAGACCAAACTGCCTTAAGCATGACCCCAAATTAAAGACAAGTCAATCCTGTTCAGGTGTTTAGAAAAGAAGGAAAAAATGGTAAAAGGAAAAGTGACATAGAGGAAAATGAAAGCAGCCTAGAACAAAGAAGTGATCTGATGAACAAGCAATAAGGCAGTAGAGCCATCCTGTGTGTGATCAATCGGCAAGTAGTAAGAGTTCTCTACCTGCTACAAACCCCACGAATGTGACTCAGAAAATTAATGATCAAATAACAGCAACCTTTTCCACAGCACAGAACCAATTTCCAACCTGGCAGTGAGGCTGGGAACCCACCAAGACTCATCTCCAGGCTTTGATTACACAGTGAGAAGATGTGAATGGTAATCGTTAAGAACGGGTTCACCTTTTGAGCACCTCAGGACATCAGGACAAGACATTCTACAAACCCATGGGTCACAGTGGAGAAGAGAATGGTAGAAAGTCGGAAGGGAAGTATTTTTAAATAATTTGTCATCATCCCGGGCAAGAAAAAAACTTGTAAAGTATGAGAACTGCACAGAACTTGAACTCATTCTTTGATCTAATCCAAACAGAACCTTTCTCAAAAATTTTTTTAAGTTTTTAATTTTAATTCCAGTGTAATTAACATATAGTGTGATATTAGTTTCAGGTGTACAATGTAGTGATTCAACACTTCCACACATTAGCTGGTGCTCATCAAGACAAGTGCACTCCTTAATCCCCATCACCTATTTTCACCCATCCCCCACCCAACCTCCCGTCTGGTAACCATCAGTGTGTTCTCTTTAGTTGAGAGTCTATTTTTTTTGGTTTGTCTTTCCTTTTTTTATCCTTTGGTCTTTGCTTTGTTTCTTAAATTCCACATGAGTGAAACCATATGGCATTTGTCTTTCTCTGACTTATGTGCCTTAGCATTATACTCTCTAGTTCCATCCATGTTGCTGTAAATGTCAAGATTTCATTCCTTTTTATGGCCAAATAATATCCCATTGTGTGTGTGTGTGCCACATCTTCTTTATCCATACCTTTACTGATGGACACTCAAACAGCTTCCATAATTTGGCTACCATTAAGTAATGTTTCAATAAACACATGGGTGTATCTTGCTCTAATTCTTTATGCGTATGAGTGAACTTATATCCAAGGAAGATAAAAGTCCTTAAGAAAATCACTGAATTCCTCAAACTAAAAAGGATTGCTGATATATTAAAAATTATCTTCTCAAAGGAAACAAAATAACTCTTATTCTTACATACATACTTATCACTTACTGATGCTTATTATAAACACATACGGCTCTAGGATAGTCAGTAAAGTACCGGAAAAGGAGGAAAACGGTATTTTTCCTCTCCGAGACTATCTGCTACACAAACCACAGTTCTTATTCTCTTAAAGCTGTAAGGAGTCTACTAACTTACTCTCATGCTTTTTCTAGTATAAACCAAATAGTTACTCTGCAAATCATGTGGTACAGAGCTTTCTGACTCAAAGCTGCAAGTCAGATAGAAATCAGTCTTCCAGATGAAACGCAATCACCTTATGCCATAGACTTTTCCCAAATTTAATAACAGACTATGATACACAGGCCCAACACCTGTTAAAATCTAGGCGATGATTACTTAAAATAAGAGTTTTACTGAGATATAATTCACATACCATAATATTCACCCACTTAAACCTCGAAATTCATTGGTTTCTAATATACTTACGAAGTTATCAACCAGGCACCATTATTTAATTCTGTAACATTTTCATTCTCTTCCATGTAAAACTTCATACACATTAGCAGTCACACCCTATTTCCTTCCTCCCGTCAGTTCCTAAAAATAAGTCATTTGTTTTCTGCCTTTATAGATTTGCCCATTCTAGGCAACTCATATAAACAGAATCATATATTACATAGTCTTTTGTGTCTAGCTTTTTTCACTTGGTAGAATGTTTCCTAGAGTCATGTATGTTGCAGCATCCATACGTCATTCCCATTTATGACTAAGTAATATTCTATTGTCTGGATATACCACATGTCATCTATCCATTCACTGACTGTTGCTTCTACTTTCTGGTTATGAAATGCTGCTAGGAACATTTGTGTACTAGAGAGTTCATAGTCTTTGTGTGGATGTATATTTTCACTTCAGTATATACCTACAAGTAGAATAGCTGGATTACATAGTAGCTCTATGCTGAACTTTTTGAGGAACTACCCAACTGCTTTCTAAAGCGCTGCACGATTGTGCATTCCCATCAGCAATGTACAAGGGTTCCAACTTCTCCACATCCTCCCCGATATTTGTTATTGTCTTTTTTTATTATAGCTTTTCTAGTAGGTGTGAAGTGGTATCTCATTGTGGTTTTGACTTGCATTTCCCTAGTGACTAATAATGTTGGGCATCTTTTCATGTGCAGGGGAGGATATTCATTCCTTTATACAGTAATCAGAATAGAGCCTACTGGAAACTATTTGTCAGAAGGGAAATTATTTTTTTTTCTTAAGGAGGTTTCCAAAATGTTCATAACTGTGATTCGATAGTCAGTTGAAGCCTTTTAGTTCTTTTTTGAGAGGTGATCAACAGAATTTATGCACAGGGATGACAGTTGAAGAAATTGAGGAGGAAACAACCACCATTTTGCAGCATCCTCTGGGGCGTCCTCAGTCTGCGGAGACTGATTCCAAGCTTGGATGCTTTAAGAGTACATCTGTGTCATGATCTTGTTCTACGCATTGATCAACATCTATCTTGGACAAAAAGCATTTTGCTTCTTTTACCCCATAAATAGTGATAAAAGTTTTGGAAAGTTGAAATAATCTGGTGGCTGACAGTGACAACCCCAATGGCCAAAAGATACCTGCTCATAAAGCCACCGGCATAACTAGCAGAAGAAATAAGGGCAGTGCTAGAGACAGACCTGCAAAGCCAAATGAGTCCTTGAAACCTTTTGTGTTTGAATGTAAGAAGCAAGATCCTTTCCTAGGTAATTAATAGCTAATGGAAATGAATGCAATGGAACAGAAAAAACTGAATTCCACTAGCCTACATTAATTACCATTACTTCTTATAGAAATTAGCAAAGCAAACTGTCCCCCTCCCCAAATATCTTAGCAATTTTCCTTTGGTTTTCCCAACATTGTTAAGTTCTTTCATTTGTTTTAAACCTGCTAACTCCTTTTCTTAAAATAAATCTTACACAGATGTTACACATAAAGGCCTTACACATTACACATGTAACACAGTATTAGTATATATTAGTTGTCTGAGTTGAAAAATATAACACATCATTTACATATTACCAAGTCAAAGAGAGTTCACGGTAACACTCTGTCACCCTCTAGTTTTTCAAGTTGCATTCTGATGATAATTATTACAGTTTTATAGGCAGACAACACTGTATTAAGTAATGGAATTTATATCAAACAACAGTTCCCAACAAAGAGCTCATGATATAGAGTTTAACAATCATTGCTCTAAGTCTCTAAACTGGAACTGGTACAATTATTACATTGCTTGCTGCCCTGGGAAATTCCTTGTTTCTCCTTGTGTCTCTAAGGCTATGTCATCCACAAGCACGCACGCTCACACACACACGTACACACACGAAGTCTGACTTCTATTCCCATCAACTCGAATTCCCCCCTGACGTCATGATTAGGTTACTAACGATTAACAACTGCTTTATTATTTAACGTGTACAGAGTACTACTAATGTATTAGCGATTATAGTGCATACATAACTAGAGATCATTAGCTCTGGTCTCTGCCCAGCAGGTACATAATCTAAGTTAATTGAGATCGCCTCTGCTGAAAAGCAAGTTCCCACTAAAAGGTTTAGAATATGATCACCACGGAACAGAGTTTGCTAATGACAGAAAAAGTCTGAGCAGCCTGCCAGATGGAAGCGGCTGTCCTTAATCCCCTGAAGCAGGTGATTCAGCTCTTTTACTGGGCCAAGGCTCAGAAAAGGTCAGGGATTTATTTGCAATTTCTGTATCCTTATAATCTCCAGGAATAATCTCTCATTAAATATCTACTAGGCTTGCATTATTCCCTTAATTTGACTTGCAATGAGTTGTTGCAGGACAGGTAGCTCCTAGGCCTGCCATCCACTGTCTTGCAGCTAAGGCCCGAACTGGCTTCTCTTTCTCCCTCGGCCTCAACTTCAACTCTGCCCAGGATTCTGCACCAGGCAGCCCAAACAGCTTTCATATGATGACTGTCAAAAGAGCTCACACCAAATACCCAGGTTAATCCACCAAGTTAGAAATCTATCATCGTCTTAATTTTCATTTCAACTTTTGAAGCCTTGTCTGTCTCCTTTTAGAAGAAGGTCACATAAGCCTATTTTCTCAAAGTTCTATGAAGAACAGTGAAAGTTGGACTGATGCTCAGTCAGCTTGGAGGTCTTAGGGCAGAAGAGGAAAGGGGATGCTTGGCAGACCACTGGGGTTTGCACTATTATGCCTAGGGTACGAACTCCAAGAGCAGGGAGACAAGTTAAATCCAGGAACAAACAGTTTTACTACAAAGAGCTTGAAACTACAACATACTATATATAAGGTTCAATCCAATGATGTTCTTGTCTAAAAAGAGGAGGCTGGTGGCCAGGGGGAGAGAGATGCTCTGCAGCTTCTTGCACCAAATGCTACCCCACCTGAGATGTTTTCTCTGGCTCTTTCCACCTTAAAAGAAAATGAGGTGTGTAGGTGGTATAAAACCCTTTGCACTCCCTCTCTTTCTTACCCTCATATCCAAATTATCACCAGGTCCCTCAATTTCATTTAGTTTTCTCCATCTGCACCACCACCATCCTGGTCCTGGCCTTCATCGTCTGTTACCAGGACTGCTGCAATGACCACCTAACTGGTGTCCTCATACGCCCTATGGCTCCCTCAAGCCTATCCTCTACATTGCAGCCTCCCTGATCTGGACGAAACCAGACCATGAGCCCTCCCAGTTTAAAATCTCTCAATGGCACCCCACTGCTCTCAGGAGGATAATCCAAATCCTTCACAGGTTTCACAAAACACAGCATGGTCTAGCCCAGCCTGCCTTGTCTCACACTACCCCTCCAGACCTAAGCACCCTACCATAGTGGCTTTCAGAGCGTCCAACTGACCACGCTTTCTCTCCAGCCTTTGAACATACTGTGGGTTTCACTTGGAAGCCCACTGGCCAAAGCAACTGCAAATCCTCAGGTCTCTCCTCAAGTGTCAATTCCTCAGAAATGCCCTCCTGATCTCTCCACCTGGTTCACGTCCTCACTGCAACTTGCATATAGCACTATCAACTTCTCCTTCAGAGTATGTAACATAATTGCAAGTTTACATTTATTTCTGTGATGTTGCCTACCAAACCAGATTTGCATTCATGAAAGCAATGGTGCATATATATCTTTACTCATTTGTTTTATTTAATACTCTATCTCTGCCTTTCACTGTCTACTATGTTGGCCATTAAATATGATGGGGAGGGTCACTAAGGGGACATGTGGACTAGTAAAAATGACCTTTCAAATCCCAATTTGAAAGTAGGTAAGTTATTTAAGCTCTGGTGCCTAGATTTTTCATCTTTTGGGAAAATATAAATGTTAAATAAAGATACGAATGGCCTGACCTACCTACTTTCTTCCTGTATCAATACAAAAAGGTATCACCACCTAGCAGTACAGGCCCAAGAATGAGTTAAGAAGAAAGGAAAAACAAAAGGTGTGCCAGCCAAGACATGAAAAAGAGAAGATAAAACCAAGTTCTGGTTTTCCCGGACACTTGCAGAAATCCTTTGCTTGTCCATCAAGGCATTATCATCACTAAACTGTACGTGGCATGAAGCTGTGGATGGTGAAAACACAAGGTGTGGGGGTTCTTTCCATGTCATACTATCTAGGCCATCTACACAGTCAGACAGGCCTGAGGTCAAGGAAGGCCCTCGAAAACAAAAGCATTCTCCCCTGGAGCTGGGCGCTACCCAAGAGACCTCATTCTGCAGGTCCAGGAGCCCCTTTACTAAAAATCACTGACCTGAGCTTGCCTTATGCCAGTCCTTAGTACTCACAACATCAAGAAATTTGGCAATAAGTGGCCAAATCACTAATTCTGAATGGAAGGGACCTTTCCATACCACAGGTTGACTGATGGACATACAGTGTGTGAAAACACCTCTCTGGGACACACCCCGAAGTTACCCCATACATGCATCCTGGGAATTCTAACAGCTCAGAAGACAAATCTGTTTCCAAAAGAGAGGAACTAATCTCCTGAATTAGTCTCAACACACATTAGAACACATTACCCATCTCCTTAAGGGTGGTATTCAACAGGTTTTTCCTAGCCTAAAAACCTTTTCCCAGGAATCTTACTCAACTTTTCTTTGATCAAAAAAAAAAAATCTTTCACGTCTTTTTTACAGGAGAAATGGAATTTGCTGGAAGTGCTGGATGTTTGCATTAAAATAAGAGAACTGAGAGGTAAAGGAAGCTACTGCCCCATTTTTAATGTGGATGGATACAGGAGATTGTCTGGAATTACTATGAGCAGGCCACCATTTCGTGGACAGCTCCAGGGGCTTGTTCTCACCTCAGAAATTCACTCAATTTCCCGATGTGCTTTGCTCTTTAAAGTCTGGCCTACCTCGCTCATTCCGAATTTAATCAATTTCAACACCATTAAAAGCCATGAAGAGAAACACCCACATTGAATCAAATACGAAATCCATCTGGAGAATAGATTTCCAACTGGCTCACACACTCAGAGGGGCTCACATCCTTTCTCCTAATCATGTAAAGACCCAGAGTTGCCAGGCCTTTGTGGCTGTGGCCTCTGGGAAACAGTCTTCATGGTGGCAGCTCTTAGAAACTTCCAGTGGCACTAGGAAGTTGGCCAACTGCTTCCTAAGTATCCAACTGTGAATTCCCTACTTTGGGGATTACCAACAGCCAGTTTTTAATCCCAGTTCAGCTTCCCAAGACCCTGTACTCCATTCTATTCTGTCCTATACTCTGCTCCCCAGCTTTATACATTCAGGGAGTGTGAACTAACTATAATATTAACTGAAGTCATGCAGATAGAAGTAGTATGTACTGGCAAGAGAATAATAAACTTTGAAGCCAGATAGACCTCGATTAAATTCTGGTCTTTGCTGCCTCTGACTGGTATGATCATGGGAGAGGTGCTTCTCCTCTGACACTCACCTTCCTTCCTCTTCTATAAAGTAGGGAGAACTCACCTAGGTGTTGCAAGGATCAAAGGAAATGTAACTGACTTATTTGATATTTCAAAAATGGTCATTAGCAGTATTAACAACATTTGAATCAAACCTTCCAGTTAATAAAACATTTTTCATACCCAAGTTCATGTTATCCCCACAATAACCCTATGAGGTAAATACTGTTACTGTTCTTACTAATAACTTCTTGCTATGTTTCCACACTAATGAGCTTAATAATACATTGCTATTTATAGAATATATTAAAATACTCAGCTTAATTGATTTTCCCAGTGTATCTGATATGTCTTTACGATGAGAAAAGCCAGGCTCACGACGTTAAGTGGTAACAATGACAGCAGTAGCTAAGGCTTGCTTAACAAACCACGCTGCTCTGGGCTAAGCACTTAAGAGTACACGTCCTCATCCATCATCATCCCTATTATGTACACAGGAACTCTCGACTCAGGTGAGGTTGAAGAAATTCTGGTAAGACTTTGGCCTTAATGAGTGGTGGAACCAGGACTGTAATGCAGTCTGACTCCAGAGCTCATCCCTCATCCACTCCTGCCCTTCTACTCAAGTTCACATGACCAGTCAGATGGGGATGGAGGGGAGGCGCTGGGCATCATGTTTTCTGGAATCTTCCCTTTCTACTCCAGGAGGAGCTCTCAAATCTAGTGGACAAGAGAAGCAGGAGCATGCTTGTTGCCAAGCAGGTTGTGGGAACCCTCCCAGAGGTTATAATCCAGCAGGTTTTGAGAAGCACGCTTGGGATAACAACATACTGTATACAAACCAATTAAAACTAGTATCACTAAAGACTAACAAATTATTGTTGACTGTTAATGAGCTATCAGTATCCATACTACAGTCCCCATCTGATAATAGCCATTCGCCAGTGTTATGTAATTCAATACATAATGCTGTTTGTGCCTCTGGTGGTATATGAAATGATTCCAAATGATTCACAAATATTTTCAATAGCTGTGTACTTATTTCAATGAGTATCAGAAAGTTACCTGTTTATCACACATGATATGCTGCATTTAAAAAATAAATTTAAGTTAAAAATAGTGAACTGAGGGGTGCCTGTGTGGCTCAGTTGGTTAAGCAGCTGGCTCTTGATTTTGGCTCAGGTCATGATCTCACGGCCTTGGGAGGGAGCCCCACATTAGGCTCTGTGCTTAGCAAGGAGTCTGCTTCTCCCTCTCCCTTTGCCCCTTGCCCCACTCATGCTCATTCTCGATCTCTCTCTCTCAAAAATAAATACATCTCTAAAAAATAAAAAGAGTAAACTGATTTAAGAAAAACAGCAGGTCAATAGTAATACAGGTGGTATCGTATATGTAAACAAAACAAAACAAAACACGAAGTCAGGATAGAAAAAGAACATATATGGGAACTATTGTCTTAACTGGTCCCCAGCTAGGCACTGCATTCAACCTGGCTGGAAGGACAAGATGGGAAGGTACTATTCTACCAGCAAGATTTCCTACTTCAATATAGTCACATCCTGGATTCCTTGCTTTCTCTCCCCCTCCATCAACCAACCCTGTCAGGCACCAGTTAAAAACACATCCAGAACCCAGATGCTTCTCACCATCCCCACTAATACCTTGATCCAAGCCACCATCATCTTTCACCTGGATTGCTCCAATCAAGAGCCACCCAACTGCTTCTCCTTTCGCCCCATATAGTTTATTCTCCATCAGGAGACAGAGCCATCTTTTAAAAATACACATTGGCTCATATGTCACTTGCCTGATCACAACTCTCCAGGGACTTCTCATGACACTTAGAACACAAGCTTACCTCCTGACCACGGCCTCACATGGTCTAGTCCCACCTACTTGACCACTCTCGCTCTGGCCTCCTCCAATCCAGTCACCATAGTCCTTCCTGATATTTCTTGAACACACCTGATTTATTCCCTCCACTTCAAGGGTTCCTCTGCCAGCTCCCGACATGCCTCACTCCCTCTGTTTGTTTGGGTTTCTATCAAATGTAACCTCTTCAGCGAGGTTCTGAAACCTCTGCTTCAGGTTTCTAGAATGGCTCCCCCTTGCCTTGTTATTCCCTATCCCTTTGCTCTTATTTCTTCCTAGCCCCTCTCTCCACCTGAAAGCATACTTTTGTTTACTTGCTGTCTGTCAGTTTCTCTCACTAGTATAACTCCATGAGAATAGGGACTTTATCTGCCTTGTTCATTACCGTAGCATCAATAAATATTTCCCAAATGAAGCAGCAAATACAATCCACATTTTCACCTGCTGAGACACCAGAAACCAATAGGTAAAAGAAGTCCCCATACTCCAGGAGCCTCAAATGCTGAGCAGCTGGCTGAACACACTGGTCCCTTCTAGAGTTCAGGGGCGCTGTGGTGGGAAGCACAGGACGAATACCACTGACCAGGATCTCATTCATCCCCTGACCCCTAAGCATGAATACTGACCATTGGAACTTTTTTTCCCCCTAGTCTACCATATACAAATCCACCTATCTTCTTTTTCATGGTTTCTGGGGACACACAGAAAAAAAAAAAAATAAGCCAAGAGGGACATAGAGTAAACAAAATGAACTAGGTAGCAGGAAAGAGGTGAAATCCCTGCCTGGACTGGAATAAACCTACCAGCTCTCAGCTGAGTCAAGAGAGGCTCTAAACACCTGTAAAGAGTGTTCCAGTCTTCAGCAAGACACTGCAGCCAAAGTGGCAGAGTCCAGGTTCTTGTATAGTACAGGCTGAGGGCGGCAGATCAGCTTGCAGTGGACTGTGTCCTTGTGGATTCTGACAACTGCAGTCTCCCAGTCCACCTTGAAATTCCCAATCAGGACAGCAGCGAAAGAGCAATGCCTAATGCACCCCGTGGTAATGCCAACCAGCTTCATCAGGACCACCTGTCTCCGACACGGGGGTCTGGACATCCGGAGAAGGAATTACAGTCCACAGGCCCCAACTTTGTTTGCCCACCTAGATCCTTTTCCTGCCTTTAGCTACCTGTCTTCTCACTTTGATCTGCCCTAGGAATGGTTCAGGTATTTTTTGGTCACAACAAACTCAAGAAGCAAAGGGCAAGGAAGGGGAAGATGTTCATATCAGAGGCCTAACACTGACATTTGCGGCTGCAGTCACCACTAACTGGTTGTGGAAGATGGGCATACTTCGCCTGTCTGACCCTTCTCATCTGCACAGATCAGGCACTGTGAAAATCAACAAGACAATGTCTGTGAAGGCACTCTGAGGAACTGTAAACAGACTATCTACTGTCGTGCTTTTATACGAATCGCCTCTGGTTTGGGGTAATGATTATATTATTGATAATAACGACAGCAGATAATAATATTTAATGACTGGTTAGAATACAAGGTGCCACTGAGCTAAGGATTTCCATCCTAATCCCATTTAATCCATCCAACAAACCAATGATGTAGGTACTAAAGCTATACCAATCTCACAAGTAAAAAAAACCAAAACAACAACAAAAAAACCTGAGGCCTGAGGAAATTAATTTCCCAAGGTCACACACCCAGGAAGCTGTAAGGCTGGGATTCCAACCCATGTATGTAATAATATTGCAGAGCCCACTCTACCAACCACTACTCAACACTTATCCCCATTGTGGGCAACAGGACTTGATAGCCTCTGCCGAATCTTGCATACTCTGAACACTCTGATCAGGGTGGGAAGGAATGACCCTGAGAGACCACAAGTATGTACTGAGGAAGGGGACTCAGTTTTCTCATCTGTGAATGGGGTCTATAATACCATCTACCTCATAGGGTTCTTATAAGGATCAAACAACATAACATATATCAAACCCTGAACACATAGGCCAGTAATAAGTATGTGCTCAAGAAACACTAATCAAGAGCCTTGAGGAAAATCAGTCTCTGCCTCAACAACCCCTTGCATTGGACTTTAGGACTTAAAGATGCAGCCAGGGACCTGCTCACTGTTGCCTGGCTGAAGCCCAAATCAGAATGCCAAGGGGTGGTTCACACCTGCCCAGGCCATGGCCTGCTGTTGGTACAAAGCCTACACTTCTAAGGGAAAGAAGGATATTAGGCCACATCAAAGTCACACCATGGCTGCATCTGTCATTCTAAAGTTGGCTGGGAGAGAGGAAGATCTGCGAAGTGTCATTTAGGACAAACAGAAACGCTTCTGAATGGCTCGGCTAGCTAGAGGAGCACCACTGCCAGTCAAGTCCTTGAGGGGTGGGGTCTCACCAAACGAAATGGCTGAGATCCCATACAATAAAATCTCTGTGAAAACAAGTTGTTCCTTCCCTTCAGTCAGGGTTATTCTCAAGCTAGGGCATTACGGCACAACAGAAAATAACTTGAGTTCCATGCGGGCCACATCCACTGTGTTGCACACACAAGTCATAATGCAAAGTGAGGTACAGAAAATCAGCACTTGGGTGAACTAGAATTATACCATCTTGCCTGCCCGTGGCTCAGAAGATAAAAGTGGTAGCCAGAGAAACCTGCCATAGCACAGGAGGCAGGGGAAAGGAGAAAGCAAAAGGGCCTGGAGGAGTGGGAGTGGGAGCCTGGAAGGGAATTCAGGCAAGGGAGAGAGCCAGCTCCTGTCTCCTATCAGGCCTGGCCTGGAAGGTGTGGATGGAAAGCTGGAGGGGAAGGTGTACTCAGCTGACTGCCTCGTGGGCCAGCACTCAGGAGGTCAGGCTGCCATGCCCATTAATGCTGCCCATCCTTCTCAGGTTTAAAAAGGGAAATGTTCTATTTATAAGCCACCGACCAGTAGAGACCTGGCAGCCACTGGATGGCTCTGATCCCGCAGGGATCCTAGTTACCAGTGGCTGCCTTCTCCTGCCTCTCAACTGTGGGTGTTCTAATAGCAAAAGGCTGAAGGTGACTGGAAGCAAAAGGAGAAAGAAAATCCTCTTTTTTCTGTCCTCTGTTGCTTTCATGAGAATGTTGGACTTTTAGCAATGTCTGAAGGCTTTAAAACCTTTTCAAAACAGTGACCCATATGATCCCACGAAACCTTTCCACCTTTCCGTACTATCTTTAAGATAATCTCTTTTTCTGTTTTACAGATCAAGGGAAGCTAAGGCCTAGAGATGAAGGGAATGAATAAATCAGAGGCAGAACAACAAGCAAGGTAATGGTGCCCTCCCAGCTCCTCTCCTGGTCCTCTATCTTGTCCTCATGGAACAAGAAAAGCCTGGATACAGCACTATCAGGTAATGTGACTGAATGATGGCCTAAAGAAGAGTGGATGTGTGTAACAGGAACCAAGCAGCTTTGGTTGTGTTGTCCAGTGCCTGCAGAAGGGCAGGGGGCCATGTTACAGTTCTGTGCCTGGGAAGCTGCGCAGTCAGTGTCTCTCAGCGTCATGTAGAGCATGTGAGGAGCCACTGATAGTTCTGATGAGGAGGCTCACTGAGAAGCAAGGTGGGATGGCCCCTCAGTAGCAAAGAGCCAAGAAGGTTAGGTGTTTGACACTGATGATGAAAGGCCTTCCAGCTCCAATGGCTTGGCCACACAATGACACGATGGCAAAAGAAGGGAAAGCCTTCACACATATCAAGAAGTGGAGGAAGGAAGTGGGGAGTGACTTTGGCCATCAAGCAGACTCTGGTTTGAACATCGGCTCCACTAGTTCTTGACTATGCTACCTTGGACTTCTTAAAGACTAATGCTCATTTGTAAAGTTGGTTGCTGTGAACAGCATTTCCAGCAATGGCAACCATGGACATACCACTTTCATGCTGTCTGTCATAACTTTATCTCATCTTAAATAGCTTAATACGAGTGTAAGTTTTTAAAAAGTAGTCTAAGGGGAGGTCTGGGTGGTTCAGTCAGTTAAGCATCCAACTCTTGATTTTGGCTTAGGTCATGACCTCAGGGCCATGGGATCGAGCCCCGCATTGGTCTCTGCGCTCAGCATGGAGTCTGCTTGAGATTCTCTCCTTCTCCCTCTGCCCTTACCCCAACTTGTGCTCGCAGTCTCTCTCTAATAAATAAATAAAATCTTAAAAAAAAAAAAAAGTAGTCGAAAGACTGACAAGCCCCTTGAGTTTGGGCAATATTTGCCATTGCCTGATTTGTAAACAAAGTTTTATTAGCAAACATGCATTTGTTTTCATACTGTCATCTATGGCTGCTTTCACACTACAATATCAAGAGTTAAATAGTACCGTAAAACTGAATATATTTACTATCTGGCTCTTTACTGAAAAGGTGGACCCCTGTGCTAAGCAATAGCATTTAGAAAACCAGGCGGCTTATATGCCGATGTGTTTTTCCCCTAATACACATAAAAGTAAATATGTAAATCTAAATGGTAATTTAAAATGTGTGTCTGGTACTTTCTAAAATGATCTGAGATACCACTAGTAGTTGTGTGTACCCCACTTTGAGAAATGCAGTCATGAGAATTTAATGAACTAACACTCATAAGGCACCAAGCCTGAAAACAGCAGGGGTGTTAGCTGCCACCCTTCGTTCTCCTCCCTGTCCCCTCAGGAACACTTCTGCCAATCCAGTGAGCTTCCCCCTTCTTATATGACAGACTAATTGGCATAACCAGATAATGAGAAGGATAAGAACCAATAGTAATGAGGCATTTATTAAATAACATGCCTGACATTTTGCTAAACTTCAATCATCACAGCAACTTCATGAGAGAGGTGTTGTTATTTATCCCCCATTTTACAGAAAAGGCAATGCAAGCTTAGAGAGGTCCAGCACAGACCTGTTCCACAGCCAGTGTGCCAGCCAGTGTGCTAATCCACACCACTCACATGGTACCCTGCACTGAAACAGCTCTCTTCAATCCACATGGCGGGACCTACCCACAGGACATTATCTGAAGTATGTGCAAAGACGGAAGCAGAAGCGTGCTCAGGCTGATGCTACTCGCAACAGCAAAAATCTGCAAAGGACATCCAAGTCCAATGACAGGAAACAGTTCAACAAATTTGGGTATAATCCTATGACAGAATATTAAACAACCACTGCAAATGGCATTTATAAACAATTTTCATGATGTGGACAATGTTTGCAAATTATTTAAAGTGGGATACAGAAAGTATATTCAGTATAATGCCAAGTAAATCAAAATACATGTTGACACTAACAAAATCCACAGAAGACATCATGTAAAAAAGAAAAGAAAGAATTATCTCTGGGGTGGTATTAGAAATGATTTTTATTGAATTTCTGAAAACTATGGCTCTATTTCCTTCATATTCTACAAAAAGTTCATATTATTTTTATAATAAGCAAAAATACCTATTTTTCAAGCTGCTTAGGAGAATCAGGGTGTAGACCCTACAGACGACTAAATCCTAACTCCAACTTCGTGTTTTTTCTCCAGTCACGGTTCTTCCCCACCATGCCCCAGTGTAAATGACAACCTGAGTGAGCTCTTGAGCATTATACAAACACAAAGGATTCCTGGGAAAGTACCAAATTAAAAACAAACTGGAAGGAAAGAAGGGATTGACATCTGGAAGCAGAGGAAGTGCTGGATTTCCTTCTGGAGGAAGAGGAAAGGGAGGAAGTTCCCATTTTTTTTTAAAGTCTTGCTAGCCGAGATGGAAGCCCATTCTGAGGTCACTCTTCATCCAACTGGCTCCAGGCATTTTGTCTGCACAGCAGATACATGTGCAGATAGCATGACAATGACACACACCCGTGATGGGCCATCTGGCTACCGTCTCCTCACGGTCTGAACCTCAAAAGCAGACCATGTAGTCCTTAAAGGCAGACACACGTGTTCTACCTGTAGGGGTACTTCCACTCTGCACTCACATTGCCCTGGGCCACGGGCACTTAAGAACTTTGAGAGGTATTAATTGAATGCAGAGCTACAGGAAGGCTGGACTCCTGCTGGGAAACCAAGTGAAAGGTTTGAGCAGAAGCAACACAGGAACACATGGAACAAGAGAGGGAAGCACCGTCATCAACTGCAAGGTCCTCTTGAAAAGCCAGATAGTCAGTATTGAGCTGAGTGTGAAGTGCAGAAGAAGGCATGTCTGGGGCAACATGGCCATATACCTTTGAAATAATCCAATTAACCTATCGAATTTGAGTGACTATTCACATAAAGAAAGTGGCACTGTGGAATTGAGATTAGGAGACTGAGCTAAGGGTCTGGCTCAGTCTGTCAGCCTTCAGCCTTCAAACAGCTGGAGAAGCAGTGGGAGGGCAGCATTTCTGTAAACAAGCTAATCTTTTTAGAGCTAAGTAGGCAGTGACATTTATTATTTAAAACTTGCAACTTGGAAGAGATCGGCTCCCACTAGAAAAGGCTGCCCTTCCCTCACTCTCTTGCACTGGACTGGAGTTTCCTCTCTGACAAGTTCTCAGCTCTCTAACCATCCCTCAGGTGGGACCATAGGACAACAGCAGCCTTGGCGGAAAAGAAGCCACTTCTTGGCTTCTTCTCCTGATTCCTACTGGAGCTCATTTCAAAGGAGAACAAATCCATTCTCACAGAGCCTCTGGGGAGGAAATCTCACAGCTGCAGTCAAAGGCAGGGCAAGCAAGAGGACTCGGGGAAGGAGGAGACGGATATGCACTGAGGTGGCACAGCAGGCTGCAGAAAGCAGGGTAGGAGGAGGGGTTCTTGCCCAGTGCAGAGTCCTGTTCTTCGCAATGAGAAAGGGGGCAGAGCCATGACAGGTATCAGTGGTCTAGATTATTGGCACTGGCATATGATCAGCAAAGCAGCTTAGGGAACAACAAACCATACTTCCTTCTTCTCTAGTATTCCAACATCTTCACCCTCCCCTTCTCTAGTAGGCAAGAATTTGGACAATTAGAGAAAACTCAGTATCACTGATGTATATTCCTAACATTCTATGAACAAACCCAGGGCAAATCCCTTGATGGCCCCAGGATCCCCAGTAAGAAGCCCATAGTGGTCCCGGGGTCCTGGGATCGAGCCCTGCATCAGGCTCCCTGCTCTGCTGGGAACCTGCTTCTTCCTCTCCCGCTCCCCCTGCTTGTGTTCCCTCTCTCGCTGGCTGTCTCTCTCTCTGTCAAATAAATAAATAAAATCTTAAAAAAAAAAAAAAAAACCAAAAAACTGGATCTTCGTGAAACACCACATATGATGGTAAGTATCAGCTGGATTAAAATCCTCAACATGGAAGACAGAATCATGAAGCCAATGAAACAAAACGCAGGTGCACATCTTTGTGACGTAGGTCAGAAAGGCCTTCTTTAAAACACAACTTGAAAATCACAAACCAGAAGGTGAAAATTTTAAAGAAAAAATGCTTCAATATATAAGAGGGCTTTACATTCAAGTAAGAATACGACGCATAATATTAATAGATGACAAGATGGGAAAATGTACTTAATATGTCTACAGCTAACAAGGGATGAATATCTAAAACATAGAAGAAACTTTACAAATTATTAAGAAAAAAATGGCAAATAAAGAGAACCATGAGCAAAGGACATGAACAGGCGATCAAAAGAAGGGGAAACCCAGTCAATAGGCATAGGAAGAGATGCTCAAACATACTAATTATCAGCCAGATACAAATCAAAACAATAATGAGCTATTGTATTTATATGACTGACAAAAAAATTAGAACGCTGAGTAAAGGAAAAGTTGGCAGAAATGAAGAAATCCTTGTGTAGGGCTGATGGGACTGTGGACAGGCCAGAGAACTACTCTCTCAAACTAAGTATACTCACACCCTTTAATGAGCCAACAATTCTCCTAATGGGTATATTCCAAAGAAATTCTCACACAGGGAGATGTACAAGCTGTACGAATATGTTCATTGTGGTGCTGTTAGTGATGAGGAGCTGGAGGCATGAGGAGATAGAGTGTGTAGCTCTGTAGAAATAGATACACAATGTTATACACCATGGAGGGTGCAGCGGACAGAAGCCACAGTCTAGAAGCAGACAGAGGAATCAGGATGGCTCCCAACACAATGTTGAGGGAGCAAAGAAAGAGAACAAGACATACCATCATGGTAGATAAAACACACAACATTGCTCAAAAATACACTTTAGTGTACACATTAGAATGGTGGTCTATATAGGAGGCAAGAAACAGGATCTGGGAAAAGAATTAAAAGCAAAGAAATAAAGAAATTAATCAATCAATCAATGAAGGGAGGGGCCTGTGATGACCCAGGCCACAAACTGGGTAGTATGATTAATTCAACCCCTCTACACCTGAGATTCAGAGACTAGAAAAGAAGACAGGAAAAAGGCTCTACAAAGAAATTTGCGTTTATTTATCTGCTGCCATCCTCTCCCTGACAACTGGGCCATTCGGAAAATACCAGCAGCTGACAGGCATTATTTATGGACCTGCCTGAAACCCCACAGGCACTGTATGCCCTGAGAGGAACTTCAAGATCAAAGCAACAAATTCAGAAATTTCCCCAAAGGAATTTCCTTTTCCTACCTGCCCCTTCAAAACACTCCAGCTCTGGAATAAAATGGTGGCATTCAAACGCCCATGAAAACATTTTCTAGAAAGGAAAAGGCTAGACATTTAGAATTTGGATATTCAAGGCAAAAAGAGCAGTGACACACTCTGAAATTCCTGTCAGACTGACTTCCCTCAAAAACAGTTTCGAGGCTGGTATAAACAGACGGTTGCAGAACAATCAGACCCTGGACAACAGTGCCACCTGTGGTGGCAGACGAGCCCCACTGGGCGGGTGTGGAGGGAAAATGAAAATTATTTCGCTCCACAGACATGGAAAGTTCAACCACGTCAGAAGGGAGAGGGAGCTAAGGCATTATATGATGTGAAAATGGGGTCCCAATGCCAGAGGAGGTGAGAAAGGATCAATCCAGAACCCTACTCTGGTTTTGCCAGCTTGGAAACAGAATATCTTTTGGAATAATACTTTAAAAAATTGTTTCTATCCAAACCACTCCTGGAAAAATGGCCAATGTTTTAACCCATCGTTTTTCTCTCCGGTTTCCTAAATGAAAGGGTAAGCAATTGAAAAATCATTAGACACTCCAGGCAGCCAGCTCTCTATGCTCTGTGAATAATGGGGTGCCAAAAGCAAACTGTTGTAAGGGTCTGTGTTCTCCAAAATGGAACTTTTTGTATTGCTCTTTTCTCCAGGAGGTAGACTATCCTTGTGGTTAACAGTAGAGCTTCTAGAGCTAGAATTCAGATTAAATTGTACCGCCTCAGTTTACTAACCTCAATTTCCTAATACACAAAGTAGATCAAAAGTACCTATCTCATACAGTGTTTCAAGTATGAATTAAGCTCATATGCATAAAACATCCTTAAACATAGTAAGTGGTGAATAAATGTTATCTATTAACAGCAATGATTTTTAAATATATACTCACTGCAGACAAAGCAAAGCATGGAGAAGTATTTAAAACAGAAGGTGAGTCCCTCCCAATAATCCACACTCCATCCACATTACAATTTCATGATCAAGGTTTTTCCAGACTTTTGTCTATCAATATACCTAGAGAAGTCAAATATTTTACTAAGAACATTGCTCTGTAACCTGATTTTTTTAAACCTCAATTAACAATACACTGTAAGGGGCGCCTGGGTGGCTCTGTCGGTTAAACGTCTGCCTCCAGCTCAGGTCATGATCTCAGGGTCCTGGGATGGAGCCCTGCATCAGCCTCCCTGCTCAGCGGGGAGCCTGCTTTTCCCTCTCCCTCTGCAGCTCCCCCTGCTTGTGCTCTCTTTTTCTCTAATTAAAACAAAACAACAACAACAACAAACCCAAAAACAACAACAAAAACAATATACTGTGGGCATCATTTCCACAAATGTACCGAGATCGCCCTTGTTCTTTTTAAAGACTACACAGTACCTTGATATGTTTTAAGATTTTATTTATTTGAGAGAGAGAATGCAAGCAGGGAGGAGCAGAAGGAGAGAGAGAATCTCAAGCAGACTCTGCATGGAGCGCAGAGACCAACACAGGTCTCAATCCCAGGACCCTGAGATCATGACCTGGGCCAACACCAAGAGTCAGGCACTCAACCGACTGACCACCAGGTGCCCCATACCTTGATATTTTTAATTAACTTCCTATTGCACATCTAATTGTTTCCCTCTGTTATTATCACCAATGCTCCAGTGCACTTCTTTGTTGCACAAACATTTTTGTACTCTGGCCTATTTCTTTAGGACAAATTGCTGGGTCAAAGGATATTGGCTTCCAATACATATTCCCCAAAGGCCCTACAGAATGGTATGATCAGATTCAGATGGCATGCCCGCCCAGAGAATCAGGGTCATCTTTAAAATCTATTGGCACTTAAGCAGAGAGGAGAAGGTTTATCACAAGTCACAAGCAATCTTCTAGTTGGTAGTCACTCATATGAATGTCATCCCCCAGAGTTCTTGGGTCCTTCATTATAGAATAATGTGTTCCAGGCTAGAGCATGGCATGGACATGTTATTTAAACCTGCTTGGCCATCTATCCTCTCTTGTTCTTGTGGGTTCCCTGATTTCCCACTGGAAAACTACACTGCTCCCATTTTATGCAATACTCTTAAAACCGTCAGGAACAGTGTGTTGTTTTCCCCTGCGTCGGCCTAAGCCAGCCCAACCTGTTGTTATATTCCTGGGAATCTGAATCTTCAGAAAAGTGAGGCAAGTACTAAAAAACAGTTTAGAGCTTTATCATCCTGCAAATATTATTCAGAAGACCCTTTCTTATTGGTTCCTGGGACTTCAGAGCTGGTGTGCTTTCAAGCCTGGCTCTTCAGCTCTTCCTACCTTACAGTGAGTTACTTGACAGCCTTCCATAGTCCTTCATTTTTTTTTTTTTTTTAAAGATTTTATTTATTTATGTGACAGACAGCCAGCGAGAGAGGGAACACAGCAGGGGAGTGGGAGAGGAAGAAGCAGGCTCCCAGCGGAGGAGCCTGATGTGGGGCTCGATCCTATAACGCCGGGATCACGCCCTGAGCCGAAGGCAGACGCTTAACGACTGCGCTACCCAGGCGCCCCTTTAGTCCTTCATTTTTATTACTGTGGTTTTTGCTCTTGTTATTTTAGAATAAGTTAGCCAGACTTGATTTCAGATACACTAAAACAATCCCACCTGAGGATACAGGGGGGTGGGGGGAGCACTTGTTTCCTTGAATGTTTACTTGAAAAAAATTTTCCTTATTCAATTCTTGAAGGGAAAAGAAAAAAAAAAACTTTTTCCCTCTTCTAAAGGCCTCTTAACCTACCAATAGCAAGCATTCCAAATTACTTAATATTTTATATAAAACCCCTGGTCAAAATCTGTATTTTGGAAAGAATGAAAGGAAAATCTCTGTCCTTTAATGGATTAAACACACACAAAAATACCTCATCCTTTTGTCCACATGGAGAAGCGCTGTTTTACTGATTTTTTTTTTACATCACTGGTATTCATGATACGGCCCATTGAATGTTTCTCCAAGTGGATTTTACAAAGCAAATCCGAGGCAAAGGGACAGGATTTCCTCTGCACTCTTGTAAGCAACCTGGAAGGAATTGGTTCATACTCCTATGCACCAAGGACATCATCAGCCCTGACACTAGCAGTAGCTTTTCATTTTAATCCCATCGTCTTTACAAGGTTACAGGTGCCCTTGGAAATTATGATTAACCAGAGTGCTCAGAGCTAGCAGGAAATGTGCTGTATATTCTACAGAGGCTGCCCAGAGTCATTCTCATCAAAGAGGAATATTATTACAGAGTTCACCATCTCTGCTCTTTCCTCTCCAAAAAGGTAACAAAGAACACACAGTTACTAAGCGATCACTAAGATAGTTGTTGCCTATCCAGTCCTTTGAACAAGACTGTGTTCTGGCTTTCCCCTAGGACAAGCTTCTTGGGAAGCTGCGTGGTACTCGATTAAGTGGCTTTTAAGTGGTTACTGAAGCTACATTCTCAAGACCTAGGGTTAACTGAGATAATATATATGAAAATGCTTTGTCAAGTGTGAAGGGTTATATAATACAAGGTGTCATCACAGCCTTGCCAGTCAGGCTCACTGAAATGTCCTGGAGCCACTGACATGGTAGTCAGGATGGAAGCAACTGACTACACCAGGGAAATGGGGCAGACCCAATATGCCCACAGCACCCCCTGATGGTTCTTCCCCAGAGGAGCAACTTTGAAAGCTTAATCCCAACCCCAGCTGTAGAAAATTATCCAAGGGACATACTTACTCCCTTCGCTCTGACTGTCTTTGTTCGAACTGTAGACCTGGAAAACAGAAATAAACATTTACTTGTGTGAATTTTATACCACCCTCCAGGCTCACTGAATAAAGTCATTACCTCCCCCCTTTCCTTAATTTATCCTATACAACGGAAGGCAATTTCTGACCCCAAACATGAATCTTCTCTAAAATCATCTACTTCCCAGTATTTACTTCAGGTATTCCCAAGTGTGTATACATCAGAATAACCTGTGGAACTTTACTGTAAAAAAAGATACTCTTCAAAAAAAAAAAAAAACAAAAAACCCTTATGTGTATATTTAAATTAAAAAGAAGAAAAGTTTTAAACAGTTACAATCATTAAGCACTTACTGTGCACCAAGCAACGCGCTGAGCAATTCACATGAATGATCTCAAATTATCTACACACCAATTCTACTGAGTAGGAACTCATCGCTGTATTCCAGATGGAGAATGTGAGACTTAGGTTAGCTAATGTCTCACAGCTAGTAAATGGCAGAGTCAGGACAAAGATACGTTATAAACTGTTAAGGGTTAACACTGGGGAATGGAACCATCACATTCTACCTTATATGGTTTTGAAATTTTAAAGTTGTAAGGAAAATATGTTACTTGTACAATGTAAACCCCTTATTTACAGAAATCATAAAAGGGAAAGTGCTCCAATAGAGAAAAAAGAGAAAATACCCCAATATAAAACACACAATGACATACTGCAAGAGTCAGCAACCTTCTTCTGTGAAGAGCCAAGCAGTAAATATTTTAGGCTTTGTGGGCCAAGAAGCAAAATCAATATTACGTAGATACTTGTTTAACAAGAGAGAAAATGAATTTGCCCAAATTTTTGGTTGACAAAATTTAAAACACAGCAATTTTTTGAAATACAGGTATAATATTCCTCACAGGTAAAAATCCCTTTTAGAGTTCCAAGCGTCTCTTTTCAGAGATGCTTGGCTCGGTTCCTCTAGAGGTTAAGTAAGTGGTTCTCAACCAAGAGTGGCCATCAGAATCATCTGGAATCTCTCTTCCAAGGAGCATAAGTTTTTGAAATGCAGATTCACCAATCAAAAGAATGGGGTTTTATTTGTTTGTTGGTTTTACATAAGGAGGTTAACATTTGGCTTAATTAGGGTTCAAAGTTAGTATTTCCTATCAAATCAATTGCAAATGTTCATCTATAAATGCCATGTTGAGCTCACAGGTTATACAAAAAGCAGGTGGTATGCTGATTTGGTCTGTAGAGCAGTTTGTCAATCCCTGATATGGTGACATTAGTAAGTAAGATAAACCCTCTGCTTTAAGGGGAAAAAAACCACATAGTTTTCCAAATCTTTCTTTGATGATTATGAGTCTATATCTATATCTGTGAAAAGGCATAGGATAAAGCTGGCCATCAGAAGTATGTATCTATTTATTCCAAGTGATTCTGATGGCTACTCTTGGCCAAGGAACCACTTATTTAAACCCCTAGAGGCAGTGAGCCAAGCAACTCTAAAAAGAGAGTCATGAAATCCTACAAGGGATTTCTACCTGCTAACAAGTGTGGGTGGGAATGGCTGGTCAAGAGCTTTCCAATTTGGCCCCTCAGTTGCCTTGTGTCATTGGGTAAGGCTCTCACCCAGTCTGAGCTTTTACTGCCTCATCTGTAAATTGAAGGAGTTGGCCAAGAAGGTTTTGAATAACCAAATTCTAAGTAAGACAAATCACTCCATTTCATTATTATTGATTTCCTAAAGAAGACTAAAGAGGCACAGCCACTATTTAGAAGTCAGGAGGATGAGGATTAAAGGGTTTCTGTACTTGAGGCAAAGCCATAAGTTTTTATGCTTAAAAGTTCTAGAGATGACAGGTCAAAAGACTGTGATCCTGACACACAGCCTTTTGGAGGGAGGAAGACCAGTGCCAGTGGCAATCAGTGCATAGTAGAGAAGGGAGGCAGAGGGGCAGCAATGTGATCCTGCAGGATGCTGTGACCTGTGAGTGAAACAGGTAGCCTCATAACAGCTAGGACCAGCAACTCATGGTGAATGGTGTTCACTAACCTTGGAAAGCTGGGTAAGACACGGGCAAGGGAAGAGACCCTACTTTGTCAAGTTTTTTTTTTTTTTTTTCCAGCGTCCCTGATCAATTCATTCTATTAAATTAAAACATTCTCAGAGAAGCTTGCTCCTATTAAAAATGGCAAAATCCAGAAAGAAAAACAAAATGCAAGACTTTTAGCTCTCCTTTACTAAGAGGAGAATTTGCACCAAAGTACTTTCTTTCAAGGTTTCCTGGGTCTCAGGAAGCCCTTGCCTGCAACACCCAAGCTTTCGCCAAGTTGGAGAGGCGTGATCAATGAGCCAAAGGTGCCAGAAACATGTGCTGCCCGATATTCTGAGACCAGGCCATTCATCTCTGTCTAGTTTGGTAAATAAGCCAAAGAGAATGAGTTCTGAAATAAAGCTAACAAACCATGCCCGCCAGAACTGTGTGACTACATGGCCCAACAAGGAAGGCCCAGGGTGGGCGAGCAGCCTCACCACCACAAAGGCCAGATGGCAGCACAGTAATAGCACTAAGTGGGAATGGCTTTGTTTAACTTAACAAGTAGCACACACATCACTGAATCCTTTTAACCACCTTATGGTCTAAGTACTAGCATTGTTCCCATTTCGCAGATGTGAAACCTGAGGCCCAGAGAGGTTACACAGTTTGTCCAAGAACAGAGAGCCAGTGAGAAGCTTCTTATTCTATCTTGCCTCTACAGGGAGGTTACAATACTCTTTTACTTTCCAAGCAGTAGGAAATGCGCACTACTACCGGGCAAAACCAGTAGTCTATAGGTTCATAAGTACCTCCCATACTGGCCGAAGCCAAGGGCATGCAATTCACCCTTGAAAAATGGTCAGTCTCTTCTGGGGAAATCTTTTTTTTAATTATTATTCAAATATAACTAACATGCATTGTTATATTAGTTTTAGGGGAAATCTTCTACAGCACTCATGGTTGCCCACTAGTGTAATACTGAAGTACAGAGGCGAGGACAACTTTCTGAAATAAGAGATCTCTTTGGCCATGGCTTCTGTCTTATGACTGATCAGGAGAATTATCTCAGGTTTACAAGCTTTCAAGTAAGCTTCTCAAGAGCTTTGTCTTGAAAGGATAGAACATAACTGTCCTGGATTAATTCAAGGGGACACGAGTCACTAAACAGTCCCTGAATTACGGCTCCTATGAAGACTCATTCAGTTAATATGCTTACTCCCCTCACTTACCATCTCCAAACCTTAATCACGCCACCTGTAAAATGAGGATATTAACATTCCCTACCTCTTAGGGGTGTTGTGAAAATTAAATGAGATAATAGATATAAAACATTTAACACAAAGCAGAGAATACCGATTCCATGTCCCACTTAGAGTTCCATAAAGATGAAATTTCACCACCACCATTTTCATCCTCCTTGTTAATTCTCTTCACCCTTATCCCCTCTGGAATAAAAGGCTAAGGATGGGAATGTAGTTTGACGGATCCAGTAACAATGGGCTCATTAGCATTTTAATTTAACCAACTGAAACTAATTAGGGGACTAAGGGCAAGGAAGAGAAAGAACCATCCAAAGCCAACTTACAGAGCAATGGGTTCTCAATTTCTTTTAGAACAGCAGTCAAAAACAAAAGTAACCACCTACCACCAACCACTTTTTCACCAATTATGTGCCACGCACCATACTAAGCACTGAGATGAATTATTTTATTTCATCCGGAAGCCTATAGGGTACTAGCACTGCCTCTGCTTCACAGCACTAGGGAGGTTAAATAACTTTCCAAAGATTACAAAGCCAACAAGTGGCAGAGTGCTCTAGACCAGCCGTGCTCAACCACAACTTCATGCAACTTCCCCACTCAGTCCCACTTCCTAGCGGGGGGGGGGGGAACAAAACTCTTGGCAATTAACAAAGAACTCAAAAGAAGCTAAGCAGTAATTAAAGTGGCAACAACGCAACCATTATGTAAGAACAAAATTTCCACCCAATTTAAACATAACAGTAATTCCACAAAGTTCCAATTAATACAAGCATAGCAGTAATTGAAAACCACAACCAGCTTGAGACACTTCAGGATGCCCAAAAAACATCCTTCCCTGAAACTCTGAGCACACACACAGGGGACTGGCCAGCATTGCCAAGGACTATGTGGCAGACAGACTTCTTAGTAGAGTACTACATTCCAATACTTGTCAAACTCTATTAACAGGCTAAATTTAGAAACTTCAAGTGACACTCCTGAGAAGTTACTAGTAAGACAACCTTGGTCTGTGGAATGCCACTCAGTAGTGGACATGCATTTTTAGATCAAGGGGAGACCCTCTTGTCACAGTGGGCAACAAGCTACACTTGGAAAAGCTTTGAGAAGGAACTGTTTGAATCTTAAGCTTGGAGAGAGAAAACCAGTTTGAACACCATGAGATAAAGAAAGATGTGTTTCAACTCTAGGGGCCAGAGCTCTGGAGCCAGGTATGGGCTCCTCCTCCTCCTTCCATTCGAAGTGTGCCTCTCATCATCACAGCCTGATGCGCTGGAGAGAAGGGAAGTAAAATGGCTGCTGCTGCTTTTCTGTTTCTCACCTAGCAACACTCCCTTCGGCTCGCCCCCCCTTCCACCACTACCAGTATCGCATTTGCTGGCTTAGGGAGGTAGAGTCTCTTGAAAGTGAAGCCAGTCAATAATGTTCTGATGGCTCTTTCTGATGACTTATTCCTGAACAAATGTGAAAACCTTGCTCTTGCACCCTCCAGAATTTCTCATAAAGAGGGCTCGGTGACTAGAATATAGCAGGCCACTCAATAAGTATTGACTGGATGAATAGTTTTTGAGAAGAAGAATAAAGGAGACACTGAATTTTTTTTTTCTTTGTAAATCCCCATGTTGGAGTTGATGAGGACAACGCCCTGACCAGAGAGAAAAGGTAAGCCAGATCTATCATTGCTGAGTGACTGTATGTCGTTCCTCCAAATAGCTGGAATGCTCCAGGAATCTCTCCATTAGAGAAGAATGAAAAGGTACAATTCAGGCCTTATTATGAGGCAATATAAAGCAGATTTCAATTACTTGGCTTAACTCAAGGCTGTCAAAATCCCTCACAGACCATTTATTTTCTCTGCTCAGTGTCAGTTTGACACCCAACAGGTTGTCAATAAATTGTTGCTAATAGTTTCAGAGGCTCTGGGGTCACCAGGAAGTTGTGAAATGCGAACCAAGGAAAGGGTTACTATACCTCATGGTACTGAGTCTCCCCCTCCCCTATACAGAAGAGCCACCTCAGGTGCAGGCAGTCTCTTGGAAAATGGCCCTGTAAAGAGTGACCAAGTGGCTGTGCTCCTGAAGTCAACTGGAGAGAGAATCTGTTGACCGCTCAAGCCTTGTTGGATACCAACACACCGGCATACCAGTGAATACAAACTACTTGCTATTCAACATGATTATGACAATGATGATGGGAAAATATGCTTTCCTTCCCATTTGTTCACGCATTTCCGGCTGCTTTGTACCTAAGGGTATAAAGGGCTTACTTCTTGCATAATTCCTCAGTCATACTGGGGGAAAACAAAGCGCTCTAGACACCTGCTACTTCTACACTCTTAGCACCCACGTTCCACATGCACACCATCCTCATTCTCTTTGTGGAGTCACCACAACCAGTTTATCAAGTCTATCACTATCGTATTCCTTAAATCTATTCCTCATCCCCATTTCTTCTTCTACTGCCCTCAGCCAGGTTTGGACCACTTGTTGGCACCCTGGCATTGGCCTTCTACCTAGTCTTGCTGGCTCTGCTCTTTGCACTGAAGAAAAGCCATCAAGAGATCACAATACTAGTCTTCAAATACTCAAAGCACTATCATATGGAAGAATGGCAAGACTCACTATTCTGAACAGAGATGAAGGTCAGGGTGGAGTCCTAGGATGGCAGATTTCAGAAGGATACAAATAACTGACAGTTAAGAGTCCACAAAAGCAGGGAAACTGGCCAAATGTCATTCTGACATATAAGACTAAGCTCCATTTCATCTAGAAGGTGGCCCTGGGCATTTCCGGGCTGACAAATGCAGTTCATTTGAGGTTTAATTATTGTGATCCTATCTTCTCACCTGTACAAGCTGTCAGGGGATTCCAGGATGGGGGAAATGGCCCAGCATCAGGTGAAGCAGGGTGATAGACAGGGAGTGCTGTGGCCCCAGAGAGTTGGAGTTAAAGCCTTGTTCTACCACATTTTAGCTATGTGCCTTTACATGGCAATTTAACATTTCTGAGTATGTTTTCTTTTTTTGTTAAGATTTTGTTTTTATTTACTTATTTGAGAGAGAGAGAGCAGGGGGAGGGGCAGAGGGAGAGAGAAAGGCAGAGAATCTCCAGCAGACTCCCGGCTGAGTGCAGAGCCCGACGTGAGGCTCAATCTCACAACCCTGAGATCATGACCTGAGCCACCCAGGTGCCCCCTGAGTGTATTTTCTTATTATAAAGTAGAGCTAAGCAATAATACCTCAAGGGGGTCTTGGGAGAACTAAAATAGCCTCACAGCTCCTGCAAGTACTCAAAAATGCTATTTCCCTTTCTGCTACCTCCACAAAGATGTTCTAACTGATTTCATGGCTGTAGCCCCCCCTATTGCTTTGGCCTCTCATTGCTCTGACAGTCTGTTCTACGCAGTTTAATACTTCAAAATACAATTTCCTATTTTCCATTATTACTAATTTCCAAATAAATCCCTTATGACCAGTTCTGTCTTACATTTCTAGGGGGTCTGCCTGGCATGTAACACAATGCTGGGCATATGTGGTTAGCGTCTAAGAAGTCACTCCTGATTGAAGGACAAAGGAGCATAAGACAAAGGATGAAACTTCCTTCAGTCATTCTTAGTAGGTCGGAAGTGGGCCCTAAGGACGTTGATGAGGAAATTATCCTTAGAGTGACGCTTTCACATTCTGAGTGTCGCTGACACTTAATGCACTTCCTGTGAGAAATTCCAATTTAAGACGATAGAATTTTAAGGGACAAGGTGAAACCGGTCCTCCTGGAGCAGGTAGGTGGTCGGACACACCCAGATATGCAGTCAAGGAGTAGGCCAACTATTTTAGCTTGTTTCTGGTCCTGGTGAACTAAGCCTGAGTGCAGTGTTTCTGGAGTTACCACCACTGAGTGTTGAGAGTGCTCCTGCTCCTCCACAGCACTGTGATCTGCCTGTTATATAAACACTGTTGCCATAGTTATAATTCGGGAAGCTTTGGTGTTTGACCTCAAGAAAAATTCAACCTCAAATCAGGATAACACTGACTCTCTAGACCGACAATACACCATCAGAGGGTAAGACCTGCCAAATTCCTTCAAGCTTCTAGAAGGAACTACTGTATTTTGGGTAACAAGCGAGCAACAAGAAGAGGAAACGCTGCAACATTATGCAATTTCCTTGCATTTCATATTCAGAAATCCTGAAAACCCCTATAAGCAACTTCCCTAGCTTTCAGCCAAGATCAGAGTCACAGCCAATATAAACAAACCTGGACGCAAAAGAGGAAAAATGCAACCTAAGTAATGTCCAAGTAAGAAGAGTATTTCAGGAAAATTTTAAGGGCAACAGAAAAAAAAACACAAGCTCACTTGATAGCAAATGCACAACATTAAGTAGATGGCATATGAGCTGACACGTATGTAGGATGTGGTCAGATCACAGTGCGAGGAGTCTTCTGGCTTTAACATTTCCTGGCTTCACACTGACGTAACATTAAAAAGTGGGTATGAACACACTAGCCCATCAGCATGATGCTTCTACCTCCCCAATTGCCAGACAAAAATTGTAATTTTAAACAGAAAATGTCTTTCTGTGTTCCTCTCCCCCGCGCC